>NC_142046.1:64146775-64516150 GCF_982192425.1 Myodes glareolus | reverse complement strand
GCTTCTCAAACTCCCGGTCCTGCTTCTCAGCATCGTGGCTGCTATAGCCACTGGAGAGGTCCTTCATCCCCAGTTCTTGACGCTTCTCATCTGCATCTCTCTTCCCAAACTCCCAGTCTGGAAGGCTTGCATCTCGGGTGCTGAAAGATCCCAAGGAATCTCTCTTCCCAAACTCCTGGTCCTGGAGCTCTATGTCACGGCTGGAGTAAGTGCCCTGTGAGTCCCTCTTCCTGAATTCCCACTCCTGTGCATCAGACTCTGGACCCTGAGCGCTAAGCTGGGCTGGCTTTCCCACTGTCCATTCATGGACAGACACCTCACTCTCATCCTGGCCGCCGCTGGCTCCTATCACCTCTTGGCCAAGGCTGCATCTACCGGCCCACTCCCTAGTGCCCCCCGGCCCGGACCCTTGCCCACACTTGCTGCTCCAGTCTCTATTCCCCAGGCTTGGGTCTCCACCAGGGCTCCGGCCTCCTAGGCTGTAGTTCTGAGAAGCATCCTGAGACCAGCTAGAAGGGCCAAAACTGCTGGGGTGTGAGTCGGCTGCAACCCCGAATTCACTCTGCAGGTCTTTCTGTGCCCAGCCAAGGAGTCCCTGGGAAACAGGAGCGGGAGGGAAGAGAAAGAATGCTTAGAGTTAATTGAGGAGCCAACCCAATTTGAGAAAGATGGCTACCTAGTGCTTCAGAGCCCCGTTGTGGCAGAAGAAAGCTGCCCAGATTTCAGCTGTGTGACCTTGAGTAAATCACTTAACTACTCTGGGCCTAAGGATCCTCAACCTTAAACAGATAATTCCTACTCCACGTGACTTGCGTGAAGGGACCAGTCAGGAGCATTTAAACAGCCTGGCACACATGGACACTCAGTTAAACAGTCCTGTGATCATGTTTACAGCCCTTGGGTAAGACCTGGCTAGCTGCCAGGAGAAACCCTGCCTGAAGGAGAGGCCTAAATGCGTGACTGGGATGAGGGGGCACACCATCGGTGAAGGGCAACGGATCTGCAACTTACCTTGCAAAGCACCACCCAGAGCTCTTCCAGCCCCCGTGAGCACCCAGGCCCTTCTTCCCCTCTCTGCACAGCTTTCCCCAGGAAGACTCCGCCCTCAGCCAGCCCAGAAAACTCAGGGCACAAGGCTCCCTGCACCCCCACCCAACTTTCCCTGACTCACCCCAGAGGGCGGGCGGGCTTGGGGCTCAGGGCTTCGGAGCCTGCCAGCCTCGTCCCTCAGTGCCGCGTTGGCCAGCAGCCGTTCCAGGACAGACATACTGGCTTCCCTCTCCCCGGAGCAGGCCATGCCCCACATCCCCCTACTGACCACCCTGGGGCTGCTGGGTGAGCCAGGTACCAGGACAGGGCTAGGCTGCTCCCCTAGCCAGGACCTGTCCGACGGCTCTGGCTCCCGCCTGCCCTGGCCCTGCTCCTGCCCTGGGAGCAGCTGCAGTTCTGGCAGCCCCGCCCAGAAGCCAATTGAGTCACTCACATCCTGGGACAGACACACCTACCGCAGGAGTCAGTGCGCTGTTAACCCCTTCCTCCTCCCTCCTCCTCCAAAACTCCAGAGGGCCTCCGGGGGCTCCTCCCTGCCTCCAGCTCCACCCCAACCAGTCCAGTCCAGGATTGAAAAATCTGTCTCAAAAGCCACCTGGATCCCTAGCCCTTCAATGCAGAGGCAGCCTGGCATGAGAAAAGGCAGTGAGCCGACAACTGGGCTGGTCCTGGCTTAGGCCCAGCTACCGACTTGCTGGGTAACTTGTACAGGACACCACTTCTTCCGGGCTTCAGCGGCCGGTCTACAAAACAGATCTTGAACTCAACGGTAATTCCAGTTGTAAAGCCAACGCTCATAAACTATTTATAATGAGCCCAACACTAACACTAGTCCCAGAACTTTTACATGTCCCAACTCATTGAGTCTTCTGGCTCTCTGCGGTCCAGCCAATCACAGGCATCACCACTTTACATACACAGACTCTGAGGCAGACGGTAGAAAGGCATCTGACTCACGGTTACACCTGGGCAAGGAGTAGGTAGAGCCGCTGAGCCCAGGTAACACAGCTCTGCTGTCAGATGAACCCAGGCCCCCACAGTCTACACAGCGCTCCCTTGTATAATACTCCCAGGAATATCAGGCTGGCTACTCCGCAAAGGCTCTGCAGGGCCTGCGCTTTTTCTCCACTTCACTACAGGCAAACACGGTAGCAGGGGAGAAGGCGACATCGGGAAAGTGTTGACAGCACAAGCATCGGCACCCAAATTTAGATTCCCCAGTACCCAAAAGAGCTGGGCACAGGGGCGTGTGTCTACAATCCCTGAGATGGAGAGGCAGTGACAGGAGGATGCCAGGAGTTCACGGGAGTTCACTGGCCGGCTGGCAGGCCTAGGTAAATGGGTGAACTGCAGGGCACAGTGAGACCCTGTCTTGAAAAAAAGGTGGACAGGGCTGGAGAGATGGCTCAGCGGTTAAGAGCACTGACTGCTCTTAGAGATCCTGAGTTCAATTCCCAGCAACCACATGGTGGCTCACAACCATCTGTGATGAGATCTGGCGCCCTCTTCTGGCGTGCAGGCATAAATGGAGGCAAAATGTTGTATACAATAAATAAATCTTTAAAAAAAAAAAAAGGGTGGACAGAGATGCCCACACACACACATCTCTATAAAAGGACAAAGCTTACAATTAAGGTTCGCTCCTAAGACTGCTCAGTTAGTGCATGCTGGTGTCAGGATCAGAACGCAAACAGCTAAACCGTAAGCACTGCCCTATATGGCTCTGATATCAACTGCAGAAATATGGGATTTGGGTCCACAGCTATCTTCTACTCCGTAGGACCCATGTTAAGAGAATGAAGTCTGCCCAAACCCTAGCCCTGATGCCTCCTTCCTCCCCACATCCTCCTTACCTCCGAGCAGGTGTTTGATGACTGAATATCCTTTAGCTCAGATCCAGCTGCCCGCCTGGCACTGCCGGAGTTGGGCGGTGGTGATGCCAGAAGATCATCCAGCCAGCGAGAACTGCTCTCAGGGCCTGTCGGTTCTGGGGACACCCTACATGGGTCCTGAGCCTCCGTCCTGGGTTGGGTGGTCTCTGCCCAGCCTAGGGTGACCACCTCCTCCTCAGAAGGCAGTGCCTGCCCAGGATCAGGTACATCAGGTACAAAGAGGATGCAGGGTTGGTCAGGTGATGTCGGCTGCTGCTGTCCCAGAACTGGCTCAAGGACAGGCAGGGCTGCTTCCCTGGTGGCCAAAGCGATGGGAGACTCCCGCCCTGCCGGTGGCTCCTGGTCCTCATAGCCCTCCTCGGCCTGCAGTAAGGGTGTAGAGGAAAGAACAGCCGGGGCCGGAGGCTGACTCTCTACATCATCTCTCTGGGGTAGGGAGACACCTGGATCACTTCCCTGAACCCCAGAAATAGGTCTCTCGGGACTCTCTGGAGACGACGGGGCTCCTGGTCCCAGCTGGGACACTCCTTCTTCCCTGGCAGAGACAGGCCAACTGCCGGCTTCAGCAGCCTCCGCAGCTTCGCTGGCTTCAGTAATGGGAGATGGGGGTGGGGAATCCAGCCGCCACACACCCAGACCTGAGGGCTTCGTGGGGAAGGTCCACTCAAATGACTGTGACAAGCTCCAGTTAGACTCCGTCCCACTTCCAAAGGGACGATCTAAGGCTGACTGGCTCCCCTGGTCTTGAGGCAGAGCGACCAGCGAGCCCCCCAGCTTCTCTTGGTCCTGGTTAGGTGGCCGAAGCACCCCTTCTGAGAATCGGCGCTGAGCCAGGCTGCTGGGACAGGGCTCTGTGCGACCCCTGGCTACTGCCTCCTCCCCACATGGGAACGTTCGTGTAAGGTCTGTCAGCTCAGCCTCCTCGATCAGGGGTTGAGTCAAGACAGCTGGGGGCTGCTCTGGGCTATGGTGCCCTGAGACTGTCTCCACAGGAGAGCTACTGGGTCTGAAGGTCGCTGGGGCTGCCTCAGAAGGCAGCTCTGAGCTAGGGGAATGGCAGGGATGCTCATCAGGTAAGGTTGCACTGGAAGATGCTGGAGTCACATGGGGGCAAACGGCAGCCTCAGAAGCTGCAGGACTCGGGGTTCCTGAAAACTGAGAATGGTGGGGACTACTTTGGTGGCTTGAAAGCCTAGGAGACTCGGAGGTTGGGACGGAGGCCGGGGCGGAGGCCGGGACAGAGACGTCAGCAGTGAGGACGGTGCTGGTACAGCCTCTGTGCTCTGAAATGGGGTCTGAACTGGGGGTGATCCAGGTCTTGGAAACCTACAAGAGAAAGATCAAGAGCTGTCAGTCACTCCTCAGTTGGGTCCAAGCTCACGCACACCTCGGGTCAGCTGGGAAAGGCCCAGGAGGTGAATTCACGCAGGGCTCTCCCACCGGGTCATCTGCCCAGAAAAGGTACCCAGCTCTGTTCACCTGGCGGCAGTCTTATACTTCAGTGGTTCAAACCCCACGCCAAGGCTCACCTAAGCATCTTCTCCAAGAGGCTGCAGGTTTTATAAATGGAAGAAGAAAAGGGGGGCGGGCTCTGACCATCTAGATATGCATGAATGGAAGGCTTGCCTCAGAACAAAAGGGACTGCCAGTCCATTCCAGACCCAAAGCATCTATCTCCCAGAGCACCATCACAGAGAGGAATGGAGTCCCATCCTCTGCTCTGTGCGCCCACGGGTCTCAGCACTACCCAAGGAAGCCCCAACGCCGGGGATTCAAGCAAAGAATGACGGAAGTCATCAAAGGCACATGGCTTCTAGTCATCCCAGCACTGCCTGCCATAAGCCAGACGCCTCCTTCCTACAGAGTCTTGTCCACCTCAGAGTTAAAGAAGGAGTAAACAAGACTTGTACATCTGGGCCCTGGGTATCTTAAAGATAAAAAGCCAACTGTGGTTACCACCTGTGAACAGAGAAAGGAAATGGCGACGCTAAGCCCCTGGTTCTCCCGCACTGTGACACTCTGCTTGTGCCCGGGCAGATTAAGTGAATCCAGATATGCTGACAGTGGCCCCGACTTCTGTGCCCACCGCTGGAGGTCGTGACCTCTAGCCTCCAATGCCACTGCCCGCTGCATCTGGGTGCTAGGAAGAATTCTATTTCTTTTCAAGCCCCGCCCCCACTCTCCTTCTCTGCAATAATCTAGTTCCCAAACTGGTGCCCTTGAACTGTCACCCTGAGGCCCCACCCCTTTGCCAGTCTTCTGACAGCCACTCACTCCTTGAAAATGGCAGCCCCTGGACTAGCGAAAGCCTCCACTTTTACAATCTCTGTGTTTCAAGAGCAGAGTCAAGTCTTCCAGCATCCTGATTCCCTATACTTTGATTCAGTGCCCTGCATCCTTCTGGGATCAAGCGTTTAGCGCCAATCCTTCCCAATAACTGTATCCCCACCGCCTCCAGTCTCAACTCTAAGTCTGCACCAGTCCTTCCCATTTCCTATCTGTTCTGCTCGTTCTTTTCATGTTCCCAGCTCTCTCGCATTCCTCAATCCCCTTGGGAAGCAAGGGTCAGTCACCCTACTTCCTCCTCACAGCCTGTCCCTCCTCCCAGGCCTCTACTCTCTGGCACTCCCACCAACAGTTTGTACAGCACAATCCTCAGCACCCTCGCTCCCTCCATCTTACTGCCCGAAGCTGTGTAAATGTTCTCTGCCAACCCTGGCTCTTGGGGCGTTAGCTGTGGCTGGAGAAAAACACACAGCAATGACAGCAGATTCGTCCCTGACCTCCAGCTGCTTCCCGAGTATCTACCAACCCTACCGAACTTCCTTTCCATTCACCCCACAAATAACGTATTTACAGGTCTATCCTCAAACCTCCAACTCCTTCCTATCCTCTCAGCTGATGGCCTTGCTTCCGGTTCCCTCAGAACAGAAGAGAACACCCACATTCTGTACCCTCGGGAAGCCTGGGGGCTTGGTTCCCCTTCGGTGACCAGCCAGTGCCCTTGCTCCAGGCTAAGGCCAACCCCTCTTCTCTCTCCTACATTGATGATTTTTCCCTCCCACTGCACACCAACTGCTCTCTATTTTCTTCTGCCTTAGCAGAAAACAAGAGAGAGACGGAGACGGAAAAAGAGAGAGACCGCTCTGGGCCCCACATCTCTCTCTAGCTACCATCTGTTTTCCGGAAAGTATGGCACCTGAAGGAATGCACAGCACCTCTAGCCCCGCCTCTCCTGACTCACTCCAAAGAGGCTTTCTCCTTCGTGTCTTGCACCTAACTTATTTGCCCAGGTCACTGAGGACCTCCCTGTAGCTAAACCCAACTGATGCTAACCAGAGGAAAGCCCACAGAGGGACTGGCAGCTGCTGCCCCCACTCCAGTTCAAGTCCTGGAACTGTACTCCCTGTCTCCACCTGCGCCCTTGGTGACCTGAGCCAGTCTCAGCCACTGTCTCTACACTGGTCACTTCCAAGACTTCCTGCAAACACACTCCATTCCCCTAAACGTCATCACACTCTACCCGGTCACCCAGCTGACATTTCCATCTGGACGTCTAAAGAGCATCATGATCTCAACAAACCCAAAAGTCACCTCCTCATATGTCTCCCAGTTATGCTTTGCCTTTAAAAGTCCCCATCTTAGGACGCAGGAACCTCATCCTTCCAGTTGCTAAGGCCACACGCCTTGGGGTATTCCTGGATGCTGCGTGCTCCCTCCATCCCTCCTCCAGAGACTCTGGACATGCCCTCTTTATCACCTACAGATTTCAGTCCAGATCCGACTACTTCTCGCCAGCTCTCACAGCTGCCTCTAGGATCCAATCCATTAACATCATCTCTCTGATCTCTGCTGCTGTTCCGACTTCCCTGCAGCCCCTTATCCAAGAAAGCAAGACGTCTTCCCAACTACGTCATCAGACACAGCTTTCTCTGACTTCAGACTGCTCGGTGGTAGCTTCTCCTTGCTCAAGTCAAAGTCCTCAGAGGCCTCCAAGCCTCTGCCATCTAGTACTACTGCCTCATGGTCCTCACTACTATCCAGTCCTCCTCTCCTGCATTCCCAGACCTCTGGCTTCTTTGCTGCTGTGTTTGCCGAGTCCTCTGCCAAGCAGGCTGTTCCTCGAACTTCACAGGCTCACCCCCTGACCTATGAAGTGAGGACTTCCCGACTTCCTGCTATCCTCACCGCAGGTGACCTTCCCACCTTGTGTGCCTGCCAGTTTACAGGTCGTCTAGCCTACTGCCTGACTGGCTCCCGTTGGAAGGTGAGGGCCTTACAGCAGCACAATGCACAGTTTGTTCCCTGATGTCCTAACACATAGCATGCCATTACACAGACCCAGAGTTCCATTCCCGGGCACGTGGGACAGTCTCTGGCTGACAACGGCTCTCCAGGCAAGGGCCATTTTTAACATGGTTTGCTCAGGAAATTAGGCTTCATCGGAGAGAAGAAGGAATGAACAGGAAGCCCAGACTTTCCTCTTTCTGAATCCAGGAGTAGCAGTATGGCCAGGTGGGATTCGAGAGTCAGACACTTCAGGTCCTGCCTCAGGTCACGTGAGTTACTTAGCCCGAGTCCTGGCACTCTCAGAAGGGGCTTGCAAGGCCTGCTAGCTAGAGGTGCCAAAAGGACTAAATGAACTAATGTTCCTAGGACATGCTCAACACACAGTAGAGGCTTGGTCAGTGCTGTGGGTATCATGAGTACTGCCCTAACCTCATGATCAACCATGCATAGACACCTTGATGACCAGGAACAGTGGCTGGGAGTTTTTTAAAAAAATAAATAAATAAATCTGAGTCTTGGAAGCCAGTCTCTGGGCAAGTCCATGGGCCTCAGTTTCCCCATCTAAACTCTGAGAGCATAAGAGGTGATCTCAGACGACTCGTCTGCTCTACCACAACTGTGGTCACGACACAAAGACAACTCACATCAGCAGGTGGCTCAGAGCTGGTCGGCTTAGCCAGGTCCCCGTTCATTGCTGGGCTAGAAGTGATGCTCCTGAGAGGAAGGGAGACAGAGGGGAGATAAGGAATGTTGAAGTCTGTCACAAAACAGAAAAGGGGGAGGAGGTATCCCCCAAAGCAATTTTAACAGTACCCGAAGTTAAACACCTCAGGATTTATTCCTGAGGTTGGCCTGGAACCACCTGGGGTAAGGAAGCTAGGTGATGCCCAGAGAGAAAATGCCCAGGACATAACTTCCTTCCCTTCCTGCACACACAGGTTAAAATCCCTCTCCCTTTTAGGAACATCACATGGCCCCAGACCACTCAGGGGTTCCTAAGGAGACAGTATCTCCCTCTCCTAGTCCCTAAGGGGTTAAGTTTCTTCTGTGGCTAGAATGTAGCTAGTCCTGGCAGCCCTACTGATATTTCTTGAATGACTGTAAGGGGGTGGGAGTGGGGGTTTCCAAGACTGAACCCTGCATGGATGGAAGGAGGAATCCAGGCTGGGAGTAGCATGGTGTCCCAGCAGCCCTGGTCCTGGATATGCAAAGGTTAATGTCCCAGCCCAACCACCAGGTGTTTTCAGGTGAGAGAAGGGAAAGCTGGAGGGTAGGGTAGGGCAGGGTAGGGCAGGGCAGGGCAGGGCAGGGCAGGGCAGGGCAGGGCAGGGCAGGGCCTTCCTTCAGCTACTGGCTCAGCCCAGACCACAACAGGTCTGGCCTCCACAGTGGGAGAGAGAAGGCAACCAATGGGACTAACAATGCAGGCTTGAGGCTGGTGTTCTCTCCAGTCTTGGGTAGCCAAATCCCTCACCTCCTGCCCATGCCATGGCTACTAACCCAAGAAGCACCTCCCAACCAGGTTTCCTTTACATGCAGGGCAGCTATGGATAAGAAATACACCATGGGAAAAAGTCTCTAAATGGAAGACATCTCTATGCAGAAATTAGCTGAAACTGCATTAGACCTGTTACTGTCTACTCACTCCCAGCACGATCCTCATTGGCTAAGGCTGTGCCCTACAGATCGTGAGAGCGAGCAGCTAAGATCACAGGTTTTAGAATCGTATACACTGGCATTCAAACTGAAAGGCTGGAGGAAGTCACCTTGGAGCCTCGGTTGTTCAGTCTCTAAAACAGACCGAACAGTCCCTTCTTCCAAGGAGCATGGGTATGGGTGCATTCTGTGGACTACACACTGACCTACTGAATACCACCTCTGGCACACCACGCATCCACTCTATGAAGAGAATTATGGTTGGCTGGGGTTGTAGCTCAGTGATAAAGCACCTGCCCAAGGCCCTGGGTTCAATCCCCAGCACTGTGCATGCACACACGTACACATGCAGAGAGAGAAAAAGAGAGAGAGCAAGAGCGAGCACAATAACATCACCATTTGCTACAGAGATACTCTGAGGTTGAGACCGGTTGACCCACATTCACCTAATTAACTGGAGTTCACTTGCTCCCTGGCCCCTTCAAGACTTCTTGCCTCTCCTCAGCCCTTACCTCTCCTCAGGAGTCTTGCTCGGTTCTTCCTGGGACTCCACTGGAGACTTCGTTGTCCCCTCTAGGGACTGTCCTTTGCCAGTGATCTTATCATCCTCTCTGGGTCCAGGGGTACCATAGGTCCTGGGGCCATATCGAGAGCTTCCGTCATGGTTAAAAGTGAGGCGGGAGCCCCAGAGGCGGTCAGGGCTAGCAGGGATGTCCTTCCGAGGCTGCTCCATCTTGGCCAAGATCTCTTCTACAGTACTGGAAGCAAACCGCTCGGAGGAAGGACGGAAGGGGGCAGGGGCCTTCCGCACACCGGCCAGGGCAGCACACCGAGCTGGGGGTGTTAAGGGGGGTAGGTCTTCTTTCCCAGCATCCTCCTTCCCGAAATCTTGGGTCACTTCTACGGCAGGTGCCTCAGTTGCAGGTCTTGGTGCAAACGGGAGGGGACGCTTGCTAACACCATAGGGCTGGGGGCCTGCCAGCATGTTCATCTTCCGGGCAGAAGGCAGCTCTGCCAGGGGACCCCGAGGAGGCCGAGGCCCAACAGGAACCAGGAGGCTGGGCTTGGCGGGCAGAGCTGGCTTACTGGGCAAGGTTCGGGGCTTGGGCTTGACAGGTGGTTTAGCCCGAGGGTCACCTATCAAACGGAAGGATTCATTGGAATTGTCAGGAGAATCGTGAAATAGAAATGTCTGTGACTCCTGCTTCTTGGTTCAAGTATGCGCTGTTTGTTCCATGAAAACCTGCCTCGATTCTTCACATCCCAGACGCAGCCTACCTTCTCCAAACTCATTTCATGGTCACCCGTTTCCCCCTCTTAAAAGCTCAAGCTATTTGTGGGTGCTATAGCACCTGAATTCTCTAGCACCCTGTTTTACACCTAGCACAGACGCCTATCAAATAAATGAATGAGCAAATGAGTATATTCATCTGTCTGGGCCCACCAAGCAGTCAGCCCGGGTACCCAGTGTAGCCCTATTTCTTTATAGGGCCCTATGGACCGTATTTCCACAGTGAAGATTTTACCCTAAGTGAGCCCCCCCCCCCCCCCCGCCTGCACACTCTCAGGCCACCTCCTCAGTGTCATGTGATTCGTGATCAGGAATGCAAACTTACTATTGACTTATGTCAAACAGAAGTAAATCTGCCACAGGAAGAGAAAAAAAAAAAGACAGAAATCTACCTTGTATAGAAGGCACTCTAATGCCAAATAAAAGACCTCGGAGATTACTCACGGCCACAACCCTTCTGTAATAGAATCCCGTATCACCCACTCATTCAGCTAAGCATTAAAAAAAAAAAAAAAGTCTAGACAAGGAGAAAGAAATGCACTCTATTTCTCCTCTGCCTCAGTGTCTCCTTCTCAAAGTTACTGGACCCATCTTAAAGATTCTGCGTCCATGCCCTCCGGAGCTCCGGTTCACTCTCCCAGCTCCCAAGGCCCTCACTCCACCCTTGCTGCCTCTCACCGAACACAGCTGTCACTCAGTTACCTGGCAGGACGGCACAGGGGTGCAGCCTCTGCCCTCCCAACCCTTCCAGTCACCGGCCCCACCCTGCACCCATCACCCATTGGTACCTGGCTCAGAGCCAGCAGGCGCCATCTCCTCCCCCATCTCCTGGGGCAGTGGGGAAGCCATGGCAGTGGTTTCCCGGACTTTCATCACAGGCGGCGGACCCTGTTCGAGAAAGAAGTTGGGGTGGCTTAAGACCCAGGAAAGGGGGAGGCGGAGAAGGAAAGGGGCTGGGCGAGGCAACAGGCTTAGCCGAGGAAGTCTATTTCTGACCCAGGCTGTGTGGGACAGGAAGACAGAGAACTAAGTCCAGGAGGACGTCGAGGAGGTCCCCACAGGAGGGGTGCGGAAGGTCCCCACAGCCACATCCTTACTACAGCTCTCCAGCTCCTGGCTTCGAACCTCAAAGACGGGGAGCATCAGAGAGCGACCTCCACTCTCACACCACCCCCGAGCTCCCTCCTGTGACATCCTACTTACAGTCTTCAAGACACCCCTCTTGGTCAGGCAGCCCCACTAGAGGTATGTACACTCCAGGCGGGGCAAGAGGGCCAGAAAGTCTCTAGTCTCGGGAATCACCTCAGGGGAGACGGGAAAAACCCGCTCCTCCCCAACCTGGGGCTCCGCCCCACTGCCGGCCCCCCTCTTCCCAGTCTCCTCCCTCCCCCTATGGCTGGGAGTGGCTCCCTACCCCCCCTCTCCCCCATTCTCCTTCCACATCCCTGCACCCCCCTCCTCCTCCTCTCAGAGTTGTCTCATCCAAACACTGGGAAATAAGAAATAAAAAGTAAACATCTGGAATACATTTTTTTCCCTTTAATTTCTCAATCGTTTTGGCTTCAGCTTGGAATTTGATGAGGTAAAGCCAGGGCCTAGTCCTGTTACCATAGCAATGGCCTCCCACTGGATTTCCAGGGCCTAGCCAAAGGGAAGGAGGAGTCAGCCCAGGATGGGCAGGGAGAACGGACTGGGCTTGATTACATGGGGGGGGGGGGGGGTTGACTTGGAGGAAAACTCCCCAGGGTTCTGCCTTCCAGGACAGTCAGGGAGGGATCTGGACAGCCTGTGAAATGGAAATGTGTGTGGATCACTAGCCTGGAGACAGACTGAAGGAGTTTTGGGTGACTAGAAGAAATTAAACCAGATGATAACTACACAGTAGTAACCTGTCACAGAACTTTTGGATCCAATATTGTAAGATTTAACCGCTAAGCAGGCATACCACTTTAGAACTGTGTGACTTTTCCCTATCTGAAAAGACGGCATTAAGACTTGAGTTTCAAGCCAGACAATGCATGCAAAATTCCAAGCAGGGAAATGATAAGTAACAGTTGGCCACTATTAACGTGACTTACATTCAGTGCCCTTGGTAACCACCTATACCTCTCCCCCTACCCTAGGCTGCATTCCTAGACCATTCCTTCAACCCAAGTCACCGGTTCCTCTGGCACTCCACCTCCTCAGTTCCCACCTTGGCAGCTGAAGCACCCTCCCACCCACAAGACCCCCTCAGGCTCTGGAGCACTGCCCCTCTGGTTCAAAAGCAAGGGGGAAGCTGCCTCACACAGCCCTGTGTGGAATGCACACAGCCCTGGAGGGGAACCCAACCCTCTCCAACCCTCCCCGTGTTGCAACCTTAAAGTCCGGCTCCCACTCCAGCTGGTCTGAGAAGACAGCTCTCAGTTCTAAAACGACCTGTGGTGCCCAGTCTTTGCAAAAGACACCCCTATCGTCCTTGACCCTGTCCCAGCTTATTTTAAAGAGGGCATGAAGAGAAACTCTGACAATGTCAATCTCTGATCAGCCAATTACCATGGTCTGTATCCCTGGTATGTGGGAGAATAACGCGTGGGGGGTGGGGGGAAAATGACAGGAAAAAATAAAATTAAAAATACACAAGATTGTTTCCTTGTCCTTGAACATCATTACAAGGGATGTGGTGTGGGTGGTTAGAAACAGAAAAAAAAAAAAAAAAAAAAAAAAACACAGTCCAGAACAGAAACCCTCTCTCACCTGCAGGCTTGATGGACACCTCTGCGGTTATAAGGGGCTGCAGAGAGGAAAACAGGCTCGAGTCCCCAACAGGGGACGTGGCTACAGTAGAGAGGCCCCAGCCAGGAGCCCCAAGAAACCAAGGCCATGGCCACAAACTGCAGAATCGCAGTGCCTCAAGAACTCCGCACCCTTAATGATCTAGGCGAGCCAGACAGCACTGGGAGTAAAGGCTGTCCCCAAAGGATGGGAAGGAGCTGGGTAGCCTCAGCCCTGGGCAAGCACCCTAAGGGCAGGCAGGGTCGTCCCTAAAGGTCTCCCGCTGGACGTGCGACTAGTGCGACCAAGAGGGTCAAGTGTGGGAAGAGGGAGGGCCAGCAGGAAGACGGAACAGCTCAGGGCAAGGGGCTGCTTGGAGGGCCTCCGTGGGGAGCTTACGGACAGCGAGCGGCTAGCCGAAGAGGAGGAGCAGGCGAGGGCGGAGAGGAGGGGGCGGCAGCAGCCGAGGACAGCGCGAGATGCCAGGCAGCCCACGAAGGAGCAGACCGAGGACTGGCGACGCGGACCGTGGGGGTTGCTTGGGGTGGCTGGGGGCGTGCCATGGGAGCCGGGAAAGGGGACCAGAGAGGGCAGGGGCGGGGGGGGGGGGGGATCCCTCGAGCCGCTCGGCCCGCCCCCGGCCCCGCCCCACCCTCGCCTCTCCCCGCTTTCTTCTGGCTCCCGGAACGAGTGCCCTCCACCCCCGCACACACGCGCCAGCTCCGCAGCGCCCCCGCGTCCCCAGCGCCCCAGGCCCTCGCAAACTTTCCTGGTGACCGCCCCCCCCCCTGCTGCCGCCGCCCCAACATGAGATCCGGGCTGCTAGGCGCCCAGTTTTTTCCATGCCCCTCCCCGCCCCCATCCCCGGACCCCGCCCCCTCCGGGCGCCGCCACCGCACTCACGCGCTCCCCCGGGACGGGCTCCGCTCAGCTAGGCACCCCGACGCCAGTGACCGCTGCTACCGCCACCGCCGCCGCCACCGTCACCGCGGGACCGAGCCAATGCAAGCCCCGAGGCCCCTCCCCTAGCCCCGCCCAGTACCACGCCTCCAGCCAGCTCATGAATATTCATGTAGGGGTCCGGGAGTGGGAAGCCGGAGCTGAGGCGGAGTCCAGCGCACCGCACGCAAAACAAGCACAGCTCGCACGTAATTATTCATGACCTTGTAAATGAGGGGCCGGTCCCGATTCAGACTTAGACGAAACTGACGCAATTTTACCCCAGCGCCACCGAGATGACTGCCTAGAGAGGAAACCGCCCTGGACTGCTTTCCCTAAGCCTACGCTGATTACAGCACCATAGAGCGCGGGCAGCACGAAGGGAACCGTTGGCGGACTGAAGAGGCTTCCTGTTACACCTGAGCCTTCCTGGGAGCACAAGCGACTTGGCCATCCCACGTGGATAAATTCAGATTGAGGGACACAGTGTGAAGTGGGGTAGCTTTTCCCCGCATGTTATGTGTTTAAGATCTCTTTATCTAAAAGAGATCCAGTTCCCAAACACAGAATTTTGTAGCCCTCCCTTCTCGCCCCTAACTTCACACAACTCATCTTCCTGACTCAGGTTTCCTTTCTCTACACTAGAAAGGAAAGTCGATCCTCATTCTATTATCTCAAGCCTTGTAAGACCCTTGACTTGTAAAGTGATTAAGGATAGCGCTCAATATCTGCCCCCCTTCCCCGCCCGCGCGGGCTAATGGAGTGGGACTATGAGAGGCTTCCTAATCGGATCAGTACTCATTTCTTCACTCCACCCAGACACGGTGAAAACCAACGTTTGTCCAGCCGGCAGGGACAGGATGTACCTAGAGACTTACTTCCCGGCTGGGCAGGACAGCCCTGCCCGGTCAGGATAGAAAGGTAAACACCACGTGCCAAGTGGGAAAGGAGACATAAGGACATCATTTCCAAAGTCAGTTCCATTTATTAAATTGACTTCACAGACCAGAAATACAAAATAAAAGTAGAAATAGGCCCCAATTAGGAGCTCCAGGCCTGACTTCGCAGGACCCCTGCTGCAGCTGCAGCCACTTGAACAAGGCAGGAAGCAGCTTCTTCCCCACAGTCGGGAAGGTGAGCGCAGGACTTGGATCCTTCAATGCACTGTAGCAGACAGAACACACTCGTACCCAGTCTGTCCCCAGATCACAAGGAGCCATCCCTGCACAGCAGCAGAGGTTAGAAGTTCCCCTGGATGCTTCAGAGAAGTGGAAGCCACCAAGGGCAGTTGCTCACATGGCACAGCATCCAAGGACTGTAGGATGAGTAGGAAGCCTGGAGACGTGACAGGGCAAGGACGGATCCTCCTCTACTCATCAGATCCCGAGGCAGAGTCCTCTGAGCTTGGTGGAGTACTGGCTAGTTCCTCTTCCTCAGAGTCCTGGAAAATCAAGTCTCTTAGGTAAAGAAGTGATGTCCCAGCTACCTTCCCAGCCAGTTTTTGGTAAAGGTCCCTAATGCCCAGTTCCTCCCATGGCTCGGGCACTCACCGGAACTTCAGAAATCCATCTGTCCACTCTTAACTCGTTCCTCTTGTAGACCAACCCCACCCTGTCTCACCTGCCCCCACACTCGCGTGCCCCTGCACCCCACATTCCTGCCGCACCTCGCTCCGCCGCCTCTTCTTTTTGCTCTTGTTCTCCCCTGAAGAGCTCTCGTCACTGGACACAAACTCTTTGCTCTTAAAGCTCTCGCTCAGCTGCCTCGATGAAGACTTGGAGGATGAGCCTCGGGAGGGCGTGGACTTTTTCTCCATCTTTGCTTTTACTTTCTTTTTCTTCTTAGACTTGTCCCTAGATTAGGAAAATATGAAAGAAGTCAGGCCACTAGCCTCCCTGTATTATCAGACAGGCCGCACTTCTCCCGGCTTGAAGGAGGACTCTTCCCAGTACTGGCCACACTGGTCTCACCATGGCAAACATAATGTCAACTCTGTCGGTCCAGAGCACACAAAGGAAAGGATCATATGTGAGTTCCCCAGAAGAACCAGGGTCACAGCCTGAAGCAACTCATACAAAACTTTGCTGACACTTTTATTTTGTTTATTTTTTGTTTATAGATTTTGAATTAAACTTCACAAAAATACTTTTTGCTAAACTTTGCCATTATTTATTTGAAGATATCCCCTAACCCCATACATCACCCATTCTTGGCAATGGCAGGAGAAGCACTACTCTACTGCTGCCGTGTGCAATTCTCAGTTCTAACCTGGAAAAAGCAGTTACTGGGGCCATTATGTCCCTAACACTCACCTCTTAGAAGACTCTCCTCTTCCTCCTTCATACTCCTTCATGGCTTTCTCGTACTCCCTCCTGGCGTCCTCAGCCTTGCGGTCCCACTCCTGTCACAGACAGCCCTTCAGACCAAGGCAAGCCTGGGCCCACAGCTGTTTCCTGAGCGCACCCCACACCGCGCCCTTCTCGCCACCCTCCTGTCCGCGGCTACTCGCCTCTTTCTTCTCTTTGGACATTCCCTTCCAGATCTCGCCCGCCTTCTTGGAAAGATCGGTGATGCTGATGCCAGGATGGTCTGACTTGATCTTCTCCCGGCTGGCATTAAGCCACAACATGTATGCAGACATAGGTCTCTTAGGGGCATTTGGATCTTTACCCTTCTTCCCCTATGTGAGAAAGAATCCAAATGCCATCGGCCATCCACACCTCACAGTTACCCCAAGCTTCCCCAAGGAGAAACCATCTGGGGAATGAGGAGACGCAGGAAGAACTAATTAGCTCTGGTGATAGAGAAACAGATCTAAGGGCAAGACAGGCAACTTCTTCCTTCTCTAAGAATCCCTGGGCAGAGGCAGGATGGCTCCTAATTCAGACTGCGCTGAGAATCAGTGACTGGGTGCTCAGCGCTAAACGGAACATCTGTATCACCGAGGCCCAGGGGATATAGCTAAGGGGTGGGCAGGAAGAGGGCAAGAGGCTGAGAAGAGGGAGAGTGCTATGGACTCGTTGTGACCGTCAGCAGCCACGGGTACTTGTCCCAGGCCGATATGAGACTGGGCCCTGATATTCTACTGTACACGGGAGAGGCACCCACAAGGCTCACCCCTCCTAAGGAGCTACATGCAGTTGCTAGAAGACAAGTCCTTTTCCTCAGCAGCGCAGCACTGGCGAGGTCTCACCTGTGCTATCCAAGCAAGTCTAACTAAACTCACCAGGCGCAAAGCAGACACGAGACATGAAAGTAAAAGACAGACTAATTGAGGACTTAACAGAGGGGAACAAAGGGAAATGGGGTATGGATAAAATCGCAGTACAGCAAATGTGTGTACAAGATTGTCAGAAAATATTAAAACTAGACAAACAAAACTCCAGATCTTCTAGAAACAGAGTATCTCGAACTAAAAAAGAAAGCCTAGAAGATATCTGCCAAAGCTACATTCGCTTCCAGCGGCGACAACCAACAGGGCCTGCTGGAAGTGGACAGGAGAAAGGAAATAGAAAGTGGATACACTCTCACACACTCTCACACACTGACGCTCTCTCACAACCTACAGCGAGTCTATACCTCTGAAGACTTCTTGCGGCTCTTGCGATCCTTGGCCATCTTGGCCCTTTTGAGCTGTTTCCGCTTCTTCTCTTCTCGGTCACTGTCACCCTCATTACTGGAGGAGCTGGCAGAGGCGTTGCTGTCAAACCTGCCAGAGTAAAGCTTAAGACTCAGGAAAGACAGCAGGATACAGATATTTTGTTTTGCTTCAAGACAGGGTCTCTCTGTATGGCCCTGGCTATCCTGGAACTTGGTCTGGAGAGCAGGCTGGCCACAAACTCACAGACAGGGCCTGCTGGGAGTAGACTCTGTCTCTAAGTGCTAGGATTAAAGGCGTGTGCCGCCACCACCGCCCGGCCAGAAGTAAAAGGAATCTAGACATCTGCCCAGAAAGGGCCAAGGGAGTAAATCCCAGGACAGTCTGCACCACTAATTGTCACCCCAGCTTCCTGCCTTTCATGAAGATGGCTTCAGAGTCCTTCTCCAGACCCAGTACCACAAAGGGTTACTTGCTGGTTCAATCAATGAAGAACAAACGCCTCAGTGGGCTCCTCTTCTCTAACCCACCTCTGCCCATTAAGTCACTGTCTCCTGTGGGCCTGCAGCACACCTAGGCTACTGCACCACCCCCTTTGGTTTAAACCACCTCCGTTTATACCACAACCTTTTCTGAGAAAGAGACAGCCCTAAAAGGGAGGAAACCAAGCTTCAACTGCAGGCAGTCCCCATGCTTGACTCTCCTGTCCAATAAACCGCATTTCCTCTGAGCACGCAGCTGCAGATACCTGCCTCCTGCAGAAAGCCTCCCGAGGTTCATCGGCATCTGTGCCTCAACCTTTGCAGCAAACCAGTGGGCTTCTAAAGGACATTCACAGTTGGGTTTGATTTTGCTGTCCAATCTTTCTGGATCAATAGTTTCATTTATTTATTTACTTGTTTGTTTGTTTTTTGCAAGGAGGGGGACTCATTCCAACTGCAGGGTCTGACCCATTAGAGCCCTGAACATTTAATTATCTCAAGTTCCGAAAGGCAGTTAAGCAGAGACAATACTGTCTGCTGTGTTGTTCACCAAGAGGGGCTTCTGGGTGTGAAGCTAACCACGTTCAGCCTACCTAGACTTTCTGAGGGACATGGAGCAAGCGTCCTAAGAATAGTACAGTCAGAAGAAAGACTCCTCACAGTTTCTGAACAGGCAGATGCAGTAACACCTAAGGTTAACTACATCCCTGTACTCTCCAGTCACATGAACTAAGACAACAACCCAGCCCTGTGGAGCCAGTTCGAGTCCCTTCTGCACAGGACAATCAGGAGTCTTGAATGGCACAGCACACGGGTACACACGACTGTCATGCGGTCACTTGCAGGCAAGGGCACCCAGCATGCATAAGCTCTAGCTCCACTCCCCATCCTCTTTCCATGTCTCTGGTTTAAAGCATGCTATGCACTAATAAATTCCTTGACACCTTGACAAATACTTTCATGTCTCACTTCACGGGAGGTCACTTTTCCATCTCAGAACACTGGCTAAGACAGGGACATGATAAATACTCAGAAACCCTTAAATTTATAGGCCATAATCTCATTCCTGTGAGGTCCAATCAAAACTCACTCCTCGGCCACATCGTCTTCCTCTTCACCAGGGTTGAAGGACTCATCTAAGAAAAAACACAGATGGCATCACCTTCTACTCCAGTGGAAGTCCCATCCCACACCCAGACACCCAGCCTAGGCCACAGGGTAGAACCTGACTGCGCCAGGCCCCGGCACAGTGGCTAGCCCACCAGTTTCTTCTCCTGAGTCATCGCTGCTGTCATTGGCATTCTCCTCCCGGATCTTGCCCTCCTCCTTCATCCTCTCCAAATAGGCATCATGCTGGTCTTCATCCGAGTCGGCATAGTCGTCGTAGCTTGGGTTCATGCCCTAGCCAAGGAAGAGAGGAGAGTCAGCCAACATATTGGAGCCGGAACTCCTGAGCACGCCAAAGCCTTTCCCCACCTGTGAAACCAGACCAGCCGCTCCCAGGAGCCCCTGAGCAGGAATGTCCACACAGCCAACATGCAGGGCCTACTAAACTGAGTTAATCCAAGCCCCTCCCTTTCCTAGCCCCACAAGGGCTCCTAAGAGGCTGCACAGACTGATCTAAGGCCATGCAGAGAGAACCTGCTCAGGAAGGGGAAGGAGCCACACGCACCTCTTTTTTCTATAAGGGTAAGAAGAGAAGAAAGAGTGAAAAAGAGGCCACCAAGTCTCTGCTCCTTTCTCCTCTACAGAAAGAACAGGAGAGAGGTGCGTCCTGCCCAGATACCTCTTTCAATCCTCTGTTTTTGATGTTGAGCTTTTTGGCATTGACAAAATCGAACAGCTTTCCATACTCCTCCCTGTGAGGGAGACAAACGTCGTTACCAGATGGTTAGAATCAACATAGGTAGCTGGTGGAGCTGGAGCTCATGACTGCACCACCCTGGACACCATAGGTCAGACATACACTAAAGAGTTATGGGACAGAAGAGGCATAGGTCTAGGTAGTCACCAAGAGACCCACAGCATTGTGGGAAGGGAGGTTTCCATCTTTTTTACTGGTCTGCGTTTCGCCCTTTGCAGGGCTGTAATGAGGATTAAACACGAAGATGTTTGTAAAGTGTCTCACTCACAGCTGAGTACTCAATAAACATTAGCTGCTGTGTTCCTGGGCACAAAGCTCATTCCAGGAAAGGAAGAGATAATATTTCCACCATGGGAAAAGTGGAGGAGAATGAGCTAACCAATACACACAGCTTTCATAATGTAAAAACAAAAATTTTTCTAAGGACAGAAAAAAAAAACCAATGAATACATTTCTAGAGTCTGAATACTTGAAAAGACCAGATCTCAGAGAACCTGAAGAAAATTCAACTTAGCTAGAAAATCCCAATCATGGGCCCAGAAAGGACCCAAGGCTAGTCTGAGCTTCCGGGTAGAGGGGGATCAGGATCAGGACGGCAGGAGGAAACAGGAGACGGCTCTTACCTCTCGATGCTGCTGAAGGTGTACTGAGTGCCCTGCTTGGTCTCAATCTCAAAGTCGAAGGAGCGAGTGGTTGTGGTGCCACGGGCAAAGTTGACAAAAGAGATCTCATCGAAGCGAATGTGCACAGGGGGCTTGTGCACATAGATGAAGCCCCGCTCCAGTGGGTACAGGAGTCCTGAGCTGGCCTTGTAGGAGCAGGTGATGCACTGGGCTCCCGAGTGCCTGATGGAGAACGGAAGGAGCCCAGTCAGCACTGACCTCAGCAGTAGCAACGCAATGCCCAGGCCCTCAGAAGTCACTCCCACTACGTTGCTTTGACAGAGATGCTGGCAATTACAAGTGTAGCCAGGCTTCTACTAGAGGGTGCCCATCACAGGAAGGGTTTCATTACTAAGGTGCAGGACATTTCCTACCCATCCCATCCTCAGTGGGTCAGGACTTCCACCCCCATCCTTACCCTTGGAAGTTGCCTGGGACTGTGATTTTCCGATTTACAAGTGCTTTCATGACCCGGCTGACCATCTCGTAGAGGGATCCTGACATGTTCTTGGTAAGCCGCCCCTCAAAGCGCTTCTCCACTTCTTCCCTGTCAACAAAGCGAGATGAGATCGTGAGGCAGGCCGGCTTTCTGCTTGGACAGCGGCAAGAAACGAGTTCAGTGAGACGCTTACTCATTCATGTTGAGAGTCAACGAGATGTCCTCATCCTTGGAGAAGAGGAGGATCAGGAAGTGGTAACGGGTTTGGCCCTGCTTGATGGGAGGATCCAGGCTGATCTGGTAAGGACAGTGGACAAGGCTGTTGAAACCCAGACAACTAAGCAATACAGAACTCTAGTGACCTCTACCTACTAAAGACTTAGGCAAAACCCAGGCACCCCAGAAGTTTTGCTCACCACAAAGAACATCTGCCTCTGATCCTTGTGGGGCAGCAGGAAGAGGCGGAGCACTGTAGTATAGGGGATCTTGTAGTCAAAGGTCTTGCCATGTAGGTGTAGAAAGGTAGGGTAGATCCGGATATCGTAACGGCCACGAGGTGTCAAACACTGCAGCTCCCGGAAGATGCAGATGGCATCTCCAGTGGCCTGGATCACATCTGCCTTTGACAGAACATTCTGGGCGAAGGCCTGCAAACACACACAGGTAATCAAACAGCCTCTACTCCCAGGCCGGCCAGCCGAATCCTACTCAGCAATACCCAGAGGACCAAAAAGCAGGAGCCTCACCTCTACAGGGTCCACACCATCTTCCTGGGTGGGAGGGACATAGAAGCGCACCTCCATGAGAGATACTTCGGCATCGTCGTTCTGGTGGAATTCCAGGGTCACCTCATTCTTGCCTGTTGTACACTGGGACACATTGCTGAGGGGAATCTCAAAGACGGGCTGATCACCAATGTCAAAAGACAGCAGCTGTCCTGTGAGGAAAGGGTTATTCAAGCCGCAAACTGCTCCCTGGGAGTCTGCAGAAGCATTCCCACCAGCTCTGAGTTCCGTGAGGACAGAGGACCAGAAGAACTTTGTTCACGCCGTACCACAAGCAGGCACAGTGCCTGACACACTAGACATGCTAGGTATTCAAATACAAGCTAGACACACAAACTGGGATTAGAAATTAGGGCAAAGAGTCAAGCAAGTTACCATCCGAAGCCCTCACCCCACCTTCTCCCCAAATCTCAAGCTTCCTCACTCACCACCAAACTTCACGGTCCCCCAGTTCCAGCCCTTCACACACAGATCCTTCTCCATTAGCTCAAGGCGATAGTGAGTTTTGAAGAAATCAGAGAGTTTCTCAAACTCCTGTAAATTGTAAGGAGAAAGTGAAATCCTGGTAAACCCTCTGGACCTTAACACAACTTAAAAGTTCTGAGATCTCGAGTTCAGAAAAAGTTCAGAAACGTATCCTTTATCAGAAGCCACAGCTAAAACTGTGCACAGGAACTCAGCACAGGAACTCAGAAACTGTTGTAAAACAAAATTTACTTTGTTACAAGAGGCTGTTTCTGGGACCAGATGCCCTCAGCCACACTCTCAGAGACAGGGTTTATCTGTCTTACCGCCCTGGCTGTCCTGGACTAACACTGTAGATCAGCCCAGAAAGCTGGGCTTAAAGGTAAGTGCCACCACCGTTCAACTGCTTAAAACACTGCGAGAGACCTGACGGTCAAGAGTACTTGTTCTTGCAAAAGACTGAGTTTGATTCCCAGCACCCACATGGCGGTGGCCTGTGCACAACTGTCTGTAACTCCAATTCCAGGTGACCTAATGCCTTCTTCTGAGCTTTGAGGGCACAGGGCATGTGCATGGTGCACAGGCACACATGCCAGCAAAGCCTCATATACATAAAAATTAGCTTTGGTGTTGTTCGGTTTTTTTTGTTTTTTTTTTTTCCAAGACAAGGTTCATCTGTTTAGCCTTAGCTGTCCTGGAATTCGCTCTCAGACCAGGCTGGCCTCAATCCACCTGTCTCTGCCTCCACAGTGCTGGGATTAAAGGCATGCACAAACACTGCCCAGCAAAATAACTAATTTTTTTAAAATAAAAGTATCTTTTAATACCACAGTCCTCCCCTCCAAAAAAAAAACCAGGCTAGGAGTAAAGAAACTTCCATTCCCAGATGTAGGAATCGTCTGGCTGAGTGTTTAAACTGTGCAGGTGCTCTTTTGATGAAAGTGGACATTAAAACCAAGCAACCCAAAATGGAAAAACAAATTCCTAGAGCACCAAGCTCTAGACTCAAGATTCTGAACCAGGACAGAAGGAGCAAGTAAAACCACTGTTTATATTAAGATGTTAGATAAATCCAGAGTCCAGGCACAAAGAAATTCACAAAACATGGAACACTAGTTCTTGGTTCAATAGTCTCCCGCAGCCCTGCTCTGAGGAGCCCATATGAGCAATGACATGATTATCAGAATACCAACTGTCTCTAGAAGACTAAAAATAAACAGGGCAGGACAGTTTTTAAAAAAGGAGAGAGGGTCATGGCAACAAATCTCTCACCGATTCTCGAAAGCCATCATACTTGTAGACGTGGCCATTCTTTGTGAGCAGTTTAAGTCCATGGCCCAGAGCTACCCGGCGCCAGATGCCTTCTGTCAGTTCCCCAGCCTGGATATTGTCCACTTTACCCGTCTTGCTGTTCTTAAAGATGATACCCTGGCGGCTCAATCGTAGCCTTCCATCGTTCTGCCAAAAATACAAACCCGGATTCAGAACAGGATACAGTGTGTAGCAGGTCGACTTGACCCCTCACCCGTGAATAGATTATCAATGGAAAAGCAACAGGTCAAGTAGTGAGATCAAGTCAAAAGACACAAGAGACATCGAAGCGAGACTGCAAGCTTGACCATGGCACCCAGAGTCCTGTAAGGTACCCAGTTTCCTGGTTCTTAACACAGGGGTAGAAGACAGAACGGCACATGCAATCTCTTCAAACTCTAGATCACAACTTTGCTGCTGCTCTGCTTGAGGAAACACCAGATACACTATTTCCAAAACAGCAGTCAAGAGTTAAGCTTTTGCTAACGGACACAAACTCTTCCCAACTTCTGCCTTTAATAAAAGCCCAAGCAATTCTCACCATGGACCCTTTCACCTCCTGGAAGATGTCGTTGAACTCCAGTGTCTCTGCCATAGTTCACCTGCCCGTGGTGGCCTGAGCACAGAGCCCTAGGCTGCACCAGAGAAGACGAACCCTTTTCTGGGAGCTGGGCCCCAATTCCTGGGTAGATGTGAAGATGTTCAGCAGGGTGGGAATCTGAAGTCGGGAAGGAGATTGATAAACAAGTAAAGGCGCCACCTCACTCGGCACACCCATGGGGAGCTGTGCCTGGATTGGATAGTCTCAAGTTCTCCACTGTCTGGGGACCTTACAGCGTCCCCGGGGCCAAGGCCCAGAACCCTGGGTGCAGAACCAGGCCTGCTGTGGCGCTCACACCCCACCGACACCCTCTCGGGACGTTCCACCGACAGGCACGGCAACAATCGGCGGAACCCCGCGACCAGCCCGGAGAGGGCACCTCCGCTGCGCTCAGGGGGCAGCGTCCGGATCCCAGCGATCCCACCACCCCGAGGCCCCCTGGACCCATGCTGCTCCCCCTCCTTGGAACATGGATTCGCCCACTGCCGGCGAATTTGAACGCGGAACGACCCATCTCGAGCGTCCCGCGGGGGAGCGCGACCCGTGCACACCCGGGACCCCGGGATCGCGACCACCCACCTCTTGGAGCTGCAGCCTCGCGACGGCACAGCCCGGGCGGTGGGCGCAGGGGACGCGGGGGAGGAGGCAGGGACGCGGGGGAGGGGGACGCCGGGGAAGCTTTTTCCCGCGTGCGCGGTCCCGCGTCCCGCCACCGGAAGTCGCGCACTGACCATAGAGAGGAAGACGTGGCTAGAAGGACGCCCGCCGAGCCGACCAACGGGACGGCGCCTAGAGCGTCAGTCCCCCATCCCCTTCTGCAATCAAAGCGATTCTTAGCTAGGTGAAGGGAGTACCGCTTAGAAAGTTACAAGCCGCTCTGCAAAGCGTAGATTTCGAGGGAAAATTATGCAGTTTTATCAGGCTTTCAGGTTTGTTTGTGCGTTGGAATCGTTCACGTCCCACCCTCCTGTAAAATAGTCTGGGGAGGAGTCTGTTGAACCAGAAAAGTACAGAGCTGTGGCCAGGAATGACGGTGTCTCCGCTTGCTTTCCAGCTGTACCCTGGCAAGTGCATCAGATCCTCTCTGAGATGAGTTCACCTTCCAACCCCAGCACCATCCCATCCATATTCCTAATTTGTGGGTTCTCCGGAAGAGCCTGGCAGATGGCCGCATTAAGTTCAAGTGCTGGTGTCAGATTTATCTTTGAGCGAGAATTTACTTGAAACCACATCAGCCTGAGTTGGCAGAACCCGGACGGCCTCACATAGCACCAGGGTGCATCTTGCAAAATTTGAAGTCGGGTCTGAAAGAGGTGTTTGAGTTTCTCTCACCCTTCCCCATTTTACAGATGAGAAAAAATGAGGCCTACAAAAGAATCCTAGAATTCAGAATCCTTAACATCAGCCTTTTATCGTAACCATGAGGGTCCAACCTTTAGAGGAATCGCAAGAACGTATCCTGCATAAGACAGGATATTTAAACTCGCGGTTTTCCTGACAATCACTGCACTGACTTGCTAACTCCATCCTGGGATATGAGACAGTCAAAATACATTCTTAGCTTCTAGAACTTGTGCCTTTAACCTCTGGGTTAAACACTGCTATTGCTAGCACTATTTTGCTAATTCAAACTGGGTTTAAGACATGTCATGAGAACCTGTTGTTAATGCAGGATTTGAGGAAATTGTGAAGATGGCTAAAACAGCCCCAACCTTTCAGGAGCACATACCCGAACAAAAGATTCGAATACCCGGGGGGCAAGAAAGGAAATTTGGTAATTTTTGTACAGCCAGAAGAGTTTCAACCACCCCTGTCAACTGGAGTTGGAAATTAAGTGACTTTCCACTTTGCAGTGGTACAAACCTGTTATCACAACACTCTGGAGACTGAGGCAGGGGGTTGTGAGTGTGGAACATAAGTCTGAGACCAGCTCAGGAACATAATGAGATTCTGGAGGGCAAAGAGGAGGGGGTATGTGACTCTTCCTCCCAGGAGACTCAAGAACCCTTTCTCCTCCATCTGTGCTATTAGGTAGAAATCAGCAGACCCACAGCAGTGAAGTCCGTGGCTCAGGCAGATCAGCTAACTCAGGAGTAGACCCTTACAAGGGGCTTTGGGGAATACGGAGGAGCTGGTGAGTTGTGTGGTAGAGACACGGCATAAGAGAACAGAATGGAAGCAGTAGACAGAGTGCAGATAAAACACAAGTCCCAGAGGGCCCTAGCCAGCTGCATCCCAGGCAATCTGGAGCCCGGGATTGGAGACCCCACCCCTGCTGTGACATCACAGGGGAGTGGAGCGCAGAAGACGAATAAAAAGGTGGTCCGCCCTGGCCCTGGACGGTTGGCAGCCAGAGTGTCAAGAGGAGAGAGAGGGGGACTGACTACAGTTGCCTGGCTTACAGGATCTTTTCCTCAAGTCCCACTAAGCGACCCACTCCAGGCCTTGATCTCCCTGTCCTGAGGTCGTCTCTCTGGGCTGCCATCTACGGCCGTTCTGAGTGACTGTGACTTTCTCAATATGAACTGTATATCAGACTTCTTCACCTACGAGACTACCAAGTCGGTGGTTGTGAAGAGCTGGACCATTGGGATCATCAACCGAGCCGTCCAGCTGCTGATCATCTCCTACTTTGTGGGGTGAGTCCATGGTCCTTCAGGTCCCGGGATAAGAGAGCTACCTGATGTCCTTCCGTCCCTCTCCCAAGACTGCTCTGCAGCTTCCAGCGCTTCTCCTCGGGATTGGCCTCTGCCACTCCCATCCAGTCCCATCTTCAGGTGGATTATTCTACCCAGTAATTCTTCCAGGACTGGAAAATCAATCTAGACACACGCTCCAAGGATAGGTGCATTCCCTAGGCATTTAAGGACCCACAGGGTCCTTTCCAAACTAAAAAAAAGGGAGGGGTGAGGGGGCAGAGCTCTCTGCACACTTTTCCGTTCCCCTTAGTCGAGTCTTTGGAGTCTCAGATACAGGAGCATAGGAAGGAGGTACTGGGACCAGGGAGATGGGCTAATGTTGTGTGGGAAAAGAACCAGATGGGGAGGAAAGGAGAGCGCTGGGCTTCCTATAGAGTTGGGGATTCCTCCCCACCATGGACTAGATGGTGAGAGGTTAAAAAAGGCAAGAGCCCCTTGTTCTTAGAGAGCAGGACAAAGGAGGAAAGTGCCCCTCACGGTAGAGAGAGGCACAGGCACAGATACATTCACGGAAAGAGTTTGCTAAAGAGAAAGGTACCTTTCCGGACTTAGTGTGGGGTTCTTCCCTCAAGAATGCAGAAATGATATCCATTGTTAAAAAGCATAAAATCTCCCCTCTGCCTGACTCTGTGCAGTAAGACTCATGCTAGGGGTTGCTCAAAGGTCAGCAAGATACACACACACACACACACACACACACCACACACGCACGCACGCGCACACACACAACACACACACACACACACACAAAGGGACTCCAGCAAACAATGGCTGAGAGGAAAACACAGGTTTGTTCTTCTTGCGGTCAGTACTACACACTGGTCGGCACCAGGAAATGCAGGCAGAAACCTCAAGGGTTCTCTTTCCTGGCTTTCGGGTCTGTGGTCGCTTGCTGTTCCTTGAGACAATGAGTCTGTCTATGAAAGACAGAAAGCCACTGACTAGGTCATGAGTTAATTCAGGCAAATCAAAGAATACATCCTGTGTGCCTGTGGGCTGGAGTTGAAAGGCTGGAGCAATGTGGAGAGGTTGGATGTGTGGAGAGATGGGCAGATGTGGCTTTTCTTTTAAAGTAATTTTTGCCAGTAGACCTTGGTATTCCCGTGCATAACGAGGCTATGTAGCCTTGTGAGGACATTAGAAAGAATTCAAGCTGTAGAGCAGGATTAAATGGCCTTGAAACTCCTTTCCTATATTGTTTTGTGAAAGATGTAGAGAAATGTTCTGTATTCCTATCTCCAAAGTTTGGCTCGAAATTGGGTCCTTTTTGGTTGCCTAGTTTGTTTGGTTTTGTTTTTGTTTTTTTAAGACACATGTATTCCATTTTCAGTCTCATGTATTCCAGACTATCCTTAAATTTACTACATAGGTGAAGATGACCTTGAATTACAAGTGTGGAGGGTTGAACCCAAGGCTTTGAACATACTAGGTCAGCACTCCTACCAACTGAGCTACACCCTCAGCCTCAGAGTTAGTCCTTAAGCCTTCTGTGTTCACAGGATGCTGTATTGGTCCAAATGAGTACAAAAGCTGTTTCAGCGCATTCCTAACCTGGCCCGGCTCTCCTGGCTCCAGGCAGGGCATTGATGGACAACAGAGACAGCCGTCTCCTGGTCTAGCCTAGCCCCCTCAGCCCTGCACTGCCCTTGGCTGCCCCTCATCAGGATCAGATTGACTTCTCCAGTGCTGGGGGCTGGAGTCCAACCTGCTCAGGGGAGCAGGAGAGAGGCTCTTTGGCGTCTTGATATGCAACCCCATCCATCTGCCAGCCCGACAGCTCCCCGTGGACCCGTGCCTTGCAGTTACATCAGCACGCTTGGCAGCCCAGCCCCCCCCCCCGGCCCAAGCTGTTTATAGGGGCCCAGACATCATGTGACTTCATGAATCCATTGTGATTAATTTAGCAAAAGGGCATCAAGTATCTCTTCATGCCGGGCATCATGCACTGAGGGTAGAGCCGTGGACAGGAGCAGACAGGGTCTTTATGCTGTCCACATCACACCCATGAATGTGGCAAGAAGTGGCTGTTCACCCAGTGATCCCCACAGACAAATGCAAAGTGTGGATGGTGTCCGAAGTATGCCCGACACCAGAAGCACTGTCACCATCGAGGCACTTGGCTTCATGTGGAACCCAAGGGGAGTTTTCTGGAAATGCCATAACCAGCCCAGGTTCTGAAGGGTAGGTTGGAGCAGCCAGATGAGCAGAAGGAAGAACCCACCTCTGTGGCGGGAAAGAGCCTGGTCTGGAGGAGGAGGAAAAGGAGTCTATGGGAGTAGAGACTAGCCTCTAGAAAGACCTGAGGTCAGACCTGGCGTCCCACAGAAGCCTGAGTAAGAAGAAGTGACATTGTCAGCCTATGTGTGACTGAGACTGGGAAGAGTGTTAGGGTGAGATCTGAGCTGCCTGGTGTGCCCAAGGATTAACAGGAGTAGATGTGGCTGAGCAAGAGCCTGAAGGAGGGAGTCAGCACTACCGAGACTCAATAGAACTTGAAAGGGTTTTATTTATTTATTTTTTGAATTTTCTTTTATTCGTTTTGTGGGGTAGTGGGGCATGGACATGTGTACAGGTCAGAGAACGTCAGAGTTGCAGGGCTTTCCGCTCTCTCTTTCCACCACAGGGACTCTAAAGATAAAATTCGGGTCCTTGGGCTTGACAAAGACCTTTACCCAAGGAGCCAAAGTGCTGCTGTCCCTTGGAAGGATATTTAATGACTGCTGTGGTTCGCACTCACTAGTTCCTCAGTTTTTCCCCCTGTAACTTCCTGCCAGGGAGACAGGACACACAGCTTCACCTAAGAAGTGTGTAACGTGAACCAAGTGTTCATCTTACACACTCACAGCAACACCCCACCAATCATCTGCCAGCTGGGTTTGACACACTTTGCCCAGACCCTTCACCTGCCCTAAGTGTGCCAGAAGTTGGGGTTACCATGCTGCTGGCACCCAAGGTTCCTTTGTTTGGTTTGGGACAAGGTTTCTCTCTGTAACAGCACTTGCTGTCCTGGAGCTAGCTCTTGTAGACCAGGCTGGCCTCGAACTCCCAGAGATCCACCTGCCTCTGCCTCCCAAGTGCTGGGATTAAAGGTGTACTGCACCACGGCCACCCAAGGCTCCTTGTCAACACACTAGGTGACACACTGGGAGGATCAGTTGGAGTTCCTCATCCTCTAGATACAAGGGGAGTGACACCCGCCGTTACCTGCTTTCTCCTTACGCCACAGCCCCAGGATGAAGGGACTCCATGGCTTGACATCCCTACTTTGAAACCATCTAGACACAGACCTGCGAGTCTCAGTCCGCAAGAGCTAGGAAAGGGGTGTAAGGGTACCTCCTGTCAGGGACGAGAGGTGACACATGCTAGGTGCCTCTCCGAGATGGTGACTCAGTGGTGTTGAGCTATGTGTGGTAACTATTACTGCTCCTCGACACCCCGATGTGCCTCCTGCTTTCCCTCTGCCCAGCTCACACCTTCCTAAAACGACCCCTCTCCTCTGACACACACAACTGCAGCACACATTTCACACCCACTCCCTGGCCTCCTCCTCCTCCTTGCCTCCCTGGGGGCAGATGGGAGGGGTTTGGGATGCTGCTTGGGCCTCTTTCCTGCACATCCCACCTGCCAGGGAGCTGCCACCACCTTCCGCTCTATAAATAATGAACCAGAAATGCAAGAGGGGAAAAAAAAAAAAGAAATCAGAACAGCCGAGTAAATGCCAAGAATCAGAGGCTTAGTCCTGCTGCATCTCCTGAGCCCTGGCCTCTAGAGACAGCCTCAGCCCCTCTGTTCTGGAAATGAAGCAACCCCTCACCTTCCATTGCTAGCTACCCTGATGACGTTCTCAGCCCCATGGGGCCACTGAAATTCTTCCATTTGTTAACTCAGAGAGAATTCTAATGCGGCCTCTCCTCCCTACTGGGCATACAAGGAGTCTTAAAGGAAGAGGAGGAGGAAGAGATTGGTTAATTGTTTCTCCACCCCAAGCCCCTTCCTCCTGAGACTTTCCTGAGTTAGGGGATGCTTTGCTATCAGTGAAGCAGGGATCTTACTTGAGATATAGCTGGAGATCCTACAGTGGTGTGTTTGGGAACGGTCCAGAGCAGACTCCAGTTTGGAACCCACTTCCCAGCTACGTGCCTTTGGGCAAGTCAGCAACCCATTTGTATCTGTTTCCCGATGGTTGCACAATGGTCCTGTCCAGCCGTCTCACAAAGGCTTTATGGACTGGGTCCATGTAGCGTCATAGTCTTGGTGTGTGATATGACAGTCTGAGTGCTCTTTGCATCTACAAATGTGCCCTGGCTTTAAGGACGGGGTACTGGCCTCAGAGAACCATTTCCTTAGCTCAGCACCCAGAAACACGTCAGTCCAGAAGTCCGTGTGGACTGTGCCTTACTCTGTGGTAAGTGTTCAGCAGCAGCCAGCACCTTAGCTGAGTTAGAGAGTCAGGCCCCTCAGACCTCATTCCCCATCCTTCCAGAGGGCACAAGGCCATGAGCTAATGGTGCTCTCTTTCGGATAACTTCCTTGGATCCTGTAACAAGATGCTGCCTTCGTCTCTGTTAGAACATAACATGGTGAATGAGACCTTAATGAAATTCCTCCCCTTCAAAAAAAAAAAAAAAAAAGAAAGAAAGAACTATGGAAAGAGTGGTAAAGCAGACAGCACTGCAGACTTCTCTAAAGGCGTGGTGCTCAGAAGAGCATTTTACAAGCACGTGGGTAACGCTTAATGGTGCATTAATCAACTTACCGGCTGCTACACGGCAGCCACAATAAAGCAGGTAACAGGTTCAGAGCCATTTGGCAGAGCTGCAACTCCACCCTCTTGCTCTCATGCAAGAAAGCGTTCAGATTCCAAGAGGATGATGCTACAAAAAAAAAGCAGATAAGTATAAGAGATGGTTATGCTAATTAGTTTAATAGACTCATTCTATAATGTATACACGCACCAAAACATTCACAGTATGTCCCATAGATACAGACAACGATTGCTTGCCAATTACATGTTCAAACGGAATGGTTGGAGAGATGGCTTGAATGCATAAAGTGCTTACCTTGCAAGCACAAGCACTTAGGTTTAATCCCCAGAACTTGTGTGAAGAAGACCTGGCATTGTTGCATGTGCTTCTAATCCCAGGGCTGGAGAAACAGAAACAGGTGCTTCTCTGGGGTTTGCTTGCCAGCCAACGTGGCTTGGTTGGTGAGTGCCAGGTAAAAGGGAGAGACCTTGCCATTCATAGATTCATAGACAGACAGACAGACAGGCAGGCAGGCAGGCAGGCAGATGAGAGACTCTGTCACAGGGAGATAGATCAGAGATAGGTAGATTGGTAGGTAGATAGGTAGATAGACCGATGCTATACCAGTAAGAGAGCCTTTATGTCAAGCTACCTTACACCAAGCCTGAAAACCTGAGTTCAGTCCCCAACACCCACAGAATAGAAGAGAACTGGTTCCTACAAGTTGCCCTCTGACCTCCCCACGTGTACCATGGCATACCCATACTCACTCCCACACAAGTAAAAGGTAGATAGCTTCTGAGGAATTACATACAAGAGAGAGAAAGAGGGGTGGGGGACTTCAATAAGTAAAGCCCGGTCATAGGGATGGTACTAGACGACTCACCAAATGGAGAGACCTCGCAAAGACCAGCCCACGCTTGCTGTAAACAACAGTGTGTCTATCCTACAAGTGACTCTACCTCCCTTAGTGGCCTGAACACTGTTTCCTTCTGAATCTACTAACAGTATAGGGATCTCAAAGGGCATACAGTCCAACCTCCACCCAAGAAAAAGATCTCAGCTTACACAAAACATGGAAAAACAAGCTCCCCAGTCTTCCCAGCCATGTGGTGTCCATCCCCTTCTGAAGCAGCAGTTCATGGCCAATCTAACGACAGGAATTCCTGGGCTGGATACTCGCTACCTCCTTCCAAATGCCTCATGTCTGCCCAACCTTCTGCAGCACTGCTTCTTCAGCTGCCCTAGGGGTGCCCACAGCACTGCCCCTGCACTGCCAGGGGTGCCCACAACACTGCCCCTGCACTGCCAGGGGTGCCCACAACACTGCCCCTGCACTGCCAGGGGTGCCCACAACACTGCCCCTGCACTGCCAGGGGTGCCCACACAGCACTACCCCTGCAGCTGCCCTCCCAGAGGTGCCCACAGCACTGCCTCTGCAGCTGCCCTAGGAGAGCCTACACAGCACTGCCCCTGCAGCTGCCCTAGGTGCCCACACAGCACTGCTTCTACAGCTGCCCTAGGGGAGCCCACAGCACTGCCCCTGCAGCTGCCCTAGGGGAGCCTACACAGCACTGCCCCTGCAGCTGCCCTAGGGGAGCCTACACAGCACTGCCCCTGCAGCTGCCCTAGGGGAGCCTACACAGCACTGCCCCTGCAGCTGCCCTAGGGGAGCCTACACAGCACTGCCCCTGCAGCTGCCCTAAGGGAGCCTACACAGCACTGCCCCTGCAGCTGCCCTAGGGGAGCCTACACAGCACTGCCCCTGCAGCTGCCCTCCCAGGGGTGCCCACAGTACTGTCCCTGCAGCTGTCCTGCCAGGTGTACCCACAGCATTTTCTGAGCTAAACTGTCCCAGACTCCTTCTGTCATCTCCTGATGTGCCTTCCCAATGTTTGATAGAGGCAGATAATGATGTTAACCCGGCCTTCCCGAAGTGTTCTGTCTGATTCAGCCATCTGTCCTGAGTTCTCTCTCCCAAATAGCTTCTATGGTCAAGTAAGGCCAGCAGGCTGAGGAGTGTATCTCAGTGATAGAGTGCTTGCAAGGCCCTAGGTTCCGTCCTTAGCACCGCAACACAATAGGATAACAGTGGTAATAATAATAATGGCTATGATGATTATAAGGTTACCAAAATTTAGCATTGTCACTGGTTTGTTGTATAGAGTGTGTAAATTTTCCCAAACCTATAGGTTTTTCTCACCTACAGACTAAAGACAGTAACTGCATTGACCTTCCAGTGTGCCACCAGGCCCACACATCAATCTGGGACAGGTGTAGGGACTGATTGCCTTGCACCCTGAGGGCTGTGGCGGCCTTCACAGGTGGGCGGAGTCATCAGTCGGAGTCTCTCCCTTACCCCAGGGTGTCTGGGAGGGTCTGTAGAAGCAGGTGAGATGGAAGGAAGGTCACATGACGGCTTTAAACTATGGGAAGACAGGTAATGGCCACTAGGTGGAGGCACAACGCAAGGAATAAGATTGGTGTCCCCATTTCCCCAATGGTGTTCGCTGCCCCGGCACAGGCACAACCACTGCCCACACCCCCACCTCCTCCTAATTCCCCAGCCAGTGTTGGCCGGGTGAAGACTGCCAAGAAGCCCGCTCCAAGGCCATTCAGGACATTCATCAGTTTCTTTCTTGACTGTCTGCTGTGTGCCTGGTACACAGGGCACAACCACGAATAAAGCTTGGGCTGCTCAGGGTTTGCAGGCCGGAACCTCTGTCTCCGCTCTCCTTGGTGCCTGCTAGAGGGGAGACCTTGTTATCAGCAGTACTTACTTACTTTTGGCCACACATGTGGCCCACAAGGGGGTGGAACTTCCTCCTAAGGAGTCAAACATAGCTCGACGTTTTCTATGTGTAAATCACAAATAGGCTGGGACTGTAGCTCATCATTGATAGAGCACTTTCCTAGCATTCTAGAGCCCCTGGTGCGGTCTTTAAAAAGAGCAGTGCCAGGCATGGCGGTGCATACTGGTAATCCAGTAGAAGGTAGATAGAGGGCTCACGGCTAGCCAGCCTAGCCAGTCACCGAGTACCGGGTTCAGCGAGGCCTTGTTTCCAAGAAGATAAGGTGAACAGCAATAGAGGTGATACCCGAATGCCTGTCTCAGTATCAACTTCTGACGCCAGGCATGGTGGCACACGCTTTTAGTCCTATCTCTTGGGAGGTGGAGACAGATGCATCTCTGTGAGTTCAAGGCCAGCTTGGTCTACAAAATGAATCTAGTCCAGGCAGGGCCAGACTAGAGTGAGGCCCTGTTTCAAAAAGGAAAACAACAACAACAACAACAACAACAAAGAAAAACAGTATCAATTTCTGACCTTTAAATATGTACACACTATACTCCGTATGGTACATGTGGGATAATAAGAGTTTACATAGGAGAACAATTAGAAAAAGAAGCCCAGAAGTGCTCCCTGGAGATGGTTATGAAGACTCACTAACTAACCAAGAACTCATCCCTGTTTCTCATCCCAACGCTTGACCCTGTCAAGCACACCCGTACGACTCTAACGTTGTCAGGAGGGAGGATTTCCCAACCCATCTCGTGAGCCCGTGGGCTCTTTCCCTATTCACATTCTCTGCTGCAGGTGGGTTTTCTTGCACGAGAAGGCCTACCAAGTGCGGGACACTGCCATTGAGTCCTCGGTAGTGACAAAGGTGAAAGGCTTCGGACGCTATGCCAACAGAGTCATGGACGTGTCAGATTATGTGACCCCACCCCAGGTATGGTGCTCTACCCTAGGGACATGTGCATGCCCACATCTGGGGAGAGTGGGGACAGAGGGGCAGACCTCCTGAGCCAGAAGCTACAGTACTGTTGGGGGGAATTGGACATAAAGAAGCTGGACTCCCCCAACCCCCCCCCCCCGGCCCTGTGACAGCTGTGCTTTCATGGAGAGCGATCAGAAGGAGAGCAAGAGGGGACACCAGGTGGTTAGGGAAACTTTGTTTGAGTGCCAGCTGTGCCCCTTGTTAGCTCTGCTACCTTGGCCAAGTCACAGGCAGACTGGGGCTTCCTCTTCTGTAGAGCTGAAAGAAATCACTTCCTGCCCTGCAGATTGGGATGGGGCTTTTTTCCTCTCCCTTCTCCTCCCAAGGGCACCTCTGTCTTTGTCATCATCACCAAGATGATCGTCACTGAAAATCAAATGCAAGGATTCTGTCCAGAGGTGAGTAGAAGAGGTCACGGAAGCGTACCAGCAGAAGCAGGGCAAGGGGTGTGAACTGAGGCCCCTGGTCTAGCCTTGGAGCTGCGACTGGACCTGCCACCCACCAGAAGTCACAGCTGTGGGAACTTGGGGGAGGCAATGGGAACGAATGGGCTGACCAGGGCCAAGGGAGGATCCTTCATACACCTGTGACCGTGTCCCCCCCACAGAATGAGGAGAAGTACCGCTGTGTGTCTGACAGCCAGTGTGGGCCTGAGCGCTTCCCGGGTGGGGGTGAGTGCAGCCCTTTCCTCCATCCCACCCCACCCCCAACTCCAAGCCTTCACGGGACTCTAAAGTGCAGTGAACTCTCCATGGGGATAAGCCCATGTCAGGAAAGGGGGCAAGCCTATTCTGTGGAATTCTGCCAGTGTTACAAGAAGTTTGCTGGGTGCCAGAAGCAGTCAGGGCTGTGGAGGTGCATGGTTCCTGCCCCAAGAGTTAGTCTAGGTTTTGCAGTGGTAGCATAGAGTAGCAAGTAGTATTAAAAAAAAAAATACAGAGAGCCCAGGGAAGGGAACAAGAATGGCTCTGAGAGGTAACTCCAAAGCCCTCCTAGAGGTGACCTGAAGTTGGGGGAAGATTCAGCAAGATGGTGGGAGCTTAGTGAAGGGTATTCTAGGAAAAAGGGATGCTCAGACTAAGGCAAGGAAGAAGAGTCCTGGGGTGTTCGGGACACGCATCAGATTGTTGATGTGCAGCAGAGATTGCTCACCTCCTGGGGCCCTGGTGAGGACAGGGGTGGGAGTGGCAAGGGGCAGGAAGCCACCTCGACATGCAGTTCCACCCTCCAGGGATCCTCACTGGCCGCTGTGTGAACTACAGCTCTGTTCTCCGAACCTGTGAGATCCAGGGCTGGTGCCCCACCGAAGTGGACACCGTGGAGATGTAAGGCTCTGAGCATCCCCAAGCATATGGAGGGCTTTGCGTGTCCCCAGTTAATGTTCTTTCTTGGAGTGGGAATGTTATCTTAGGGTGTCATCTCCCCTGCCCTGCCTCTGCCTCTCACCCTTGCTCCCATAGGCCCTTAGTCTATGTTTCCTTTCCAGAGGCCCCCACAAAGGAATATTCCCAAGAAAAGCCCCCCCCGGGTGTCCCTTCTCCTGAGAGCTGAATAGCCCGTTCTCATCCACAGGCCTATCATGATGGAAGCCGAGAACTTCACCATTTTCATCAAGAACAGCATCCGTTTCCCTCTCTTCAACTTCGAGAAGTGAGTCCCCGATTCTCCCTTCATTCGGCCTGCCACAGAAGCCCCCCACTTTCCCTCCACCTACTCATCTCCCTGGGGCTCCTATCCCAAATGTCACGTAGCTGATTTCTCTGCCTGTGTCCCTGCCTTGGAGCTCTGAACCCACGTAGGAGTCTCTTGCAGCTGAGAAAAGGCAGCATGGCCTGGCTGTGGATACCGAGGTCTCCTGCAGTTGGGATCTGAAGTGTCTGTCACTTTTGTTTCTTGCCACCTACAGCCCTCAAATGGAGACTGTTGTTTTGTTTTGTTTTGTTTTGTTTCGTTGTTTCCTTGCTTTGCCTTAGTTTGTCCTCACAACCTTGGCTCATACATTCAGCAACTACCTAGTGGCAGGGAGCCATGTGGAAAGGACCCTGCCAGGCACCACAGAGATGCACAGAGCAATCAGGAGAGACTCTGGTCGCCAGGAGCCCAGCCTGGTAGTTGGAGACCCTGGCCACAGACATTCCTAGCCCTGCCATGAGATGGGACACGGGGGCTACAAAACCATGCGGGGAAAGAAGGGAGGTAGACGGGAAGGGGGCTGAGCGATGGTGGAAATAGATGTCCCCACGTCGGTGTCGAGGGCCAGAAGCATCCAGAAGCCTGGGGAAAACTTAGGCATAGCTATCTCTGCTTCCATTCTGGGCCTCACCTCTTTCCTCTTTCCTCCCCAGGGGAAACCTCCTGCCCAACTTGACAGACAAGGACATAAAGACATGCCGCTTCCACCCGGAAAAGGCCCCATTCTGCCCCATCTTGAGGGTAGGGGATGTGGTTAAGTTTGCTGGGCAAGACTTTGCCAAGCTGGCCCGCACGGTGAGAACCTGTCTCTTGTCCATGCCCCGCTCCCTACCCGGAAAGCTCAGTGCTCCCATAGGCTTCAGGGATTGCCCCAGGGATGCTGGGCAGAAATGCCTCCTGGTGCAAGCACCCCAGACATGCAGATCCCCAAATCCATTCCTATCCCAAATCCCATCCATCTCTCCCCGAGAGCTCTTGCCTCTACTTCCCCAAGCTTCAGTTTCCCATTTCTCCCCAGAAGAGGCCTTCGGTCTCTTAAGCGTCATGCCACAGGAAAGCCATCTGCAACCATGCTTTCTCCCCTGTGTAGTCTCTCAGGGACTCTGAGACTCCCGGTTCCTCCCCTAAGGTCACCCCCTCCCTACTGCCACCTCCCATGTAGAGAAGAGAAAGAAATCACTCTCCACAAACCCTCAACCCTGACTGACAGCGGAGAGGAGAGCTCAGACCTGGCCCTTTCCTCAGGGTGGCGTTCTGGGCATTAAGATCGGCTGGGTGTGTGACCTGGACAAGGCCTGGGACCAGTGTATTCCCAAATATTCCTTCACTCGGCTGGACGGAGTGTCGGAGAAAAGCAGCGTTTCCCCTGGCTACAACTTCAGGTAAACCTCCCCGGCTGAGCAGGGGCAGAGGCCACAGGCAGCTCCCAAGACATTCCTGTCAAACAGAAATGCACATTTGAAAGGGAAATCCTCCTGTCTGTCTTCTGGTCCCCACCAGGTTTCAGTTCAAGCTTGGGGAGGACTTCCTGAGAGCTGGCCATCCCTGAATTGTGGTGTGAGGTGTGGATTCCTGCCATTAAAAGGAACCAGCTGCCTGGGATCTGCTGAGGGCAGTAGTCACACCAGCTGGCCAGGGTCTCCGGAAGTACTGGATTCTGTCATTTTTTACTTGCTTTTAGCTCTGTCCCTGATGCTGGTGTGCCTGGTTCATGTCCAGCCCTGTTCCCTGCCCTGTGCCTGAATTTTCTGAGGCTCTCACTCCCACAAAGTAAACACAATATCTGGCACGGTTTCTTCTTCCAAAACGGTAAACTGACATTTCTCTGTAAAACCAGGAAATCCCATGATTCACAGGCAGCAGCTATAGTGATCAGTACTTCTTTCATGCTTTTCTTGGGAAAAAACAGTTTTTAAATATCATCTAATTGGTATTCCAAATAGCTGTGGGGCCTGAAGGACTTTTATTTGGGGGAGTTTTTCCACTAGGCAAGATGGAGAGAGAGGAAGCCCAGGGTGAACTGATTGGAACAGCGGGGCCTTGGGCAAGTCCTTGGCCTCTTCCCTGTTAGGTCCCCATCTGTGAAATGCTGGGAGAATATGCTGAGCCGCCTGATCGCTTTGTGCTTTGGCTTTCAGTTTTGTGTTCTCTCTCTCTCTCTCTCTCTCTCTCTCTCTCTCTGTCTCTCTGTCTCTCTGTCTCTCTCTCTCTTGTGTATGTGTATGCGCGTGCGTTCAGAGGTCAGAGAACAAACTCTGAATTTTCTAAAAACTATGTCTGTTCCCTGCCTTGTTTGAGGCAGTTCTGCTTGTTCGTTCCCACGCGTCAGGACAGCTGGCCTATGCACTTGTGGCGAGTCTCCTGTCTCTACTTCCGGGATTCCAGATTCCTGTGCCACTGCATCTGGCTTTCACATGTGTGCTGGGCACCCGAACTCAGATTTCTGGGCCTACACACTGAGCACTCTTGCCAAATGAGCTATCTCCCCAGTCATTCCCTTAATTTCTGAAAATCCCCAGTTTCCTGGAAGGATCCTGATTAAGTACGCAATGTTATATGCTTAAAAAAAGAAAGTTAAGGAAATGGATTTGCAATGATAGGGTAAAAGACGTAGAAGGATACATTTGTTACAGATTTGAAGAATTGTTACTCAAGCGTCACCTTGTTGTAGCAGTCTTCGTGTAGTGCTACATTGTATATAGTTATTCTTTTTCCTCCTGTCCAAACATTCCAGAAGAAAGCCTTTTAAAGAGGAAGGTTTGTTTTGGTCCAGTTTGAGGGTCCGGTCCATCATGAGGGGAGTCACGGCAGCACCAGCGTAAAGTGGCTAGTCACATAGAATCCTCCGTCACAAAACAGAGATGCTCCACCCACTGTCTGCTCTGTACTCATTTGAAACTCAGCCACCGCATCTGGGGTGGGTCTTCCCACCTGAACTAAACACTCCATCACACAAGGCTAGAAGAGTGTCTCCTAGGTGACTCTAAGTCCTGCCAAGTTGATAATCAAGATTAACTATCACAAGCCTTCATTTCATCAGCTTGACACCCAAGCATATCGCTTTTAAATCATAGCATTGCATCCCTGATCCCTGTCTCCTGTTCATTTTGTAATGTAAAATATATTTAGTTCATCTCTAAAAGTCTCCAGTATCTCAACAGTTCTAAAATTTCAGAAGTTTAAATACATTCTCTTGTGAGATTTGGGAAATCTCTTATACATGACTCCCTATAAAAATCAAGCCTACAAGTCGTACACTTCTCTTATGCAATATCAGGAAGAAATCATTCTCCTTCCGACAAAGGAAGAATGGAAATAAACAAGCAAAGACTCAGGCTCAGGCAAGGTATGACTGGATCACAGCAGGATGGACACCAAACCCTGTAGTTCCATGTCTGGGATGTGGGGTTCTTGGTGGCACTGTCTGGGCTGCAACTCCCTTGGGTGGCTGCAGTTCTGGTTCTGGTGCCTTCCGTACACACAGACTCTCTCCTGGGCCAGCTCTGCTTCGTTCTGCAGTTCTTCTTGGACCGCATTCGTCAGTACTAGCATCTCCAATACCCTGGGGTCTCCATTGCAACTTAGGCTTCACTTTTTCAGCATTGTGCCATGGCCTCTCAGTGCCTACTTACAGCAAGTCTGACCTGACCCAGATCCACACTGCCTGGCTTCAGTAGCTTCTAGAACCCTGGTGTTAGCGTCTGTGACTCCTCCATGCCTGCAGAGCCAGTGCCTCATGGTTGTGCTGTCAGAGGAAGATGCAGCCTAAGCCCCCAGACAACGGTTATGGCAACCTTTGTGTGCCTTGGAGGCAGACCCTGGACAAATGCTTTCCTATGTGGCCCTCTGGTTCTGGTGATTAGCACTCTAAATGTAGGCTTTCTCTTTTTCAAGTGAATTTGCATTTTCACAAGTTGAAGTGCTCTGTGAGTGAGACCTCGCCCTCAGGGTGTCTTTCCTACTATCCTAGGGTATCAGTTTCTCTTGAGGGGCACTGATTTCTCCAGCAGCTCTAGCTGCTTTCTCCACATCTGCTTTGTCTTAAGCTTTAAACTCGCCACACTCCTTTCTCATCTGCAGAACAGGCTGTTCTGCTGTTCCTGCTGTGCTTTCACGGTGGCCCTGACACACAGTGGCCCCTTACTCTCTTCTTATGTCATTCTAGGGCTTCTCTAGCCTGGAGCTCCAAATTTTTTGCATTCCTCCAGCAAACTAGTCCCAAAAGCACGCAAACCCATATGATTATGTTTATCGCAACAGTAACCCTGCTCCTGGTACCAATTTCTTGCATTAACTACTTTTCTAGCTTCTGTGGCAAAATACCCAACAAAAGCAATTAAGGATGGAAGGATTTTCTCTGGCTCACGTTTTGAGGGCATAATCCATAATGATGAGAAGGCCTGGCGGCAGGAGTGTGAGGTGGCAGGTCACATTGCATCCTCAGCCAGGAAGCAGAGAGAGATGAATGTTGGTTCCACTTGCTTTCTCCTTTTCACTTGGTGGTCACTCCAACCTCTGTGATGGTACTGTCTACATTCAGGGATGGTCTTCAGCCCTCACTTAAATCTCTTTGGAAAAGTCCTCAAAGATATGCCCATAAGTTGATGCCCAGGGTGTTTTATATCAGATCAGATTGACAGTCGTTATTAACCATCACAATAATTCGTTTTCCTTTTCACCTTACTTTGCAACTTTAAAAAATAATGGCCCGTCCCATTAAGCTTTCCATTTGGTAGTCTAAAATATATATGTATGTTCTCTGGAAAGAAGAATTTTTAAAAATTGAAATCGCTTTCATAATCAACTCCAGAGTTTGAAAAACCCTGGGAAACAACACATATTTTAAAGTAGGTTAAAAATACTGTTTGGCTCACTGAAAGAAATTGGCATATTTATTCAGTTAGTTCATCACACTGAGATCAATACAAAGGATATTTGTATGGTGGCTTAAAATAGTAATATACTTTAATAAAATTCTCAATCTAAAATACAAGCTTGCACGTTATAACTCCCCTTTGGCCATTAGAAAGCCTTCAGTCCTCCAAACGACTCTAGTGACAGAACGCTGTGAAGTTGGGGTCTGCTGTGAAGAGCCCGCCTCTTGGTGTCATGCAGTTTGAAACAGTACCTTTCATTTGAGGAAGAGCTGCTTTGGAGTTCTGCATCTCCAGCTGATTGTGCGGTGGCTGTGCCCTAGCTAGGCACAATAGGACTGAAGATACACTTAGTTCAATATAAGCTTTGGTTGAGGGTGTGGGTGTAGCTCAGTCGGTGGAGTGTGGTCCTAACATGCAAGAAGGCTGGGGCTCCTGCCCCATCTCAAGAAATTACACAAAACCTAAAACCAGGAATGGTGGCACTTGCTTGTAACCTCAGCACTCAGGAGGTAGAAGCAGGAGGATCAGTTCAAGGTCATCCTTGGCTGCGGTGAGAGTTCAAGGTCAGCTTGGGCTACATAGGGAGTTCAAGGTCAGCCTGGGCTACGTAAAGATAGCTTAGATTGTTTATTTGGACAAGACTGGGAAGAGGATCTCCATGAAATACACCACTGTAATCTTCAGGATCTAGGGAAGCCACCTGAGTGGCATGGGCTCCTCTGAGGAACCCAAATAACCTGCTCTGTAACAGAACCAGAAGTACAGGGCAGGAAATGCTACCCAGATGAACCCGGGTAAAGTCTTCAGAGAGCCAAAGAAAACTGCCATTGGGAGACATCTGGCATCCTGCCATCTCTTCCCTCCACCCAGGTCCCCACCGCCACTCCCATACAGTGGTAGACACACTGACACTCAAGGCCAAGCGGCTGCTGTGGCAGGAAGGCCACAGAATCGCCTTTCTGGATGCTCAGATAGGAGAAGAGGGCACTCGCCATGGTTTCCATGACAAGGTGATTTGAGGCTGATGTTTAAACCTCACAAAGCCACTTAGCAGTAAGACGGGCACTCATTGCCCCATGTGCATAGCGTGCTGTATGTCTGATTGCTCCTCCCCCATCCTAGAGGGTAGATGCTACAATCCCTCCAGTCCTAACGAGAAAAGGCAGGCTCACTGAGTTCTCACATCCAATCCATGCAGGGACCCGGATGTGGATAAATATTCTTGAGTGATGCCTAACACAGCCAGGAAAGCTGGGGCATTCACACTTGTGAATCCTCAGTAAAGCATGCATAGGTGGTCGATTCTTTCCACCCTGCTGAAAAACAAAGAACCTGGGTTCCCAGGGAGTGGAAATACTAGCAGATGCCAGCGACCCAATCCACAGTCTGGCCTTTTGCCTCCCAAACAAGTTCATCTGTCTTCCCTCCAACAGAAGCCAGATTTCTCTCCACTCTGTTGTTGCCGTCTGCTCTGGAGAGAGTGGAATTATTCAGACAAGATTGGCCTTGCTGTACGCTGCACATCTGATACCCAGGGGCAGCTAGAGACCTGCACTTCCATCGCTAATTACTTCTGCGGCTCATTTCTATGCCCACCTCCCCACTCTGTGCAGCTCTCTGCCTGCAGAATCATTGATTTTGAGATGGTCTAGGTGTTAAAGATCCCATGAGCACTAGACAAAACTGTCCCTTTACAGAGAGGAAACAAACGCTCTGGAGGGGAAGTGATTTGTCTAAGACCATGAGAGCATCTTAGTGTAGCTGTAGAGGTCATTCTGTCCAAGCCACTGGCGTCTGTTTGCCTAAGACACAACCCCAAGCAAAAAGATACTTCATAAGGTGGCCTGTTGGTCATGAATCAGGTCCAGCTACTGGAAAAGTGGCCTCGGTACATCTCCCTTCAATTCTTAGTGGACTTGGTTCTCTCTGTTAAAATTAATTTTTGTGTGATCTCTACAGGCTTTTGTTCTTTCTCCACCTGCAGTTTGGTCAGAAGAATGTTTGGTTTTTATACCTAGATTTGTCTATTCTGCATAGTTAGTTATTCTAAGGATCTCTTAGTGGTTTTTTTTGGAAGCTTTTTTCCAAGCATATTGAGAGTGCAGTTGATAGGGTTGTCTGGGTGTGTGGTGGACAAAGTGTCGCCGTATCTAAAAATAAGAACTTATAGTTTAACGGTCTACAGACAAAAGAACCCCCCCCTCCAGAAGCAGGAGGTGGCATCCTGTAGCTTAGACACAGGAATGGGGTGGGACCTTGCAGCCCAGGTATATACCCTCAATTTGCCTCAATTCACTCTGAAAATTCAGCTCAGTATTTTGAATTGGGCTAATTGTCGTATTGCACGGTGAGTCTGTGAGGCACATATGTGTTTGTTAGTGATTAAATGTTACAAGCCAAGAGAGAGCAAGTCTATGTGTGTGTACAGTGCATGTGTGTGTACATGTGTGTATATGTGTGCATGTGTGTACACGTGTATATGTGTATGCATGCATGCGTGTATATGTGTATGTGTATATATATATGTATTATTATGTTTGTATGTATGTGTGTGTATGTATGCATGTGTGTGTGTGTGTGTGTGTGTGTGTGTGTAGGCATTGATGATTTAATGGCTGATTTATAATGTCATATCTATGCGGGCCTCAGCAGGAAGCAAATGACAGACCCAAATTAGGTATTTTGAGGAGAGCTTAATAAAGATGCTGCTTTGAAAGTGTGGGCAGGGTGCAGGGAGCTACAGGGCCTGTGGAAAGGGGCTAGAGCTAGAGATGTGGGCAGGTGTGGAGAGCGAAGCCCCACCAGGACCAGAACAGAAGCAACGTGGTCCACTAAGACAGGGAGAAGCTAGGTCCAGAAGGCACGTGTGAGGTCCAGTCAAGGTCTCTCTGCTACCTTGTGGAGGTCTCTAAACCCTTATGTCCCTGATGAAAGTGTGAACCATTGCCCAATAAAAGAGTGTGTACTCCCAGTCATGAGCAATTTTGCTGGCGTTTTGCTGCTGTTGTTCTTAGAGGCTATTTTATCTACAAATGGAAGTTTTCTTAAAATATGCTTTTTTTAGGCTAGGGATGTAGCACAGTGGTAGAGCCCTTTCCTAGCGTGTGCACGGCCCTGGGTTCAGTCCCTAGCATGCCTCTAAGGGATACTTGTCTACAAATATAAGAGCTACACAGAGCCGCAACATGGGCTCCTTTTCTCTCAGTCCTGCTCCCCTCACAGGATGTTAGCGTCATAGATGGCAGCTGGGGCAGAGGGTCGTCCTTCCAGTCAGTTATACATTTATACATATGCAACCTAAAATTCCTGGTCTTTGAAGACCTCAGAAACTCCCCGCCTGGTCCTCATCTGGAGAGATGATTCAGTGATTAAGAGAACTGACTACTCACTCAAAGAACCTGGATTCAATTACCGTTATCTGCATGGCAGTTCACAGCTGTCTGTAGCTCCAGTTCCAGGGGATCTGACACCCTAACACAGACGTCCACGCAGACAAAACCCCAATGTATATATAAAAGGATAATAAATCTTTATTTTTTAAAGAAGCCCTTAATGTTGAATCTGTGAAGCCCTCTCACACTTGGTGAAAGGCTCACCTCATTGACAGACCACTACACCCTCCTACTCAGAAATGGCCCGACTTCGTTGAGCCTCAGAGCCAGAAGCCTGGTCTGTATTCATTTCTTCTGGCATACCTTCAACCATTATGTGACTGGCCTAACAACACACAAATATAGTAGCCATAGGGATATACCCAGTGCTGACAGCTGGGGGTGGGGGGAGGAACAGAAGCACTTTTAATGATGTCTGATTTCTCAGTTTCCCTCTGAAAGTTCCTAATACAGCATTGCTACTAAAAGACAACGCAGTTTTGGATTTCCTCTCTTGGTGTCTAGGACCTACAAAAAAGGAGGGGGCCCACTGGTTCATCTGCTAGACATTCCTCATATGCTAGGTGTTTCCAGCAGGCTTTCCGTGTTGAAAAATCACCCGCGGCAGCTTTCCTGAAGCTCAGGATCTGGCCTGGTTCCCCTCCCACTTCACAGCACGCAGCTCACCAAGCTCCCAGGCCAAGCGACAGAGACGGAGCTGAAGTGGGCCCTGGCTTTCACCACTCTCCCCGCAATCTGGATTTCCCCTCCTGCTTTCAGACGCCACAGAGACTGGGTTTCAAAGGCAGCCACTTCAGTCATTTCCACAGAAAACCATGATTAGGAAGACCTCTCCCGTGGGGTGTTTGCATGTTCCCATGGTCCTCTCTCCTCCCCACCTTCTTGCCATGTCAGTGGGAGGACCAGTGGTCCCAGGTGCGTATCGCCCTTTCTAACATCCGTGTCCAGCCTGTCAGCACAGAAACCAGTCACTAATAGAAAATATGATCTAAAACTTGTTGAGGGCTGACCAAAGAGTCAAAGGGGTTATCTCTTCATCCCTGCGAAACTCTGGGCCTTGGGTTGGGTGGTTCCATCTACCTGGGCAGAGCCACATACCCTTATATAGTACCAGGGAAGACGTTCAGAGACTGGCAGCCTGGCCCCACAGCAGCACTTGCAGCTGCTGGTAAACTCTAGAACCAGTACGGTTGTCCCCTGCCCCTGCCTCTCCCTGCGACCCAGGCTGGCCTGCAGCTCATTATGCACTCCAGGCTAGCTGCTACCTCACAGTAACTCTCTGCCTCTCCCAGGGCTGCATGGCAAGTGCAGACTACCACGGTCAGCTCAGGATGTGCTCCTAAACATCAACAACAGGCAACTTTTTAAATGGCTGCTTTTGCAGTTTATCAGGTCCATAGACTCTAAATAAATAAGCTTGGCTTTGGGCCTGTCTCTCAGGGGAGGAGTCCAAGCAGGCTCTAAAGATGTGGCCCCCGTCCCAGATGCAAAGAGACTGCCAGGCAGTATTTTCCTATCTGTACAGAATCAACTGTAAAAGTGTATTTCAGCTGGCAAAATTACTTCCCAGCAGGCAAAGCTTTGCCGAGAACAGCACCTCCTTCACAGAGAAACCCAAATCCCAGACCCAAAATTTCCCTCCCAAGTCAACCCGGATCTTGCATGTTTGTTGCTGTTTTTCCTGCTGGTTTAACAGTTTTGGGTCCTGGTTTAGGAAGGAGTTTCCACTGCTCTATGGGAGGACAAATCATTTCTAAACAGATATGAGTGCTTCCAAGGGATTTGTGCACGGTGATAAAAAAACGCTTCTCCATTCAGCAAACGTTCTTGAGTGTCAGCTCAGCATGGGGAAGCCCTTGTAATGGTTGGCACTCCTCAAAGCTAAACTTGGCTGCATACTTCCTTGCACAGGAGTATTGAGGCCTCAAGAGTGAAAACTCTTGCGGATAATGAGGCGATGGCTTTGAAGGTCTCTTTCAGCTTCTGGTTCTCTCACATGCTGAGCTGCAGGGCTGATGGGGAGTGGAATGAGGCCAGTTCCTGTGATCAAGAGAATGATAAACCTAAACCCAAATAGAAAAACTGTTTATACAGGAAAATGCAGGCAGCTCTCCTTAGCTGTGGGTTCTACATTTGTGGATGCTACCAAACACAGATCAGAGATATTTGAGGAAGCAATTATACCTGCCCCAAAGGAGAGCAGGCTTTGTTTCCTTCTTATACCCTAAACAATAGAGCATGACCACTGTTTGCACAGAATATACACTCTGTTAAGCCTTATAAGTTATCTAGGGAGGATATGACACTCACAGGACAGTGTGCACAGTTTAGACAAATACCATGCTGATTTATGTAAGGGGCTTGAGCCTTATAGAAAATGGGTCTTGGTGTCTACAAGGCTCCTAGAATCAACCTCTTGGAACTTCAGAAGGATGACTAAGAATAATTAAGATGAAGCTGGGGATGTAACTTAGTTGTAGACTGCTTAGTATACATAAGACCCTGTTTTCTGATGCCCAACACAGAAGAAAACCAGACATGGTGGTGTACACCTGTAATCATTTGGGAGGTGGGGGGAAGATCCTAAACTCAAGGTCATTTTTGTAATTAGAGTTTCTCTCCTACCCACCAGCTTCCAAATAACCACTCCGAGGCTTAATATTACTTACAGATGCTTGGCCCATGACTCAGGCTTATTATCTAACTCTTACATTTAAATTCTGCTCTTCTCTTGTATCTCTGCTTGGGTTTCCTGCCTGACTCTATCCTTCCTTTGCCATAGGCCAAAGCAGCTTTATTTATCAACCAATGAGAGCAACACATATCCATAGCATACAAAAAGACATCCCACAAGCATTTCCCCTCTCTGTCTAACCAAAAATTAAGGTTTTCATTGTAACATAGTAAATGCATACAGAAAGACATCCCACAGCACATTCTCAGCTACATACTGAGTTTGAGGCCAGGCTGGCCTACAGAAGACAAAAAAAAAATCGATCTGCCTTTAAACCTAACTCGTAGGATACAGAGGCATTCATAACTCGATAATCTAGAAGTCATCTTGGTCTACATAGTGAGCTCTAGGTCAACCAGGGCAGGTTAGGCTACATAGTGAGACCCTGTCCCAATAACAGTCCTCCTCACCATTATCATGAAACAAAGGGGAGGTAGTTAGAGTCCAGGATGTGGATTCAAATTAGGGACACTTGGTGCGACTGAAGCAGGTCTCAGAGCCTCTGTGGGCCTGTTTCCTTTTCTGTAAAATGGGCTATAAAGCCTTTTGAACTCTGACAGCCTAAATTAACACACATAGGGTTGGGGGCCAGGGAAGGGCTTTGAAAGCTGGGGCTGCTGAAGTGTGCACTGTTATTTATAGCCCTGCCACACTGGGACGGAGTTTCAGTCCCGCCCCACAGAAGCACATCTGACAAATGATTTATTACAGCAATTGGCGTTCGTACTTACTCATCCTTTATCCTTTACGCTCGTGGCACAAGGGAACACGCGTGAAGCCTCGCCATACTGGCAGGCCTCAAAACGGCTCAATTTGGTCCAGTGTCAGGCTGTCCTGTCTGCTCCCGGAACAGCTATCTCTGTGGAGGTCTCAGTTAGAAAGCACATTGAGCCAAGACTTGGGAAGAAGTGTGCAGCCAAGCACCAACATGGGAGCTGCGGCTGACAGGGAGGAACACAGACAGCCATCGCCACTCTAGATTTGCAGTCTTGTGGGAGGAATAGGCACGTGGTTTAGACCAGGATTCCGGGCAGAAGCAGCCATCACAAACAGACACAGCCACTTAGAAAAGCAAGACAGGGCTGGGAAGCAGCAGGAAGAGTAAATACCCACTTTTTCTCTTGCTTGCCTTCTGATCCCCAGCCAGTACCTCCCATCAACCACATCTCCAGAAGCCATAGAGCAAGAGAGCAGACCCCAGAGAAGAGAGACTCGCTCTGCTCTGTGGCCCTCAACCTTCCTAATGCTGCAACCCTTTAATACAGTACTTTATGTTCCGGGACCCCAAACCATAAAATTATTTAACTGCTACTTCATAGCTGTAATTTTGCTATTGTTATGACTCGTAATATAAATATCTGATGTGCAACTTCTGTGAAAGGGTCATTCGACCCCAAGATGTCACAACCCACAGGTTGAGAACCACTGCTCAAGAGGGAAGAGAGAAGTGCCACACAGCAACTTCCTGCTTGTGCCTGGCATCGGTAGCCTTTCTAGGTTGGCCTGGTAGTGATGCTCTCATCTCTGACAGCGCCAGCCCTGTTTCCCCTCTCCTTCCTCTTCTCAGCTCGGCACTGGCAGCTGCTTGAGCTGTGTCTCTAACACTTAAGCATCATCAAGTCACAGGCATGGGGTGCTCTCCTCGACAGCTGAGCTGTTGGAAACATCTGGTTAATTTTCTGCCTCCTCTGAAGCTGTATTCAACTCCCTTTTAGTTTCTGTCTTAGAGAAGTCGTAGACCTTGGATTTGAACAGCCTGAGTTCAGATCTCAACCATGCCCCTTACCTGATAGTATTTCTGGTTTTCTGTGGCTTATAAAATCACAGACAGAGAGTCTGGGGGTGATGGTATACACCTTGTAATCTCAACTCTCAGGAAACAGAGGCAGGAAGAGTGCCACAACCCTCCCAGTCTACTGAGAGTTCCAGGCCAGCCAAGACACACAGTGAGACTCCATTTCAAAAATAAACAAACAAAAAATAAAGGATGTGAAAATAAGCAGGCTACACACACACACACACACACACACACACACACACACCCTACTGAATCAATTTTGTGTTGCTTGTACCTACATGTGTTTAAGGATGGCCACTTAGGACTGAACAACATAACAGGGAACTAATTCCTGGGGAAATTGATTCATCGTCTCTCAGCAGCCATTAATGACCTGAAACACTTTATCCTAGTGGGGAGGCCTTGTAAAATTTCCCCACTGATACTGGCACATCAGCTGGTGTTGTCATGAAGGTCTTGTGTAGTCAAACGCATTGTGATTTCATGCATGCAGCTTCCGTGTCTGGAGAACTATCTCAGGCAGGAGTCCTGGTCTTCTGGCTCTCACGGTCTCTCCAGCCCCTCTTCCATGACGTCCTCTGAGCCCTAGATGTATATAAGGGTTGTGTTGTAGCTGTATCAGTTGGAGATAGGCACCCACAGTTAGGTCTTTTTTCTGTTTTGACTACTGTGGCTCTCTGTAATGGTCTCTGAGAGCCACACTTACCTGTAGATGTCAGGATTGGTGTTTAGAATACAGTGAGGAAATACACTGGCTTAGAAAAGTGACGTGGTAGGTTCTCTTCTGAAATCTGTGACCTCACTAGCTCTGGGTGGTTGGCTAGGTTTACAGCATGAGGCGTGACTTCCTTCCTGTTCAGCAAGCCTTAAGTCCAGACAGACAGTTGTTGGCCACCAAGATGTGAGTGCCACTATTTCACCTTTAGGGATACCTTGTCATGATGTCATTGTGTTTCATGGGCTTTACAATCAAGTAGAACCGTTGATGGCCTTTCTCCTTTGGCAGCTTGTGTTGCTTCCTTAGATACTATGAGAGCCATAGTCCTCAGGAAGGAGCCTCCGGGTTGCTTCTAGCTTCATTCTTCCAAGTCCTGTGTTCAGAGTGTACTCAGGCCGTACTTTCATGTTCTAGAAGACACCAAGGACAATGGCAGTAGCCTATTGGATTCAAGGGAGCTTTCTCATGCCTGGCACTGGGGTTTTTATTAGATAGCCTATAGCTCTTGTGGGAAGCATTATCATTCCATTTAACACATACATACATATACATACATATATGATGTATATATACACATATATGTGTTATGTATGTATTTTTAAGTAAGCTTTTAAAGGAATGTGCTTCCCTATAGCTTTTTTAAAACATCCTTAGTGTTATTTCTCCTGTCTTCCTCTCCTGGCTCTCCCTAAGTATTCCTCTCACTCCCCCATCACTAGCTAATCCCTTCAGCCACCAGATGCTGATGTCTCCAGCTTACAGACAGGAAAAGTGATATGTGGAGGGTGGGGTGTAGAGTTCTCAAGGTTGTATAGAGTACTTCAAGTAGCAAATCAGGGATCCAGACCCCAGGACTGTCCCAGGTCTAAGTCCCTATGCCACCTAGGGCTGTCAGAAGCAGTCCTGAGTGTGAGGCCTCCCCACCGGGCTGAGCTTGTGTAAGTGCCCCACATGCGTTATGTCCTCTCTCCTCCCAGCACGTCCCCCACCAGTGGCACCTACCTTCCCACCTAGCCAGCTGCCAGATCTAAATGTTTTCTGTCTGAGAGAGAAAACAGCATGTTGTTACCACCATCCTAGTTCCATCTGCCAAACTGAGAGAATCTGGAGAAGCCCAGCCACCAGAAGGATGCCCAGAGGCTGGCATTGAAAGACTCAGTCTTTGAGGGGTTAAGAGTCTGAGAAATTAATTTGCTGTGATGACAAGACCATTGGACAAGCTCATAGCCCATGGACCAAGTACCAGACTCCAGGTTCTACAGTAGTGGGCCTGGGTCCTGATGGAGATTGGACAGATAGGGAGGGGGCGTTTCACGACTGTATCTCTCTGCACTGGCCAGGCTGTGCTCTGGGGTTTGGGGTGTGGGATGCCATTGTCCGTAGAGTGAATACCTGAATACCCCATTGTAGTCAAGCTACAAGGGTAAAGTCACTGGACATGGGTCTGGGAAGAGGTGTACATGGTTGGTTGTCCTATCCAGAGCAGGTGAATCCAGCCACAGGCATCTCAGTCCATCCCTAACCTCCAGTCCAGCCACACGCTCAGCTCCTCCAAAGCACCCTGTCCTTTCCACAAAAGAGCCTGCTGCTCTCTTAGCCATGACTGCCGTCTCCGCCTCTCGCCCAGCCCACCAGGCTCTGTGTGTTGTTATCACCCCGAGCTTTGCCTGAAATCGAGCCTAGGCCAAGAGTCTTTGGTGACCCTGTGCTCTTAGACTGGTGTTCCTCAGCTTCCTAGGCTTCTCTGCGCCCCGTTTTGGATTTTGTGACTGACACTTCTCTCCCTCTAACAGCAGTAGAGCTTATCAGCATGTCTGCGGTGCCTAGCCCAGTGCCCAGCACCCAGTAGGTGCTCTAAGCCTTTGCTGACCACTGAAAAAATGAGGGGTTGTCTGAGCTTGGGCCCTATTGAATAAATAAGGTATTCACGGAGTGGAGAGGGGAGGAAAGGGGTACAGCGTGAGCCAAAGCTCCAGAGTCTATGTTTGTGGAGCGTGTTCGGGACTCACGGGAAGACAGGCATGTGCGGGGGGGGGGGGGGGGGGGGGGGTCATGTGTGGTGGAAACAAAGCGGCTCATGTTAGGAGGGCCTGAACTCCAGGCCAGGGTGTCGAGTGCCCATGTTCTTATCACCAAGCCCACTTCCTAGCCAAGAAGTTCAAGACTAGAGGGATGAGAATGGGGATCTACAGAGGCCAGCCTTTCTCTTTCCAGATGGAGGGTCCCCTCTTCCCACTCCGAGCGGCTCTCCTGTGCTTCCTGGGCTACCCAGTCAGTGACACCAGGGATGCAGAAGTACTGCCCGGAGTCAGGACCCGAGATAAATCAGGGAACGGGAGGAGAACAATCTGGAATTCTGGCTGCTCTGTCCCATTTTCTGTTACTAATAGCTAGGTATGGACAGAGAAAGGGGCTCATTTTGACTTGTAATTCTGAGTCAGAGTAGGGGAGACACGTCTGGAGATGAGTCAGAATAGAGGAGACACATCTGGAGATGAGTCAGAGTAGAGGGACACATCTGGAGATGGGTCAGAGTAGAGAGACACATCTGGAGATGTGTCAGAGTAGAGGGGACACATCTGGAGATTGGTCAGAGTAGAGGGGACACATCTAGAGATGGGTCAGAGTAGAGGGGACACGTCTGGAGATGGGTCATAATAGAGGGGACACATCTGGAGATGGGTCAGAGTAGGGGGAACACATCTGGAGATGGGTCAGAGTAGGGGGAACACGTCTGGAGATGGGTCAGAGTAGGGGGAACACATCTGGAGATGGGTCAGAGTAGGGGGAACACATCTGGAGATTGGTCAGAGCAGAGGGGAACACATCTGGAGATGAGATGGGTCAGAGTAGAGGGGAAACATCTGGAGATTGGTCAGAGTAGAGGGGACACATCTGGAGATGGGTCAGAGTAGAGAGACACATCTGGAGATGGGTCAGAGTAGAGGAGACACATCTTGAGATTGGTCAGAGTAGAGGGGAAACATCTGGAGATGGGTCAGAGTAGAGGGGACACATCTGGAGATGGGTCAGAGTAGAGGGGACACATCTGGAGATGGGTCAGAGTAGAGGGGAAACATCTGGAGATGAGTCAGAATAGAGGGGACACATCTGGAGATGAGTCAGAATAGAGGGGACACATTTGGAGATGATCTTCTTGCTGTCAGAGCCCTGGGGCAGCATGAGACATCATACAGTGACCGACAGGTGATGTTCAAGAGACCCACTGACCTGATGTCACAGTGCACCCACTCTTGTTTGTTTGAGACAGGACCTCTCTACATAGCTCTATCTGTCCTGGAACTCACTGTGTAGACCGGGCTGGCCTGAAACTCACAGAGATCCACCCACTTCTGCCTCCTAAATGCGGGATTAACGGCATCTGCCACCATACCCAGTCATACTTTCTTTTTTAAACTGTATTTATTTCTATCTTATGTGTATGAGTGTTTTGCTTGCAAGTATGTATGTACACCATATGTGTGCCTGGTGTCTGTGGAGGTAAGGAGTCAGATCCCTCGGAACTGGAATTACAGAGAGTTGTGAGCTCCCATGTGGGTGCTGGGAAACGAACCCAGGTTCTCTACAGGAGCAGCAAGTGCTCTTATCTGCTGAGCCATTTCCCCACCTACTCTTGATATAACTCTTTTTTTAAAAGATTTATTTATTTATTTATTATGTATACAGCATTCTGTCTACATGGATGTTTGCAGGCCAGAAGAGGGCACCAGATCTCATCACAGATGGTTGTGAGCCACCATGTGGTTGCTGGGAATTGAACTCAGGACCTCTGGAAGAGCATGCAATACTCTTAACCTCTGAGCCATCTCTCCAGCCCCTTGATGTAACTCTTTAACACATTTGTCCATTATTATGGGGACAGAGATTCACAAGGAGAGGGCCTAATCACCTCGTAAAGGTCCTGCCTATCCCACTTCTTAACGTCTTGCATGGAGATTCAGTTTCAGCAGGAGACAAACCATGTTCAAACACGTGTGTGGACAAAGCAGAGTGTGCACTCTGCAACTGGACGGACGAGGTGTGGAGTCCAGCTTCGCTCTCCTGACTCTTGGCTTTAGCCCCTCCGGCCCTGCCTGCTCATCTGTAAAGTAAGAAAAGCAGCAGTGCTTAGTGACATGGAGTGGCAGCCAGCACAAAGTGAATCGGTAAGTGTAGAACCCGTCACACAGTGCCGGTTCCTGGTTCTCAGGATGTGCTGGCAGCCACGGCACAACAGAGAACTCTGTGAGTCCTATACACTGTGACCTACACAGTAGGAATTTAGTATATGTTACTAATTTATATTATAATTATTATATAGCATATCATAAATATTGTATATTATAATATTACAGTTAATATTGTAATATTAATATTATAATATCCTAATATATTAATATTAGGATATTATAATATATAATAATATATTATATATAACAATATATAATATATAATAATATATTATATATAACAATATATAATATATAATAATATATTATATATAACAATATATAATATATAATAATATATTATATATAACAATATATAATATATAATAATAATATTGTAATATCCTAATATTAATATTTTAGGAGCAAGAAGAATTAAGGCAAATAACAATACTATTCCTTATCCTGGCCTTAGGATAAGACACTCCGCTCTCTTAATTCATTCTCTCCACAACCCACCCCCTGTCAGTAAAAGGTAAAATCTCAGAGAGATTGAGTGATTTGTCAGGGACAAAATGCTGGTTTAAGAAGAGCCAAGTAGCATCCTCAGATCTCAAGTTTTCTTAGAGGGCTCATCCCTCGGAATGATCCATTTGGTGTAGTCCTTGTCAGCTCTAACTTATTCTTTGTCCTTTGGAAAAGCACTTCTCACTGTGCCTCAGTCTTCTCAGTGATAAAGCTAGTGGGGAGGATGTAACAGTCAGAGTAAGCACTGATAACTGCTATAACAAACAGCCCTCTCATCTCATCGGCAGCTTAACATTGTGTGCCAGTGATGTTGGAGGGCTTTGTGCAGTTATTTTGGGCCTTAGCCTGTTGCCATCTCGACTTCGTCTCCTCCATGATTGCCTCATCAATCTCCCCTGATTCCTTCACAATTAGTCATTAGATGGGGGAAAAGGAGAACACAGAAGGTACACTGCACTGAGCCATCGTAGCCGACGGTAACGAGCCTCACGTCCATCCTCATTCCATTAGAAGAGCCAGTGATGGAGCACCAGCTAGATACAAGGGACTGGGAAATACGTCCAAGCGTGCCTCATGAGAGAACATACTCCAAGCCCCTGTGCCCTGAACCATCCCCCGCCTTAGGTATGAGACAGCTCCCGTGATCTTCGTTGGCTCCACTGGAGCGGAGTCTGGTCCTGTCCAGAGCCTAGGCCCTCCTCCCTGGGCTCTGCAATTCCTCCCAGCAGGAAGAGGAGCCTCCCCTGCCAAGCCTCCTTGAGGGTGGGTGGCTGGTGAGATAATGATCTTACCACGCTCATTGCCTCTTGGAAGGCAGGTGCTGGAAGAAAACCAAGTCCGCTCTGATTTTTCTCCCTGTTCCCTTCACATTTTTTCCCAGGATAAATTTAACCAGTGGAGCCCAGGCTGCCAACTTCTTGTTCTCTGAGTCCATGTCAGAGCTCTCGTCATGGATGCAGCCTTGGGCTGCACACGAAGGCTGCAGGACCGCAGGCCCGACCCTTGCCCTCCCCAAACACCCGTGATTCATCCCCACTGCCCCTGCCTGGTTGCTATGAGTGCATCTCGGTGACAAGGATCTTGAGTCCTCCGGTGATGTGAGAATATAGAATTTAGAAGGACTCCAGGACTTTGCACCAGGGTGCTCTGCCTCCTTAACAGCCAGCTGAACACAGATGGTTCAGAGATTCCAAGTCATAGACTCAGAAGTCATCAGGATCCTGACTCAAGCAAGTTACCTGTTCATCTCCCTCATCTGTAAAATGGGTCAACAGCTGTGCATTATTCATGAGTTAACTGAGATGTTCTGCATGTATTTATGGGGCTTTATAAATAGTGGGTGCTGAGATGGCCGTGGTTTGTCTGATCTACACACCGTGGCCTGTCTGATCTATACACCGTGGTCTGTCTGATCTACATATCCTCAAGGCCGCCTGAAAGCCATGGGTGTCTGAAATCTTCTGTTCATTTCAAACACTTCTTTGAGATATCCCTGGAGGTCTCCTTGAAGATCCAGGCTCTTGGGTCTCCCCATGGATCTTGAACTGTTTCCCTTTCTTCAATCTGTTCCATCATCCCCCTGCTGCTGCATTTGGATTCACTCTGCTCTGCTTTGACCTGAATAGAGCTCTCCACTGCTACCCAGACATTACTTACCAGAGTTAAAGATGGTCTCACTCCCCACACATTTTCTTGGCCTCCGAGCCTTCCTTTCTTCTGCTCAGGGGCTGTACTTATTCAGCACCCCCTTGGGTCACTGTCACTTTTACCCTGAGTCTCAGTCTTTGGAGAGCTCTCCCGTCTTCCCTCACTCTACCCCTTCAACTGTAGAACCCACAGGGTTCTCACATTAGGCACCCCCGAGGATGCTCCTACTGAATAGTTCTCAGCCTAACTTGGTGGTGGGTTCAGCACCTGTCACGCCCAGGCACGGGTGGGGGCAGAAGCCTGCTGCCTGAGCTTTCCTGTACTGCTTCCTGGTGACAAAAGCACCTGGCCTGAGCTTCCTTGTCTGCAGAGTGGGGACAGTTAGAGTGGTTATCTCGAGGGGACGTGGGTGGCCTCAGAAGGTGTGATTCCATGAAGTAACAATGCACAAGGGTACACACGGAGGCAAGAGGAGCCAACCTAGATGGTGAAGGACCAAGACTGTCAGCTGGTGGAAGCTGCTATCCCAGGGCTAGCATGGGCAGGCAAAGGGAGAAAAGCACAGAATCTAGACGAAGCTGACGCTGCTCTGTCAGCCCTTGACCTGTATGGGAGCTAAGCCACTGCTGAAGGCTGAGCAGACTAACCACCCCATTCTTTCTGCTCTCCTGTTTGTTCTTCCTTTGGATTAACCCACATAAAGGCTGAGCAGACTGCTTGGCAAAAGCGGCAAGAGACAGGCTCCCTGGGCCAGATGTGGGCAGAGAAAGATGATGTCCAGCGGACAGAATATCTGCTGTGGGATTTCAGTAGTGCTCAGAGTTGGTCTCAGCGAGTATTCACCTGCTACTGCTAGCAGAGCTTTGACAGGACAGGAGCACCCCATCTTTATAGACTTGAAGCTGACACCCTGAGGGCTAGGAACACTGTTCACAGGGGATGACTGTAGAATCCAGACTCATTTCTGCCTGAGTCTGGAGTTCCCCAAAGGCAGCCAAAGCAGCGGACAGCATTTCACCATGCCTTCCTCCCACGCCCGTGGTCCTCCAGCTCCGATCCACTTAGGCTGACACTTCCTTCTTCCGGCTGCATGGCTGCACAGTTTCACACACGAATGCCACTGGGAGAGAGGGGCCGCCTCAACCATTGCGTTCAGAGGAAGAAGCCAGCGCTGACTGAACGCAGCTTCAGCTTTTCTTTTCACCTAGAACTTTCTGGGTCCTTTCATTTTCATCACTTCACTGAGTCCTGACATCAGGCCTCTTCACAGCAGTGGGGTTTTGCCCAGGGAGATTACCCTGTGCTGATGTTAGAGCCTGGCCTGTGGTAGGCAGAGCCATATGGGGAGAAGTGCACTTGATTTGGAGTCAGTGCAATTCCAATCCCAAGTCCAGCACTTACGAGCTGCCGGACCACAGGCAGCTCCCTCCCCTGTCATAGGCGTCTGCCAATTGGGGTGTGAACACCACCCTTCTGTGCGGGCACCAGCTGAGTCAGTGGGGAGACTGAAATGCGATCGTCACAAGGCACCCAACAGCCAGAACTGAGGAGCAAAAGACAAAGCAAAGGACTTGGGCAGATCTAGCGCTGAGTTTCCAGTAGGAAATCCTGGGTGAGTCATTCAACCTCGCAGAGCCTCGGAAAATATGAAATCATTTCCTTCTGCCACGGGATGGAGGCAAGGGTGGAATGAGGTGAGGCGTCAGGAAACACTTTTCTCAGTTCTCGTGTGAACATACTTCTTCTGCGAGACAGCCATGGCCAACACTAGTATATGTTTCCTGGGCCCAGGGATGTTCTAGAACACGGCCATGTGTTTTCAATTCTCGTGGCAACCCCATAGAGCAGGACTGTTTTATTGTTGCCCCTCAAGCTGCAGCCACTGGGTCTCAGACAGGTTAAATGGCTGGTCCACAGTAATAGGAGTCAGGCTTTGAGCCCAGGGAGGTTACAGTTGGGTCCCGTGATACCCAAGCAAATAGAACTAAAGAAGCCCGGGTCCAGTTGTGGTCAGCTGTAGTTCAAGCTTTCATAAACACAGAACTCATGGGGAGAGAGGTTTTCAGAGGTATCTCAGTGGGTAGAGTACTTGCTGCTCAAACATAAGAGCCTGGGTTCCATCCCCAGCACTCACATGTGCATAGTCCCAGTGCTGAAAAGATGGAGATGGGGCTTTCCAAGATCTCACTAACTAGCCCACCTAGCCGACCGAGGAGCTCCAGGTTTACTGAGAAGCAGTCTCAGAGATAAGGTGGAAGGCAATCAGAGAAGACACCTGATGTTGACCTCAAGCTACACACACGCATAGACCATTGTATTCACACTCATAGATATACACACACATACACACACACACTCGTAGGTGTACACACACACTCATAGGTACACACACACTCGTAGGTGTACACACACACTCATAGGTACACACACACACTCATAGGTGTACGCACATACACATACACTCATACGTATACACACACACTCATAGGTATACACACACACACACACTCATAGGTACACACACACACTCATAGGTACACACACACACTCATAGGTGTACGCACATACACATACACTCATACGTATACTCACATACTCATAGGTATACACACACACACACACTCATAGGTATACACACACACACACATACACACACCTTGTAGGGAGATTATTTTAAAAGGAGATTCTAAGTTCTCACCAACAAAGATGCTGATTCTGTAAGTTCTAGGTTTCGACCCCAGAATCTGCTGTTGAAGTCCCCATATGAGTGCAGGAAGAACTATGGCGGGCATTTTACCAACCATCAACTGCTTGTTACTGGCTGTCGAACTCTAAAGAACCCTGAGAGTTCAGGCAGGAGAGCTCATAGACAGACCCATTTTCTCCCCTGGCCTCCAGGTTTGCCAAGTACTACAAAATGGAGAATGGCAGCGAGTACCGCACCCTCCTGAAGGCTTTCGGCATCCGCTTTGACGTGCTGGTGTACGGGAACGTGAGTCCTGGGATCCAGCGGATGAGGGGCACAGGGGAGGTTTCCCATGCCTGCATTTGGGCCTTGAAGAGGTTCTTGGGATGGTGGCCTTCCACTGGTCAACTGACCAAATCCCCCGTCAGCTCCCTATACTATGCAGAGCGGAACTGTCTGACCCTCCACAAACCCTTCAGGCTCCACAGGAGCCCAAGATGAACCTCAGCCCTCACCCCTCCCTGCTGGTCCCTCCATCTTCAGGCCTTGCTCTTTGTCTGTACAGGCTGGCAAGTTCAATATCATCCCTACCATCATCAGTTCCGTGGCCGCCTTCACCTCTGTGGGAGTGGTAAGTTCAGTCTTCCCAGGCTCTTCCGGGGCAGCCGGAGTCAGACCAAGTGAGGCCCGGGGCTATCAGACAGCTCAGCTAAGCCCTCCTTCTGGCCTTCAACACCTGCTGCTAAGTAGCTCTGATTTGGGCATCTCCCATCATTACCTCCTGAGGCTCGGGGGGGGGGGGGGGGCTCCAGAGACTTCCTTCCCATTTTCAGGTGGTTCTGTCTTATCAAAAATTCCCAGCAACCACAAGGTGGCTCACAGCTATCTGTAATGAGATCTGGTGCCCTCTTTGGGCCTACAGGCATTCATGCAGGCAGAACACTGTATACATAATAATCTTTTTAAAAAAATTCTTGCTTCTCACCATGGAGGGAGGGAGAAACTCCATGTTAAAAAAAAAAAAATCTGATTCTCACCATGAATGGAGGGAGAAACTCCACGTTAAAAAAAAAATTTTTTTCTGATTCTCACCATGAAGGGAGGGAGAGACTCCGTGTTTCCACAGTCATAGGATGCCTTAGTGAGGAACAGTCACTAGGAAAGGTGGGAACAAAGGCCCATCCCAAGGACTCCTCCCCTAGCTCCCTGTTTCTTCCTTCACACCCTTTGTGCTTGTGATCCAAGGGTATTTCTCAGTGGCTAGAAAGGTGGGCCTTAGAGGACCCTGAAGATCCTCTGGGAATATTCTGAGAGCTGTACAGTTGGGTCTCTCTGGAAGGCTCAGCCCCTTCACACCCCTTCCCCCACAACGCTTCACCGGCTGCTATAGATCATCCTAGCCAAGAGCCAGGCCGCGCAGGAGCCATTTGAGCCCTGCCAATCTCCTAGCTGCTGCTCAAGCCTGCACTGCCTCTCTCTCTAGGGCACGGTTCTCTGTGACATCATCCTGCTCAATTTTCTGAAAGGGGCTGACCATTACAAAGCCAGGAAGTTTGAGGAGGTGAGTCGGGGAAGAGACTGAAAAGCAAAGGAAGCAGGACAAGGAAGGCTGCCAGACCCCGGACTCTCAATGGCTTACTGGCCAGGGCATTTTGAATGGAAGTTCAGTGGGCCTCCTTTAGTTTGCGGGGTCCGAGAGAGGGTTGGGCCAAGAATGGACTCTTTGGGGACTTTGGGCTGAGTGTAGCTCAGGGGTTCGGTGCTCACCTAGCCTGCACAAAGACACCAGCCCTTCCCTTACTAGCACAAATCGGGAGGGGCTGGTTCTGTGGGTCATTATCAACATGCCCACCGCCTACTGTCATGTGTCCACCTCAGGGACAGAATAGATGCTGCCTGGAAATGGCTTGGGTGCAGTTTTCCCTTGGGGTGCATGCAAAGTCCTGGGCTCTCAGAGACTTACTGCCTCCTCTAATGACCAGGCAGCCCCACCCCACCCCAGCTTCTGATTCTTCCAAATGGCTCACATTGGAAGATCCTGCCTGATGTCAAACGTGACACTGCCAACTCTTGTGCTTGCAGGTGAACGAGACAACCCTGAAGGGCACCGCATCTGCCAACCCAGTGTTCCCCAGCGACCAGGCCACTGTGGAAAAGCAGTCCACAGACTCAGGGGCCTACTCCATCGGCCACTAGGGCCTCTTCCCAGGGCTCCATGCTCACCCGTAGGCTGCAGAACCTCCAACACGCCACTCTGTCTGGGCAGAAAGGGGTGGGATGGGGGGAGGAGACGGGCTCTCATTTCTGCTGCTCACCCCAAAGACCACAGCCAGGTACCCAGGCCCCCTGTTCAGCAGACAGGTAGTGCTTCCCGCTAAGACCCGAGTCTTGCATTTATCCCTTGCATGCCTCCCCTCTGCTTCCCAGGGTCCTGGGACAGCAGAATCCATCCCTTTCCAAAGGATAGAGAAAATGGTTGCTATAGTTACACCCATAGGGGCCTACAAGTACCAGGCACTTCCATACACATTATCTCATTGAGTCCTAAAATAATCCTATAGGGTGATTTCCATTCTTTGATTTTGAAGAGAAGCAAAGGGTCAGGGAGACAGAGTCATTTGCCCCAGGCCATGTGGCCAGAAAGTGAGGGTTCTACCCAGGTCCTTTGCCCACATCCATGAGGGGAGAATGAGCTCCCTAGTTATCTGCCCTTTGTGTCAGTTGCCCTTTCCTGCCTTTCCCATGGCCAGGTCACCAGGGAGCTTTCTCTGGGATGCAGGCCTGACTTTAGAGGAGCCCAGTGAGATGGAGTATAAACTCTCATTTCTGACCGGGCCAAGCCCAGCTTCAGAAGAAATAGGAGATATGACTGTCAGTGAACTTTTCCTTACCTCACCATGTATCTCAAGCCCGAGCTGAGGAACAGACCTTCCTTCTCCAGTTAGACCCTCACGCATCTGGACCCTCGCTTCAGAATCCAGATAGAACACACGCACACACACACACACGACAGCTGAGAAGTGGTTGTAGAGCCTAGCACCAGGCCCCAGGACATCAGTTGTCCTTGTCTAAAGCACTGTTGGAAAAGCCTCAGGTATGGGCTCAGGATGTAGCTGTGTAGGTAGTATTTGTCTAGGATGTGCAAAGAAAGCCCTAGAACCCACGCCCAGCGCGATACATACCGTATGGTAGTGAGCCTATAATCCTAGCACTCAGGAGGTGGAGACAGGATGGAAAGTTCATCTGTGGCTATGCAGTAAGTTTGAGGCCAGCCGGGACCCCTGAAACTGTCTCAGAGAAGAAGTGGGAGGCATAGTGAAATGCAGTCCCCTGTGAGCTCCCAGTCAGGTCAGCCAGGCCTGTTCCACGTGATCCTAATCGGTGATCAGCTAGGAGCTAATGGGGCCTCAGAAACCATCCTGTCCAACCCTCTTGCTTACAGATCAGAAACTCTGAGGCCAGAAGTGGAAAAGGGCTTGCCTTGTGTCATCATAGGGGCCAAGAGAGAGCTCGGGTGTCCTGTGCTCACAGAAGGACGCTATTGAGCAGCAGCCAAGTCCGTCTTGTCTCCATTGCTTAGATGTCCCACCTCCTCTCTGGGCTTTTAAAGAAAAGAGGACATGGAGAGGAAGCTCTAAATTGCACAGGGCAAGGTTAGGGAAAAGAGGCTTTTTTGTTTTGATTTGGGCTTTTTTGGTTGGTTGGTTGGTTGGTTGGTTGGTTTTTGATGAACGGACTTTGCTGTATATCCCTGAGTGGCCTCAGCTTTATAACCCTCCTCCTTCAACCTTTCCCCAGTTTGGGGATTTACAGGCAAGTGCCATCCCCCAGTTGGGGGAATACAGAATTAGATATCAGAGAGGTTCGTGCTAGTGAGTGGGCCTGAGGTACAAGCTTCCTTTAGTGTCAGGGCCAATCTCCTCTGGGAACATGGGCGTGATGGTGAGGTCTTAGCAGAGATGAGCATACATGTAGACAGAGGGCTGGCCCCTCGCCAGAAGGTACAGAGAGCTGTGGGGAAGGATAGTGGGGAGGCTTCTATAGGCATGCCTGGGCAGACCTAACCCCAATGATCCCCACCCCAGGCGGAGACAGGGTGAGAGTCTTCCCACCAGGTTCGTCAACCCTTCCCTCACTCTGCTTGCTCACAGCCCCCATCATTATGGGCAATGGGATACCGTCTCCCCGGCACCAGCATCCAGAGACCTGGCCAGGCTTCATCTCCAGCAGAGACATCAGTTAGGGACACACATCCTCCAATAAGGAGGCAACAGGCCCCCTTTGAGCTGAGACTGAGTTCACAGGAGGAGATGGAGACCCTGTGTCCTGAAAGGGAACTGTACCCCAGGCTAGGATAACCTCCCCCAGGTGCCTGTGCCTCTTCTGAACCTTCCAGTAAGTGGAAAGCCCCATTCTCTGTTCCCTTTGAATCAAGTCCACTGTCATGTGCTAGCTGTAGGCTAATAGAAATCACAGCAGCAAGCTGTACCTGATACCCTGTGTTTACTCAGCGCCGTCACCGACGTTATCACACAGGCCCTGGCCACACCTGCTGAGGTTCCTGTGGCTTGTTACTCTTTTTGTTTGGTAGAAAAACAAATACACGGTCCTGAGAACTAGAGCTGGAAGCTGTGTTCACTCTCAAGGCTACACAGCTTAGCCTACAAGCTGCCATTCAGTGGTGGGGTGACTCACCACTGGCAGGCTGTGGGCTAGATGTACAGCAGGCGTTGCCTAATCCAATCTCCATTTAACAAAATAAACCGAGAGTGAGTAAGATGAAGGAATGGAAGTAGAGCTGACCTGAACCTAGATGTGTGCTGCTGGGGTGCGAGATGCTGGCTTCTGTGGTCTAGCTGTTGGGAGATGTCAGGAAATTTGCTGACTCATCTTTTATCCATATGTGTCACTTGGGCTAAGCAAAATCCTCTTGAGGTAAGTAGTGAAATCTCTGTGGAGTAGCCAGACAGGGTGAGAAACACAGACTCCCCGAAGCAGGGAAATGGAGACCTGGAGAACTGTAAGAATCATCCGGTGCCCAGACCCGCACTGGCCAGACTCAGGAACAAGTTACAGAGCCGACTTACTGGAGGAATACCGGGAATGTCCTCTCGAGACTCGTGGGCACAGCTGCTACTTCCCTTACCTCCCCCAGATGCCCACCATACCCTGACATCCCGTACCCTTCCCTTCTGTGTTCCTCCTCACAACACCTTGTTCTCAGCGAGTTTCCAGCTAGCCTCCCGGAGATGGTAATTGATAGGGTTCTAGGGACTGTCTTCTCTCAAGATTATTCGCCTTTTAGTTGAGAGCTAAGCAAGAGTGGAAGACTTTGCACAACTGGCACAGTTTCCACACAAGGGCAGACTGCGATCCCCTGAAACAGCCCAGAGACTCGAGGAGCATCTGACTAGCTAGGTGTGCCCTAGGGAGGCCTTAGTAGAGAAGGAGCCTTTCCCTACACACACACACCATTGCCTATGGCCCTGGTCTCCAGGGTTCTGGACTCCTCTGTGAGACACCGTTCTCTGTCAGGGAAGGAGGGGGAGCTTGGTGTACCCCTGAAATGCCTTCCTTGGTGCTCATCTTCTTACCCCCTGCAGCAATTCCACTTTCTCTTTAGAAGCATTGAGTCAAGAGCCTACTTACTGCAGTGTTCCATGTGGGGACCCTAGGCAGCCCCACCTCTTGACAGGATTCTATGCTGTGATTAGGAGCTGAGACAACAGTCTCTACTGAGACAGACCCTGAGCATCCACCATCAGTGAGGTGTTTTGGTATTAGAGCTTATCCATCCATGGTCAGAGACCTCCACATTCAAAGGGCTTATCTCTACTGTTTCTCCCCAACCCACTGTCTAGGATGGTGCCCATCCCTGTTCTGTTCCCTCAAATCCAGTAAACTTAGAGATAGAATTTGTGAGATACTAGTATCTTTGTGCCTCAAGTCATTTTGCATCAGATGCATATACAAACATAAACTTGTACTCAGTCACACACTGACACCCCTACATACCTATGACTAAAGACTCAGGTAAATATACATGTGTATGTGCAGAGACTCTGGTACATACAGGTGTAAAGTTACACAGGCAAACACATCCATAGGCAAGTTTCCATAAATATGCAGAGAGGTGCAAAAGTGTGCACATAACACACTAGTACAAACACATACATTCACACACACCTATGTAGGCTCACACACAGATATGCACACCTATGCATACACAAAAATACAAGTGTGCACCTTTACAAGCACATGTACAGAAATTGTGCATAAGCACACACACACGTACAATGTGAAGTTCTCTCTATACCCTTCAATACCCAATCTCAACTCTGAACTTCCTGTTCTGTCTACTCTAAATCCTTGTTGCAAAATCCTGCTAGGACCCAGGGTCCTAGTTGCCATAAAGTTAAAGACAACAATGATACTCCCTCCGTCACTCCAGGTCTGAGAATGGGAAGTGAAGGATTGCTGAGACCCAAGGTAATCGAACTAAGGGTGGCATCTGTGCTGCTGCCAGTCTCTTGCCTTTGGCTTCTGAGTGGAGGACAGATCCCTTCAAAATTATGGCCTCTCTACAGAAAGTGTGGGTGATAAGGGAGGAGAGGGCCACCTCTCTCTCAGGACAGCCAAAAGAGGCCTGGGAGAATGAGTAATGGAAGCGATTTCTGGATGACAGAAAAGCATCGCACTAGAGGAACAGACCTCTTTCTATAACAGAGGGTTTTACCCCATACCGTCGAGTGTTGCCCACATTCAATCACATTATTGCATACCAGCTCTTGAATAAGCCCCATCTCTTCCATTTTGGAAAGTCACCCCACCTCATCATGGGACCAAGCAAAGACAGAACCAGCCTCCCACCAGAGAGATCTTCTTTGCTCTCCTCTCAGGGTAGAAAGGTAAATAAGAGCCCAGTGAAGGACTGCAGAAAGCATTGCTCAGCTTCTGGGTGACTCCGTGCTGCCGCCACAGTCCCAAGCTCTGTCACTGCCCCGCACCTGCAGCAGGCCGCCTACCCCCATCATCTTGAAGTTACAGGATTGTTCCAACAAGCAGGAGTCGCCCAGAAAGGGCAACAAAGAAACAAGACTTGTTGTGAGTGGTGGTACATGCCTTTAATCCCAGCAGAGGCAGGCAGATTTCTGTGAGTTTGAGGCCAGCCAAGTCTACAAAGTTAGTTCCAGGAAGGAAAAAAGAAAGAAAGAAGACTTAGGGAATGCAGGGGGAAGCTGACTTTATGACCAGGAGAGGCAGGAGACAGAACTGAATGCCAGAGGACGGGACACCAGCAGCCAAGGCTGTGGAGACAGGAGGTTCTGAGGTAGGGTCTTCCTCCAGCTTAGAAGGAACATATGAAAGGCAGGCGGCTCTTACATGAGGCTCTTCGCCAATGGCCCCCTGCAGCAGAGAACACAGTGATACAAACCGGCAGGGTTCTGCATTGAGCTCCATCCCACCCTTTTCAGGTACCTTTAAAAACCCTTCCCTGGCTACCATCCTCTTCGGAGGATACTGGCGCCAATAATTCGCTATATCATAGCTGGTAGGTAGCAAGTGTGGTGTGTGAACCACATTCCTCTTGCTCTAACATGCATTCAGCCACTGCACTAAAGTGCCTCACATCTGCCACACATGGTATCCCCCACATCTGCAGTCAGAAGCTCGCATTTTGTCTCAGCCATCACCAGTGCCTACATCCACACCTTACATCACATCTGCTGGTCTTAAGTCATTCCAGTTTGTCCACCTAGAATCAGAGGAAGTACGGGGTTCCCAGCTGGAACCTCCTCCACAAGCTATCCCGCAATCCCATCATCTGGTCTTGCCCTGAGAAGTCTATATACCTCAGCTCTCCCCACAGACCAAGTCTGAGTTCTCCACACAGAGTCAGTAGGTTCAAAGAGGGGTGTCCAGGCAGCTCAAAGCAAGAGCAGCTAAAATTCTACTCTATCAATGCATCTCCTTGTCTGGAGCCCATTCCTCTCACCTGTGGTGCACAGAGTCACACAGTGTCCTCCCCCATTCCCAGGCTGCCCTGGGGCCCAGTTTCCAAAATCCCAGCAGCTCCCATCAGTCCACCGAAACTTCTTCCAGAAGAACTAGAGAAGAGAGAAAGTGGATCAGAGAACCAAAGAAGGCAGGAAGATGCACACCACTGCGGACCCCTCTCATTGCCTGTCTGGGAAGAAGGCAATTGCTCTTGCCACTCACCTCTCAGTGTTTGCACAGGATGCAATGGAAAAATAACCATTGCTCCCAGACACCACACAGGGCAGCTCTCCCCAACTGTACAGATCTGATTTACATCCTGACTCAGATTCCGGAGCTCAGGCATGGGACCTACTATTCTAGCAAGCTACCTAGTGATGCTGCTGGTGATGGCCCGTGGACCATTCCTCTACTACTAAGTATACTTCATTCATCCACAATCTTGGAATTACCACTAGGAATGGAGATCCCTGTTTTTCAGCTGAGAATGCTTCTCAACTAGCAAACAACTGAGATGAACCCTGCTTTAGTCTCCTGGAATCTGCCTTCTCACTTCAGCTTTGTGAGATTACACGTTTCCAAAACCCAGCTCTGAGAACTGAAGAGATGGTTCAGTGGTAAAGGGCTTGTCTGAGGTCAATCTCTAGCACTTACATTAAAAATCCAGGTATACTGGTTCACACTTGTAATCAGTGTTAGGTATCAAAGATAAAAGAATGCCTTTGGGACTCATGGTCAGCCAGAATAGCTGATCAGGGAGCATCAGGTCCCAGTGAGAGACTGTCTTAAAAATTAAGCTATATGGCTCCTAAGGAATGACACCTGAGATTGAACTATGGTCTCCACATACAGAAAACACACACACACACACACACACACACACACACACACACACCCTAGGGAAGGATGAGAAGAAGGAACCCTTACTGTAACATGTTCTAATTTTGATCTGAAGAGCATGTGTTAAAGATCATGTGCCCCAACTCATGATAGAATTAGAAGTGGTAGAACTTCTAAGAATTAGAGTTACTTAGAGAAAGGTCATCTGGGGCATTCTCTGGGAGAGAAACATAGGACTGTGAACCCTTTTCTTCTTCTTTGTGTCCCTGCCACGCACTCCCACCATGACATACTGTGTGTCAAGTCCAAACCAACACCTTCAAGTGAGTGTAAGCTGAAGCCTCTGAAACTATGTCAAAATAAGCCTTTCTTCCTTATAAGTTGGTTCTCTCAAAGCGTTTTGTCGCAGTGACAGCAACTGATAACAATTGCCGATTTTCTTGGTGTAAATTTGCCATGGTTAATTTTGAGCACAAACCTGAAGTCGCTGAATAAAATTAGTGAGAGGTGTTGGTAATCAATTCTCCCAAGACAGGGCAGGGCAACTCCAGCATCCTTTGCCTATCATTTAAAGGACACCTTAACTGTAGAGTCAGCAAATGAGCCCTCAAGACAATTCAGGCTTTCTATACTGAGTTGGGGCCTAACTTACCCAGCCCTTGAGGATGCCTCCAATCCAGATGTGGGACTGGTTGATCTTCCTGGCCAGGCGCTGAATTTGGAAGTTGACATTGTAGCTGTGGATGGAAGCAAGGTGGCCTCCGTAGCAACTCCTGCAGACGCACTGCAGAGGGGAGAAGTGGGATAGAGAATTTACTCTCTTTTGCCTCAAGATTCTGAATCTCCAAGAGAGACCCTACAACTATTCACAGATTCAATATAAGGAACCCACTTACTTCCCTCAAGCCTATGTTTTGCCCCTTTACCAGTGGTCAGGACATCCTTGCGTGAAATAGTAATCCTAATTATAATTATAGCCACCACTTACAGACTGTTTCACATGATAACTCGAAAACATAATCTCGTCTGGTCTTCGTTACAATTAAAAAGCAGTGGTACCATTCAGTCAGCCCTCCATAGCTGTGGGTTTCTTGGCCACATATTCAACCAACCATATATTGAAAATGTCTGCTGTATGTTTGTATGTGGGGCTCTGGAAGTAATGCATGCATGTATATGCGAGTGTGGATTGCACATGCGGAAGCCAGAGCAGGACATCACGTGGGGTGTCCTCTGTCACCCTTTGCCTTACTGTCTTGAGCAGGGATTCTCTCTGAACCAGGATGCGGGATAGACCGCCTGGACAGTGAGCTCCTAGGATCTGCCTGTCTCTGCCCCCTAGTGTTAAAGTTACAGGCACGCACTGTCATATCCAGATTTTCCCATGGATGCTGGATATTTGAACTCAAGCCTTCATGCTTGCAGAACAAGCTCACTTTACCCACGGAGTCATCTCCTCAGCCCCTGAAAAGGGCATATTTTTAGTTATGCTTACACTGAGCAATACCCTTTCCTTTGACATTAGTCCCCAAATAGTAAAGTATAAGATCTATTCTCATGGTATTTACACCGCAGTGTTATAAGTAACCTAGAGATGGTTTAAAGAATACACGAGGAGTAACGAGAGAGCTCGGTGAGTGGTAAGTGAATCTGATACCAGATCATGCATGGAGGAAAGAGACCACAAACTGCTGTGAGCTGTCTTCTGACCTACATGTGTGTGTCATAGTTTGTGCACCCCCACAAATATACAATAAATAAACACGCATAAAAGTTTAAAATACAGGAGAATGGCAAGGATTATATGCAAGTACTATGCCATTTCTCTGTAAGCACCTTGAACATAGACATTGGTGTCCACTGGGAAGGTCCTAAGACCGAGGTCCCAGGGAGACTAAGGGGCAATGATATATCTTCATTTGGAAGAGCCTGAGCTCTGAAAGGTGACGAGAGTCACCCACAAAACAACCAATTGTCAATCAAGGAAGGGAGTGTTTAGCACAATGGTTTCTTTTCTTTTCTTTGTTGGGGGTAAGATTACTCTTTTAAAATTCATCCAGCGTGGTTGTCAGATCTTGAGACTTCCTAGTTAGCATGCACATGCATGCTCACACACAGTTAGACACGCACACACGGCAGATCTGAGTGAGGCACAGAAGGGTATATCTGTCATTTTGACTCTTCCCTCTTATAGGAGTTATTTTCTAATGCTCTATCTGGTTTTAATACAATATTCTATTTACCCTGAGGTTCTCATACATGCATATAATGTGTTTTGATCATATTCATCTCCCCACTTCCTCCTCTAGCTCCTCCTGAATCACACACACACACACACACACACACACACACACACACACACATCTTTCCAACCTCATAGCCTCTTTTTAGTAAATATACGACCTACTGAGGTTAATTAATGGCTGCCTCTACATGCAAGACCACAGTCAACCTACCAGTGGCCATACCCTAACGAAAACTGACTTTCTCTGCCTTAGCGGTCATCAATTGCCAATAGCTCGTCACCTAAGGGTGGTGCTTGTGGACCCCTGGACACCCACGATGGAATGTTGACTGGCTTGATCCTGTTTTGCACAGGCAATCAAAACTGCTCTGGGCTCACAAATGCAACATCTCGGTCATGTCTAAGAGACACTGCTTCACTTCACCCCAATCCCCACCCCCAGCATCTTTCTCTTACACATTTTCCACCTCCTCTTCCATGAAATGCAAAAATCTCTCTGACCAAAGTGTTCTAATGCAGATCATTGGTTTTAAAGTTGCAGTCCTCAGACCAAGAAGATTTTTATTCCCTGAGACATTCCCTGCCCCGCGCCCAGCTTCCTGATTCAAAGACTGTGAAGATGGAGCTGTAAATCCTATATCTTAACAAAACCTCCAGGCAGTTCTGCAGCTTTGGGAAACACCAGTCTAAATGAATACAGAACAGAAGTTTTAACGCAGTGCCTTTCCCTCCCCTTGACCTTTTCACCATGTCTTTCTATCACTTACCTGAGCTTTATCAAAAGACTTGGGAGTCCTCACCAGCAGGTAGCGGCAGCTCTTGCACCCAGGAGTTCCTTGCAAATGAACTATGTCCTCTTCTCTGGGGCATGTTGAGTCCTTGTCTAAGGCATCTGGGTCAGCCTTCTCATCCTCAAAGATGTCTTGATGTTCGGAACCCTCAGTCTCCTCGCCCTCTGTCAATATTGTCTTTTGGGTCAAAGCCAAATCTCTTCCCTGATCCCTTGAACCATCTGCATCCTGCCACAGGTCTGGCTCTCTCTTTGGGCTCTCCTGATGGTGGCGAGTGGTCCCTAGGAAGAAGATGGTAACCTGTCACCACATCAGACTCCCTCTTCCTCCAGCACGTAGGACAGCTCTAGCCATCCACTTGAGCTTTCCTGAGTTCAAATCTGGAGCCACACACTAAAAAGGAACTCCTCTAGATTGGGTGAAAAGAGATGTCTCACTCCAGATTCATAGACGAACAATAGCCTGAACTCTGACTGGTTGGAAAGACCTTGTGTGAGAAGCCTGAAATGATCACTGGCCCTTCATCTTATACTATAGTTGCTTTGTTTTTGCTTTGTTCTGAAGGAACCAGTTCTGGGTCTGGGAGATAGCTAACCAGAGATGTGTGAACAACCTAAAAGAACACTCTGTGACCCTGGCCCTATGGCAACAGCAACAACAACCAAAAGGGTGGGAGAGAGGGGAAGGGAGAATGATCAATGAGAATAAAAGGGAAGGACTTACCCAGATAAGAAGCAGAAACTGTCCCCAGCAGGAGAAGGGACAGGATCAGGGGCTGTTTCATGTCTGCTTGATCTTGTAGTAGAGGCAGTTCTGCCTTTGTACTCACAACTGTCCAGTCTGTGTCCAACACAGCTTCTGTTGCAAGACATGATACTTGTCATTTAATTACCTGATTAAGGGAGAGTCAGAGAGCTCCTCTTCCTCCTTTCCCTCTTCTTCCCTGAGCTGAAAAAATCTGAAACAGGAGTCAGGGGATGGACAGGATGCGCAACTGAGCTGCAGAAACCCCTCCTAAGATCTCCATGGCTGTTCTCTACCCAGAACAGTCAGATTCCTGACCTGCAGTGACAGAACAGCCCCCAGTCAGAACTGACTTCACTTATTTGGGGAAAGAGGAGGCAATTATGGCAACTGTGGTGACCCTAAGAGCAGGCTCCCCGACTGTTTGCTTGCTGTGTCCTTCTGCCTCCTCCCTGATCCTGGCCAGCACAGCACTCACAGTGTGAGAGTCTGCAGTCTCCACGCTCAGTGGCTGTGTGGCTACTGCTGCACAGTCAGCCTTATACACTTTTTGGGGAAGTGGAAAGGGCCACGGTGATTGCTCCAGGCCAGGCTTGGGGATAATGGAACTGATAAAAATTTGTTCAGTTTTGTTCACCCCAGACCCTGCTCTCTATTAACACAGCAGCGTCCTGCTGTCTGGGGCTTGCTGCCCTAAGTAGAAGCCTGTCTGCGCCAGTTTATTTGAGTGGCATGTATAACACCATGATGTAATTAGTATTATTTAGTGCCCAGCCTGAATTATACCCCTTAATTTAGAAGCAGCTTTCCAAAGTGATGATTCTAGGAAGTGATGTGCAGATCCCAGGGAGCAACTAGGAACTTTGAAGGGAAGGAGGAAGACAGGAGGTAAGCCTCAGCATCCCCACGATGCTTCATAGACAGCACACCCCTGATCCCCACCTTCACCCACCTCCACTGAGACTGTAGGATTTCCCTGCTTCACAGATGTAAGCAATAGGCTCCAGAGAAGGAAAGCTCACCAAACTTATACGATGCCCTGACTATTTTTATGTCAACTTGGCAAAAGCATCATCTGAGAGGAGGGACCTTCAACTGACAAAAGCATAAGATCAGGCTGTAGGCAAGCATTTTCTTAGTAATTGATAGGAGAGGGTCCAGCCTATTGTGGGTGCTGCCATCTCTGGGCTGCTGGTCCTAGGTCCTATAAGAAAGGAGGCTGAGCAAACCATAATGAGCAAGCCAGTAAGCAGCATCCCTCCTTGGCCTCTGTATCAGCTCCTTCCTCCAGGTTCCTGTCCCGTTTTGAGTTCCTGCCTAAACTTTTTTGATGATGAACAGTTATATGGAAGTGTACAGCTTCCTCTCTGAGTTACTTTGGATTATGGTGTTCCACCATAACAATAAAAACCCTAACTAAGACTCATAAGAAATCAAGAGGCAGGGATTTCTAAGTCCTAAATAGTCCCACATTCTCTCTCTCTCCTTCCCTTACACTCCTCCCTCCTTCCCCCTTCAGAAACCAGGCCCTTTGCTGTTTTCATCTTCAATATTTATGTGGTGTCTTCTGTACTATGAACCTGCATCAAGTTTCTCAACATTTATCTTCTTAATATGTAGGACCATGTATTAGTTGTGGGGTCTGCCCTATGCATTATCTAAAGTTTAATAGCACTATTTGTCTGTATCCTTGAGATGTCTGATGTCACACACACACACACACACACACACACACACACACACACACACAAACACACACACACTGAGTAGGCAACCATCAAAACCATTTCCACACGTTTCATTTCCTAATGTCCTCTGGATCATTTAGAGACCACTGGCCTAGACGACATCATTTCATCCCAACCTCTAAACACATCTCTAGGACTGGCAAAGAAGCAGGAACTGGGATGAAACCCCTCATGTTAGGTCTTCCGGTCAACATGGAGACCTCATTGCCCTCCCCACCCTCACCATCTACCTCCTCCCAGCCCTCTGTCACTAACAGGGTTAGGAGTAGGATCAAGGGATGAAATGCTCATCTCAGACCACAAATTTAAGAAGACACTTAAAATTTCAGTATTAAGCATAAGTAATATTTTAATGCAAATTTTCTTAAAATCAAACTAAATGCAAATATTTTCACAATGACTAATTTTATTTAAATAATCAAGTTCCAGTTCGTTCACTGTTGCCCGAAGAGCAAAGAGTGGGTGTTTAGACCTGGCTTTGCCACATCTTCCTGCCAAGAGCTTGTGGATTGTTGGAAGTGAGGTTGATGCAGTTTAGGGGTGTTCTATTGGATAGTGCATACTTGCTATGTGTACACTGGCCCACACCTCCAAAGAAGCAGACACAAATCATCTAGAGGGCAAGATGGGCTATGCAAGCCTTGACTTCCTCTGCTCTCCCAAGGGACCTATAATTAGAGAAGAAGCTGAGAGGCCATTTCCTGGCCTGATTTCAGAGTAACGGTCTTGGCCCTTATCTCTCCACCCGACAGACCAGACTGTCCACTTATCTACCGGACAGTGGGAAGGTTGATCAATTCCAGTACCCCTAAAACTTGGTCTATAAGTTTCAAGTTTGAGATTGCCTCAGTGAGAAAAAGAGAAATAAACACCCTTCCCTATTGCTCTTCTTCACTGTGAGGCCCATGACAGAGGTGGCAATTCACTGGATGGCTGGGATGAGCCCTGGGGTTGCTCTTCTCATGAGCCAGCAGCACCATTGTGCAGGTATGATTTCTCTTTAGAAATTTCCATGTGTTTAAAGGAGTTGCCTAAGATCCCATGGCAAGTCAGAAACCAGACGAAACTCGGGGTTTTGTGCCCCTTATGCACCCCATCTTGCCCTTTCTTTCTTGGATTTTTGTCTTCTCCAACCCCATTCAGTCATTCACATGGATTCTGTTTTGCTTGCACACAAGTCCTGAAAAAAAAAAGGCATTCTAATGACTTCAATAACCTTGCCAATGACCATAGTAACTCCTGTCTGATTGAAAACCAGAAGTAACATTCCTGAAGGTTTATTCCAGACCAAGCACTGTGTTTCCATAATGTTTTTTTTTTGACAACCATTGCTTTCATATGTAATCCTAAAAAAATTATCCTACAAATTGGGCATTGCCACCTAAATTTTACAAATTTACTGAAAGAAACTAATAGAGGTAAATGTTCCAGTTCTCACAGCGTCCATCCAAACGTGTTACCCTGACAACCCAGTCAATGGTACCAATGTCTTCAAGTCTCAGGATCACTGTTTTCATTTGTGTTCAAATTGGCCTCTTGCTCTAAGGTTCAGTCATACCCCATATTACCCAGGAGATGAGCTTCATCATGACCAGAAGCCAACAACATGATGGGTAATCAAATCACAAGTTCAAGAGGCAACCACTCCAAACTGAGGGCAGTGACAAGGTCTTCCTCTAAAGAAACCACTCAGGGCAGAGCTATCAGAGAATGGCCTGGTGTGTGGAGCCGAGGTGTCCTTGGGAGGTGAGGCACTGTAAGTTTCACATGGTCCCTGTCAGGAAACTGGCCCTTGTCAGTGAGTGAGTGATGTACTGCGCTTGCTCGGGAGACTGAGTGTCCACCCTCTGCTTTGCACTGGGCAGCACCTCTGGGCATCCCATCTAAAGGGATGATGACCTCCGCTGCACAGAGCTCGGACAGCATCTTGCTAGACAGGAAGAATGCTCACACAAGTTATCGCCTGGGATACAAGGCCAGTCTAGTAATTTTACTTTTTTTTGAAACAGAGTCTCATGTAGCCCAGACTGACCTCAAACTCACCATGTAGCTGATGATGATCTTGAAATTCTGATCCTCCTGCGTCCACCTCCCAAGTAGTAGAATTACAAATGGGTGCCTCCACTCCTGTTTATTGTTGTTATTGTTTGTTTTTTGTTTTTTTTAATTTGGTATAATAAAATTTTTTGTTTTTATTGAGCTACATATTTTTCTCCGCCCTCTCCCTCCGTCCCCCCTCCTCTTCTACTCTCTGCCATAATCCCCACACTCCTAATTTACTCAGGAGATCTTGCCTTTTTCTACTTCCCACGTAGATCAGATCCATGTATGTCTCTCTTAGGGCCCTCTTTGTTGTCTAGGTTCTATGGGGGTGTGAATTGTAGGCTGGTTTTCTTTGTTTTATGTCTAAAAGCCACTTATAAGTGAATAAATATTATATTTGTCTTTCTGTGTCTGGGTTACCTCACTAAAGATGTTTTTTTTCCTAGTTCCATCCATTTGCTTGCAAGTTGTCGTTGATTTTTACCACTGAGTAGTACTCCATTGTGTAAATGTACCACATTTTCTTTATTTATTCTTTTGTCGAGGGACATTTAGGTTGTTTCCAAGTTCTGACTATGACAAATAATGCTGCTATGAACATAGTTGAGCACATGTCCTTGTGGCACGATTGAGCATCCTTTGGGTATATACCCAAAAGCGGTATTGCTGGGTCTAGAGGAAGGTTGTTTCCTAATTTTCTGAGAAATCCATCGCCATACTGATTTCCCAAGCGGTTGTACCAGCTTGCACTCCCACCAGCAATGCAGAAGTGTTCCCTTTACCCCACATCCTCTCCAGCATAAGTTGTCATCAGTGTTTTTTGTATTAACTCTTCTTACAGGTTTAAGATGGAATCTCAGAGTTGTTTTGATTTGCATTTCTCTGATGGCTAGGGATGTTGAACATTTCAGCCATTGTAGATTCGCCTGTTTCCACTCCTGCTTCATGAGGTGCTGGGGGCAGAACCCAGGGCTTCACGCCTGCCAGGCAAGCACCGTGCCAACCATGCTCATCCGCAGACTCACTTTACTTTAAAAAACAGTTTTATGTAATAATAATAAATTCATTTTTCATGTGGATTCCTGGATTTCAATCTCGTACTAAAACTCAGCCCAACCCCATTTTACCAAAAGGATGATTCTCATCGTCAGTGTGAGAAGAAATGAGATCTACAGGTCAGAGCAGTGTGTAGGAGCTCAGCCTCCTGAGCAAACACAGCCAGATACTCACTGATGAAGACACCTGGAGTATCCGTGAGTGAGCTGGGCGGGAAAACTATAGTCATCGCACCTGTACAGGCACATCCAAAACTATGTAGAGAACATAGTAAATCACCTTGGCGCCTCCTTGGCATCCTTTTAAGAGACTTTGATGGAGCAGGTGCCACAAAGCCCGCTAAGAGAGCCGTGTCTGAGAAGCAAGACCAAAAAATCTACCTGACTCTTAGCAATGGTGGTGGGGAGTATCTTGTCTTATTCCTGCAGTTTTTTTTATCCATTCATTTGTGTCAGAGATGGAAGTCTGCTCAGGGCTTCCCGTGTGCTAGGCAACTGCTCTACCACAGACTTACGGTCCCAGCCCCTCCTAATCTTTATTATTAAGAGTCAAACAAGAACAATGCTGTTCCATGGCAGAAGATGGCACCCCTGAGGGCTCGTGGTATCCTCCCAGCACCCACCACAGAGCCAAACACATGGACTTTCTGAAGCTGACCATAGATAAAACCAACAGCAGACACGACACAGTGGTTGCATGAACAAAAATGTGGCTCTGTCTCATTTTCAGCTTACAGAGTAACTAACATTGAGCAAATGGCCCCCTTTCTCTGAGTCATTCAGAAGCTCACACATCTTCGTTTGCTATCCCAGGACCCTGGACCCATCGTAGAGAGTTGGGAAATCTCTGAAAGAAAAGGGCTCAGGCACTGGAACCCTGGCATCCTGCTTAGCTCCTTGGTAATATCAAAGCTGTCCTTCCCCGTCTTTAACCAGGCTTCTTCGCCTCCAGATGGGCTGAGTTCTATGCCCCAAGGTGAAGTCAAGAGTGAAGGCAATCACTCTAGACTTACAGGCATGGAAACAATAGATACAGGAGCAGCAGGCTTTGGAGCTGAGTAAGTCAAATCTCTGCCTTGGAAACAGCAAGCTGTTCTGCCTTGAGCAAGTCTTTCATCCATGTATAACTTCTCTGACCCTGTTTCTGCGTGGCAGAGATAATGATACTGATGGTATAGTGTGACCAATGCAAGGCGTTTCCACAGCAGGTGAGGGCTCAATAATTGGTTACAACCAACAGGTGCTCATGCTCTCTCTCTCTCTCTCTCTCTCTCTCTCTCTCTCTCTCTCTCTCTCTCTCACACACACACACACACACACACACACACACACACTGTGTCTTAGATTCCCAGACCTTATTGAGAGTTTGACTCATAATAAAGAGTTTAATACGAGGTTTTCTCCAAAACAGAGACTGAGACAAGGATTTGAGTCCATATCCTAGAGTTAACTTGGGGAAGTGCAGAAACCTTGCTAGATGAAGAGAGGATTCATCTGGGGAGAGGCACGCAGCCAATAAAATACCTGCTGTAATGCCAGCCACCTTAATAGGTAACAGAAATGGTGCCTAGTACATGCTATGTGTTTGTTCTGCTTGATAGGCCCGATGGTGACTATTGTCAACCGGCTCTCTGGTTACCTAGGAGACCAGCCTCTGGACAAATCTGGGAGGGGGTATCTTAATTGGGTCAATTGAGATGTAAAGACCCACCATTCCCTGGGTTTGGATCCTGGGTTGTGTTTGGAAGAAGCTAGCTGCAGCTGAGCTTTCATCCCACTGCTTCATAACTATGGATACAATGTAACCAGCTGCCTGGCGCCTGGCTACCAGGACTTCCCTGCCGTAGTAGACAGTACCCTTGACCTGTGAACTCAAGTAAACTGTCTCCCGGAGTCAGATATTTTGTTACAGCAACAGGGAAAGCCACTAATACAATAGGAAAGAAGAGCCCGGTGTGGATAAGAGTTCACTCGAAACCGTCACACGTCTGGAAGGTGTTGGCGGGGTCCTGGCAGTACCTGACACACAGATGCTGTGTCATTGGGTCTTCCGCAGGCGCTTTAGAGCCACCTGCAACATTTTTCTACTGTCGTAGCACTTCATGCACCCTCACTGCACCATCCTTTTTGGAAGAGTGCTACCTCCATGGCTCCTTCATGACAGGCAGGGTGAGAGGAGGAAGCGGAAAGCTCAAAATGAGACTGAGCTACCAATGATCACAAGAGAGAGGGAATTCAGTTCAGTAAAGCCATTTTATTGTAGGTAGGAGAAAGAAGGGGACATGTGGCAGGAAAAGAGAGGCAGTTGCCCAGAAGAGCATGGATTCGAACTCCTGGCTGGGACCAGCTCAATACGAACAGATGAAGGGACGTCTCTTGACACACAAAGAACGACGCCAATGGCCTCCTGTGAAGGGAGAATAGGAGAATGTCAGTGCTGTGTCTACCCTCACGTGACACCAGGAAGCTCATAATTCCCACAAGCCCTCCACCACCTAGAAAGCCTCTCCCTGAGTGACCAGGCTCACTTCCCGGCACTCTTTCTTGAGTCCTTCCCTTCCCACAGCCAACCAACCTCACCTCGAGTACACATGGTCACACATCTGCCAATACCACAGCGGGGCTGGCCAGAAGCCCAATATGCAAAGTTCCAAGAGCTTCCATCTACCCATTGCAAGCGTTTGCAGGGACCCTAGAGATGGGAGGAAGCCAAGGGATACAGAGGGAGGGAGGGAGAGACCGAGTCAGCACTATCCCTGAGGACCTTGACCACAGGGCTATAACGGAGACTGGCTAGCTAGAGTATTGGCCCACAGGGATGGTCACCATTCTCTGCCTCCCTATGACATGATCGTCCTTACATCAAGAACAAGAAATGGCACTGGGGAAACCAGGTGCAACCTAGAGGTCAGGAAACAGCCCCCTGATCACAAAGATAGAGAGGCTGGGAGGAACTTAGACTCAAACCTGATTCTAAATCCTTGGTGGCACCTCAGTGTCTTGTGTGAGTGGCTTTCTATCCCCAGCTCTTTGGGGGACAGTAAAGGGTGAATACAAATAAAGCTGTAGAAAGGTTGACACTGGATGGGGTGAAGAGATGCTCCCATTTAATTCTGGTACCCCTCTTACCAAGCCTTTGATTCTGCCTCCAATCCAGACTTGAGCCTGGTTGAGTACCCTGAGAGAGGCCTGGATTTGGAAGTTGACACTGAAGCTGTGGATGGAGGCAAGGTTGCCCCGGTAGCATCTCTGGCAAACTAACTGCAGAACAAAATAAAAGAGGAAGAAGGGAAATGTCCCTCACCCCCTTGGCAGGAGTTCCCATGGTCACAGCCGTGGTCTCTGAGTTTCCAAAATCTGTTCCCTTCCTCCCTCCTATTCTCCTTGCCCTCCCTCTATAACCATTAGACAGCAAGCAAGCAAAGTACACCGCATGCTTCCACATGCCCCTCCCCCGGCCCAGCATCTCTGAAGCTTCCCCCTCTGCTGCTGTGGACTGCTGTGGGAAATGGAGGCATGTCTCCTGTCTGTCCCTGCTCTCAGCCTCAGTCATAAGCCACTTACCTGAGCTTTGTCAAACTTTAGAAACTGCCGCACCAGGAGGAACCGACAGGTCTTACATCCAGGGTTGCCCTTCAGACTGATTGTGTCCTCTTCCTTGGGGCACTGAATATCCTCATCTTCCATATCCTGGCCTGAGACAGCTCCCTCAACCCCAGAAGTGTCCTCACTTCCAGAACCTTCCTCTCCCTCCAGTGGTATTAGCTCCTCTCCAGGAGGACACTCTTCTGCTTCCGGTCTTGATAGCTCCACATCCCGAGGCAAGCTGTCATCTCCCAAAGGGCTTTTGAAGTCAGAAGTTTCAGGCCCTGGCAAGTAGAAAATTCAAGTGTCCTTCCTTGACACCTTCCCCTGTTCTCCCGAGAACTATGGGTATCTCTTACCCCACTCCAAACACCAGTGTGCAAAACCCTGCCTGTAAAGAAAGGAACCCACGGCCACATCTCCATGAGGAGACACCCCATGTCACGCACGAGGTCAAGAAGGCTAACCACAGTAGCTTAGAGTCCATGCTTTTGGGGTCTGGGTCCCAGATACAGCAACAACTCACTTTATTTCTTTGTGTGTGAAATTGGTGTCCAATTCCAGATACTTTATAAGGGTGATCTAGGGCTGAAAGGACTTAACATGCAGAGAAGAATCCCCAGTAAACTCAAAATAAAAAGAAGCATTGTTACTGCAGACATCATTAGAATTATGTAAAAAGGAAAAAATTGGAAATACCACAACAGAATCAAGGCTACAAGACGTAACAGATGCTCTCGGGAGTCCTGCAGAGTCCCTGCACCCCTAGTGTACAGGGATTCTGAAATTGGGAGTGATCAGTGATGGGACTGGTCATGTGACTCCCATCATCTTTACACACAGGAACAAAAGAGGGAGAGCAAACGTGAAGGTCCTGATGACTCACTCAGATGAAGAGCAGACGCGCCCCCGACTAGAAGAGCCAGAAGTAGAGCGAATTTCATCTTGGCTTTGTCCTAAAATAGAGAACACAGATGTTTCACACACACACACACACACACACACACACACACACACACACACACACACACAGCCAGACCATTTTTGACCCATGGGAGGGGAGTGTGGAGAAAGAAGGCAAGAACTCAGGATGAGCCGGAAGAGCTAAGGCTGAGCCCCAGTCCATGCTGATCCAAGGAACTCATTTGTTTTGCTTGCTTATGACAAGGTTTCATGTAGCCTAGGCAGCCTGGAACTCAATATGGAGCTGAGGCTGGCATGGAGTTCCTGGCTATTCTGCCTCTGCTGCCCAAGTCCTGAGATTACAGGCATGCACCATCACACCTGGTTTATGTTATGTTGGGGGGTTGATCCCAATGCTTGCTGCATGCTGAGCAATCACTCAACGACCTGAACCCCAGCCCCAGCCCCAAGAAGTCCTTTCTGGACAAAATGAAGCAGACCATAAGGAGCAGTTCAGCCTTGCTTTCCTGTAAGCCTGCAAGCAAGATCAGTGATTGATTGATTGATTGATGATTCCTTTGTTTACATTAATGAGCTTGGCAGTGTCTGCAATATGAGTGAACGGAGAAGCAACAACTGTCGAGCTTGCTAGGAATGCACAGCGCTTAAATCGTGGGTTCCTTCCCCAAAGCTGGTTATGCTTTCCCCTATCCTCATCCTGACGAGGAGAGTTTGCCTGTGGCTCAGAAGTGATGCTCACTGCACTAGCTCCAGCAGAAGCTGAAAGCCCCCATGAAACCCTGCCAGCCTTCCACAGCCCTCAGCGTACATCAGGGTCCTCCCCAGAAGGTGGACATCCCCAGTAGAGAGAACACTTACAGGTCTTCCTGGGTCGTGTCAGGTTTCCAAAGCTGGGTCCTCCCTCCACACATCTCACAGCGACATTTATAGGCGCCTTGGAGGAAGTCCCCTGGCCAAAGGAGGGTTTGTCTCAATCAGAGGGAGAGGGTGAGCTGATAAGAGTCCTTTCTTCACTTCTTTGAGGAGTCTACTCTCCCACACGTGGGGGAGGGAAGCCTTGAGTTCTTGACCTGAGCTAAGAGTTCTGACTCTCCCCCCAATTCAAGGCTTCCCCGCTTTACCTGAGGCACTGGGGGAGCCTATTCATCATCTGTTAGAGTTAAATGTTTACTTTCAACCAGTATTCCTCTCTGTAGACCGTTGTGTCAAACAGGAAAGTACCTGTATGTAGGCACTTTCATAAAGTTGCTTATTGGTTGATTGTACCATCTGAGCCCATGGGATGGTGACTAAAATGTGTCACATCTGTTCTAGAGAATCTCCTATAGCTACACCTGTGCCTCTGAGCCCGAGGAGCTGTGTGTGTACCACACCAGGAAGGGAAGAAAGCAAGGCAGACAGGAAAACATCTGAGGGCTTTGCTTGAGTTTCCCTGTTCATTGCCTCTGTTTGCCTCTCTGGTTTCTCTTTTTGTTTTAGACACAGGGTCTTGCTAGCCTGGCTGGCCTGATACTCACTCTGTATCTCCGGCTGCCCTCAACCTTGTGGCAATCCTCCTTTCTCAGCTTCTCTAGTACTGAGACCATAGGCCTGTGCTGCCTCCACAGCCAGCAAGAAGAAAATACTCAGTGTGAGAACACAGCTTTCCAAGAAGAAACCTGGGCAGCTCCTTCCTGTGAGACTTCATCGAGACCATAGTTAGATGTGTAAAGAATTCAACTAGTCTGATGACCTTGGTGGCCTCCATGAGTGAGAAGAGAGGTAGTTATTCCATCTTTAATTACTCTACGTGTCCCCGTGGATTACAGTCTGTCTGTGCAAAAATCTGTAACTTGAAGAGAGTCTGTATTAAAGATGTTTTTAAAACAGATAAGACCTTCTCTGGGAAATTCTGATTAATTAGTTTTTCTAGAATAGAAAGCAGATTCCTGCATTTAATGTGTCCAGACTTTGGTGATGAAGATGGGCCTGGAAGTCACCGAGCTGAGGAACTCAGTGAACAGGAATTCTTTTCATACAGCCCTCTACTTGCTCTCAGAATTGGACCCCTTGGTTGGCCAATCTACCACCTTCATAATTATAAACTTTGCATGTTTCAATACTGTGTGTGGAAATACTGCTTTATTTAATCTTTGTGTGCAACATATGCATGTACATATGTTTAGATGTGTGCACATGTGTGCGTGCTCAAAAAACCAAACTCAATCCAGAGGTAGGTCCCATAGTTATACTACAAGCACCCTACCTTCTGAGTCATCTTCCCATCCCTAATCCTTCAAAAAGGAAGTGAACTAATAATTATCCCTTGATCTACATAGTCACACATCCACACTTGTACACATCCACACATACAAACATATATCACTCACATTGTCTGTTAATCAGCATCACCAGCATGCCTCTGCATCCCCAGCACCAGGACATATCTTTTTAACTTGGAAACTAAATAATGCCCAAGGAGTCATGAAGCCTACAGTCATAGAGAGGTCGTGTGTGATGCTCGATAGGTTCTTTTATGACCTATTGAAAGTCTAAATAACAACCAACTTTATTGAATGGTTTGTTCCTTAAGAACCAGAAATGACTTTCCAGGCTCCTATGATGAAAAGAATCCTACGATGCTCTCTAAAAATCTTCACCCTTCTCACCTCCTAGGGTGCATACTCTACAAAATCCTTGGGACTATTGATTTGGACTTTCTTCCTGTGGGCATGTTATATATTCTACAGCAGAACTAATTTTAAGATGGGGATAGTGATGGGATTGCGGTTCAGTGGTGCCCAGCATTCATGAGACCCTGGGTTTAATTTCCAGCATGGAAGGAAGGATGGGAAGGAAGGAAGGAGGGGAGGAGGGAAGAGGAGGAAAGGAGCATGGAAGAGAAGAGAAAAATCAGATGGGAGGAGAGAGGAAAACAGGAGGAAAGAGGAAGGGAGGTAGGTAGGGGCAACAGAAAGACAGAGAGTGGCTATATGGGGTGAACCTGACTAAGCAAATGAACTCTTAAAGGCAGCTGGGCTCTTCCTGAAGCCACAGATCTCTTGTTAGGATATTCAACCCATTGTTGGCTTCTAGAGTGGAGGGCACCATGACAAGGAATGTGGACAGTCTTGAGGACCTAACAGAAGCCCTTCTTGCAACCAGTGAGGAATCAGGAACCTCAGTGCCATACCCACAAGAAACAGAATTCTTCCACAACCTCATTAGCTCAGAAATGCGGTCAAGCAACATTTTGATTTCAGCCTTAAGAGCCCCTCGACAGAAACCCCAGTCATGCCACGCTCATATCTCTGATCTACCGAGCTGTGTGGCCCGACATTGCTAAACGTGTAGCAATATATCCTGTGGCATGGCTGACCAACAACTTCGGGACCATCTCCCTGTCAGTTGGTTCACTTGGTGGAGGGAGGGGCATAGGCCAGGGTCCCAAGAAATGAGCCCATAGACCTGCTAGAATAGGACACAGGGACAGAAGAACAGGCAATAGACAGAGAAAGAGTCCTTTCAGATCATAAAAAGACATAAGTGGCCTTTCATAGACCCAGGCTCTGCTCAGTTGGACTCCGTAGCCTCATAAAAAAGATAAAGTCTGAATCTGACCAACTGCCTGCTGGCTGGGCTTGGCCAACATCCTTGCGGGGCAGATAAAGGTGGTGAAAGGGCCAACACAATCCCAGGGGCAAGCGGTCCACGAGATAGGGATGAAGCCGTTGCTCTGTGAAACAGGTCTTGACAACAGCTTCCCTGGCGTTTCCTCATTTAGGTGTCCCAACACTTGTTATAGAGTAAGATGCCCCACAGCCCAGAGCTGGAAGAGCCCTGAGAGATGAGCCAGTCCAGCCTCCAAGTGTCCGATGGGGAAAGACCAGGTATCCTGATTCATTCCTGCTCCCTCTCCTCCTCAGTGGCAGCCTCACAGACCCAAGCCACCACGACTGAGGATTTACAAAACCCAACATCCCCACACTTTCCATTGAAAGTCTCTGCTCACAAGCAAACAACCTGATTTCATTGCTGCTGCTTGCAAGGCTGTCCACTAGCAGGGTACTATCCACTGGTCCAACTTCATTAGAGTGATTGACCCTCATCATATTGATTCCAACTTCTTGAACCAAGCTAAAGCCCCTGTACTACTCTGTCTCATTGCTAGGCCCCAGCTAACGGTCACCTGCTCATACAAACCTTCTCTAAGAACCACCTAGACACACCCCCAACCATCATAGCCAGTTACTTTGCTCCACATCACTCTATTTCTTTTTACATTTTAGTTGCACTTTTGAGATTATAATTACGTTTTCCCTTGCTATTTCCTCCCTCCAAATCCTCTCCCTTCTCTCCTTCAAATTCATGGCTTTAAAAAAAAAACTGTTATTGCATGTGTGCATGGGTGTGTGTATGTGTGTTGTCTATGTGTATGTGTGAGTGTGTTGCTAAATACAACCTGTTCAGTCTGTATGATGTGACTCTTATGTATGTTTTCAGGGCTGCCATTTGGCCCTGGATAACTAGTTTGTGTGCTCTTTCCTGGGAAAAGCCATCTCTCCTTCTCCCAGTTTTTATCAGTTGCCTATAGTTCTTCGTGTAGGACTGTCGTGTAGGGCTGAGGCTCCGTGGGCTTTCCCCTGTCTATTTTGACCTGTCCATTGTTGTCATCTCACTTATGGCCATTCATGTTGATGAGACTTTATTGGTGTAACTTCTAACATTATTAGGAGAAAAATCTCACAGCAAACTCTCTGATCCCCTGACTCTTACAATCTTTCTGCCCACCCTTCCTCAGTGTTCCCTGAACCTTAGGTGTGAGAGTTTTGTAGATGTATCTGTTGGGACGGGTCACCACAGCTCTGCATTTTGGTTGGCTGTGGTTTTCTGTAGTGGTCTCTGTCTGTTGCCTATGGCGGTGCCCGTGAAGAGGAGTGAAGACCACACGTCTCTCTGGGTAGAAGGACAAATGTTAATAGAGTGTTGTTAGGGATGATGCTGGGCTAATAACGTTCTAGATTCTCCTCCAATAACCATGACTTCTCTAGCACTGAGTAGCTGGCTAGGTGTCCAGTACCAGGCATGGTTTCCCTTTTGTTGGCGGGGTTCTAAGTCCAATTAGACAGTTGTTGGCTGTTGTCAAGGTATGTGTGCCATTGCTGCACCCTTAGGACTATCATGCCAGGCTCATCATTGATGTAGGCCATAGGTATCATAGCTGGGTAGGACTGTTGGTTGTTGCCCTCCTTTAAAAGGTTGCACAGTGTCTTCTGGTACCGTGAACACTAACCCACAGGGTGGGGGGACATCCAGTCCAGTTCCAGCTAAGGGGTCTCTGGGGCCCATTTTTGAAGTTCATGGTGTCTTTAGTTATAGGGACTTACCTCCTATTTCTAGGGTGGGGGTAACAAAGGGTAATAGCAATAGGTATTTTGGGGTAACCCTAACCAACAACTCAAAAAAAAAGAGGCTTCCCATGCCAAGTATTAAGTTTTTGTTAGGTGGTCTTTGACTCTTAAAGAGAGTACTATCAGACCAAATGAGAAAAGTTCATTAAAACTGTGTGTGTGTGTGTGTGTGTGTGTGTGTGTGATTGTATATGTAACTGTGTGTATTATAGGGTTTTAGGTAAATAGCAGTATAATTCCTTGTGAGTTTTCAAACATCATTATTGTTGTTTTACCATCCTCCCTCTTTCTTCTGTATTTACCTCTCCTCCCTCCCTAAAGGTCCTCCCCTCTGCCATTTCCCTGGGCAGATCACTGGTACCCAGCTATACCCCCTTTCTATTGCCCCCCACCAAACACCCCACCCATCTGGCAATGATCCTCTTTTACTGTCCTTGCTTTAGTAGTTACTACAGACTATGAACTCATGTCTGAAGATCTGAAGCTAGGAGCCTCCAATGAGAGAGAGCATGCAGCATTTGTCTTTCTGGGTCTGGTTTACTCCACATAACAGGATCTTTTTAGGTTCTGTCCATTTACTTGAAAAGTTCATGATTTCATTTTTCTTTACAACAGAATAAGAAGAAAAAAATCCCTACTATATACGTATACCACCTTTCCATTACCCATCCATCAGTTGTAGGACATTTTGATTGTTTCCATTTCTTGACTATTGTAAATAGAGCATTGGTGAACATGGCTGAGCGAGTGTCCATGGAATAGGATGTTGAGTACTTTGGGCATATGTGAAGGAGTGTTATAACTAGGCATACAGTATGTTTATTTTTAGCTGTTTGAGAATTCTCCACATGGATTTCCACAGTGGCTGCACCAATTTGCACTCCTGCCAACAGTGAATGAGGTTTTCTTTTTCCCTGCATCCTCCCAGCGTTTGGTTTTGGTTGTTCCGTTAGTCTTTGCCATTCCATCTGGGGTAAAATGAAATCTCAAAGTTGTTTCAATTTGCAGTTCCATAATTACTAGGTACAGTGAACATTTTTCAGATATCTCTTGTCATTCTTTTTTGTTTTGTTTTTTGATTACTCCCTAATCAGGTTTCAGACCCATTTTTGAATGAGTCGGGTTTTTTGTTTGGGTTTTTTTTTTTGACTCTGTATTTTGAGTTCTTTGTATATCCTGTATAATAATCTTCTGTCAGGTATATAACTGGGAAAGATTCTCTCTCATCCTGTAGGCTTCCTCTTCACCTAGCTGATTTTTTTAAACCTGTGTAGAAGCATTTTAGTTTCATGGAGCCTTGCTTGTTAATTTTTGGCCTTAATTCTTGGGCAAATTGACTCCGATTCAGAAAGGCCCTCTCCTATTCCTACGTCAGGTAGGGTACCACCTGTATTTTCGCCTACATGTTTCACATGGAAGACGTTGATCAATTTGGAGTTAGTTTTTGTGTAAGGTGATAGACCCAGGTCTAATTCCATTCTTCTGCATGTGGTCACCCAGTTTTCTCAGCACCATGTGTTGAAGAGCCTTCGTTTCTCCCTGGTCAGATAGTAAGAGGCGGAAGTTACATGTACTCACCTTTGGGTCCTCAGCTTTGCTCTGCTGGTCCACATGTCTGTTTTGTGCAAGTGCCATATTGGTTTTGTTACTATGACCCTGTAATGTGTCTTAACTGGAATGGTAACCCCTCCAGCAATGTTCTTTTTGCTCAAGATTGTTCTGACTTTCGGGGTCTTTGGTTATTCCACATGAATTTTAGGATAGTTTTTGTGTTTTGGTTTGATTTATATTTTTCTATTTCTCTGAAGAATGAGGTAGATTGAGATTTCACCGAATCTGTAAATGGCATTTGGTAGAATGGCTATTTTCACGATATTAATTCTACCAAACCACATGCTTGGGATACTGTTTCCATTTTCTGGTATCTTTCTCTGTCTCTTTCTCCAGAGGTCTAAAGTTCCATCCCAGAAGCCCTTCACATCCTGAGTTTAGTTTATTTCCAGATGTTTTGTTGTCCTTGAGGCTGTTAGGAACTAGAGTGCTTCCATGATCCCCTTCTCTGAATGTTTGTTGGTGATCTATAGAAAAGCTATTGATTTGTGTAAATTGATTATATATCCTGTCACACTGCTGAATGTGTTTCTGGTGGAATTTTGGAGATCTCTAGTGTATAATAACATATCTTCAAAGGACAGTCTGATTTATTCTTGCCTGATTTGTTCCTTTAAATTCCTTCTCTTGCTTTACTCCTTAAACTGATGTTTCTAGCACACTATTGGTAGGGTGTGGGGATAGTGGGCATCTCTGTCTGGTTCCTGACTGCCGTGGGATGCTTCAAGCTTTTCTCCATTTAAGATAGCATTGGCTGTGTGTTTTGTGGATATACCTTTTATTATGTGGAGGTATGCTCCTCTAGCCCTACATTCTCTAGGACTTTTATCATGAAGACATGTTGGATTTTTGTCAAAGGCTTTTTCTGAATCTATTGAGATGATCCTGAGATTTTTATCATTAAGTACATTTACACAGTTTATTACGTGTAATTACCTCTGCATTTCAGGGATTAAAGCCAGCCTGGCCACTGTGTATAACCTTTTTTTTTTTCTTTTTGTGCATCTACATTCTGTTTGAAAGCGTCTTATTGAATATTTTTAAGTCTACAAGCATCTGGGATATTGAACTATTGTTTTCTTTTCTTGTGTTGTGCCTTTACCTGATTTGTGTGTTGGAGTGATAATGGCTTTGTAGAAGAGTCTGGGCTCCTTCCTTTCTTCCTTTCTTCTTTCCTGCCTGCCGTCATCTTCTTAACTTCTCATTTCTCCACTTCCTCCTCTCCTCTCCTCTCCCCTCCCCTCCTGCCATTCCTTCTTTTTAATAAATTAAGAAGGCTGTTTGGATATCTAGTAGAATTCAGCTGTGAATCCATCTGGTCCTGAACTTTTTTTAGCTGGAAGACTTTTTATTACTATTTCAATTTTGTCATTTGTTATGGGTCTGTTTAAGTTGTTGACATCCGTGTTTAATTTTGGTGGCTTGGTTGACTCTAGAAATTCATCCATCAAGTTGTTTTTTTATTTGTTTTGCTTTGCTTTTTTGCTTTGTTTGGTTTATTTTAAGATTTACTTGTTATGTCTAGTGTTCTGCCTGCATGTATGCCTGCAGGCCAGAAGAGGGCACCAGATCTCATTACAGAAGGTTGTGAGCCACCATGTGGTGAATTGAACTCAACGCTTTTGGAAGAGCAGGCAATGCTCTTAACCGCTGAGTCATCTCTCCAGCCCCAGTTCAGGTTTTAAAAATATTTCCTTACAGTTTTCTGTATTTTTTTAGTGTCTGTCATATTATTTCCCCATTCATTTCTGATTCTGTTCATTTGAATCCCCTCTTTAGGCCAAGGATCTCTTACAGCTGTTTGTTGTCTCGAAGATAAACAAGGGTCTTATTTGTTGACTCTTTGTATTGTTTCCTTTTCTGTTTCACTGGTTTCTGCTCTGATTCCAATATTTCTTGCCATCTAATGAGTTTAGATTCGGTTTGTTCTTACTTTTCTAACTATTTGAGTTGCATCACTAAGCCACTAATTGTGTTCTTTCTGAGTTTAATGCACTCACTTAAAGTTATAAATTCCCCTTGTAGGATCGCTTTCAATGTGTCCCAGAGGTTTTGTTGTGTTGTTTTCATTTTCATTTGGCTCCAGAAGGTTTTTTTTATTTCTTTCTTGATTTCTTCTTTGACCCATTCATCATTCAATAATAAGTTGTTTAATCTCCATGAGTTTGCATGTTTACTGAAGGTTCATTTGCTGTAAGTTTTACATTGCAGCGCACTGTGGTCAGATGGGATACAAGGAATGAGTTCAACCTTTTTTTAATTTGGAAAGGGTTGTCCCAGGATATGGTTTATTTTAGAAAAGTTTCCATGTGCTGATAAGTGGAATGTGGATTCTTTGGAGTTTGTATAGAATACTCTGTTGCTATCAGGTAAGTTCATTTGGTATGATGGCAATTCATCCTGATACTTCCCTGTTTACTTTTTATGTCCAGATGACCTGTCTACTGGAAAAAGTGGGCTATTGAAATCACCTATTTGTAAGGGATTGGTGTGAATCTATGTCTAAATCTAGTAATTATTTTTAATGAAATTGGGTGGCCCAGTGTCTGGTAGGTAGGTAGATAGATAGATAGATAGATAGATAGATAGATAGATAGATAGATTGTTGAGATATTAAGGTAATGTCTTCTTGGTTAACTGTTTCCCTAATTAGGATGAACTGTCCCTCCTTATCTCTTCTGTTAAGCTTTAATTTGAAGTCATTTTGTCAGATATTATGATACAGGCACCTGCTTTCTGGTCTCATCTGACTGGATACTCTGTCCATCATTTGAAGAGGTGCTTCTGTCCATCATCTGACTGGATACTTCTGTCCATCATCTGACTGGATACTTCTGTCCATCGCTGACTGGATTCTCCCGTCCATCATCTGACTGAATACTTCTCTCCATCATTTGACTGAATACTTTTGTCCATGCTCTAAGATGCTGCCTATCTTTAAAACACAGTTTTAAAACTCAGATGCTTTAGTGGAAGCATCTGAGAAGGATTTTGTTTATTGATCAATTGAATCAGTCTATGTCTTTTGTTGGGAGAATTTGAGTCATTGATATTTAAAGTTATTTGCTTGTTTGTTTTGTTTATCAATACAGAATTTTGCTGTGTACACCAAGTTGATCTCAAACTCAGGGATCTGCCTATCTTTGCCTCCCAAGGGTTGGAATTAAAGGCGTGCACCACGATGCCTGGCAATATTTAAGTAATCATTAATGTGTGTGTTAATTGTTGCCGTGTGTTGTTGATTTTCAATGGTGGTGTGTTCTCAGTGGTATTTTGTGTTTTAATAATTATGGCTTCATATTTTTTTTTGCCACAGTTACCCTGATACCTCATTCCTCTCCCCAGCTCCAAACAATGCTTCCTGTGTTTATTTAGGTTTGGTTTATAGAATATAAATGTTTTGGGGGTGTTTGTATTCTGAAAAGGTTGTTTTTCCTCTTTCAATCATGAAAGAAAGATTTATGTATTGTGTATTATTCTAGGTTGGCCATTGTAGCCTTTTAGGACTTGGAATGCGTTGCTCTAGGCTCTTCAGCATTCAAAGATTCCATTGAGAATTCAGCTATTATAATGATGGGTTTACCCATATCTGTGAATTGTGGGCTTTTTTTTCTCTTATAACTTTCAGTACACTTTATTTGTTATGTATGCTTAGTGTTTCAACTATGATATGCCATAGGGAACTTCTTTTTTGGTCTTGTCTATTTGGTCTTCTGTGTGTTTCTTGTGTTTGTATGGGTATGTCTTTTCATAGTTTGGGGATGTTTTCTATGTTGAAGAGCTGGACTATGCTGTTAACTTGGGATTCTTCTCTGTCATTTATGCCTATAATTCAAAAGTTTAATTTTTTCAGTTCCTGAATTTTCTGTGTGTTCTTTTTCTGTGCTTTCATTATTAATTCATTTGGCTTGGTTATTTGGTCTAGATCCTCTGCTTCATCTTTGAGACCTGATGTTCTATCTTCTGCTTGATCCATTCTACCTGCAAGGCTTTCCTTAGGGTTTCCTAGTTGAGGTACTGGGGTTTTCCACTCCATTTTCATTTCAGTTTGAGTCCTCTTCGGTGTTTCTATCTCCTGGTTGGATTCCATTCTCAAGTCCCGCATTGTCTCCATAATTTCTATCAGTTTTATGTTTGTGTTTTCTTTTGCAACCCTCAGGCATTTATTTTCCTTAGCTCTTTCTCCTAGAATTCATTGAACTGTTGCTTTGTGTCTTCTTTAAACTCCTGAATTCTTTTTTCTTTATTTTTTCTTCTCTCACACATTAAATCCCGACTGGAGTTTCCTCTCCCTCCACTCCTCCCAGCTTCTCCCACCTTCCACCTCCCCCAGATCCACTCCTCCTCCATTTCCCTTCAGAAAAGAGTAGGCCTCCTCCTAGGGTTATCAACCAAATATGGCTGTGATAGTTTGAATGAAATTGGTCCCAATAATTTCATAATCTCATAGGGAGTGACACTCTTAAGAGGTGTGACTTTGTTGGAGTGGATATGGCCTTGTTGTGGGGGTGAACTTTGAGGTTTCATATACTCAGGATATTGCCCAGTGTGTCAGCCAGCTTCCTGTTGCCTGCAAGAGGTACGACACTGGGCAGTTTCTCCCTGCCATGGTGGACTGAACCTCTGAACTGAAAACAAGCTCCCTCAATTAAATGTCTTCTCTATGAGAGTTGCCATGGTCACGGTGTCTCCTAACAGTAATAACTAAGACAATGGCATAACAAGTTACAAGAAGACTAAGAACAAACCCTCATATCAAGGCTGGATGAAGCAACTCAGTAGAGGGGAAAGTATCCCGAGAGCAGGCAAGAGTCAGAAACACCACTCACTTCCGATGTTAGGAGTCCCACAAGAATGCCGAGCTACACAACCATAACACGTTTGCAGAGGACCTAGCTCAAACCCATGCAGGCTCCCTGGTTGTCACTTCAGTCTCTGTGAGCCCCTATGAGCCCTGCTTAGTTGTATCTAAAGGTTATGTTCTCCTGGTGTCCTCTGGTTCCTACAATCTTTCCTCCCCTTCTTCTGTGGGGTTCCCTGAGTTCCATCTAATGTTTGTCTGTGGGTATCTGCTCCCACCAGTTACTGGATGAAACCTCTCTGATGACAATCAGGCTAAGCTCCAGTCGATGAGTAAAGGAGAATATCATTAAGAATCACTTCATTGACTTTCTTTTTCTTTTGTGGCCGGTTGTGCTTGGTTCTATCCTGGGTCTCTAGGCTATCTGGCATCTGGTTCCTGGCCATCCAAACAGGGTCAGACGTGGGCTCCTGCTCATGGTGAGGGCCTGAAGCTGGCCAACTCATTAGCTGATTGCTCCCACATTTATGTGACATCATTACCCCAGCACATTTTGCATCTTTAACAAAAAAAAATAAAAGGATAGGTGTCATTAATTGCAAACCTACTGTGTGGTGGGGCCAGCATAGGCATAGGAAGCCCCACTGGTCCTCATTCTTCACTAAGTAGAGATGATAACCTCCATTCTCAAGCAAAGAAACAGCTGTGCCTAGAGGTTGTCTAACTCTCAAGGACACCTGGCCGGAGGACGTGAGAACAGGCTCATTCCTCTCCACCTCCAGGACTTCAGGGAAATCAAGAGCCTTTCCCCCCAGGCATTGACATTTTTGTGCATTCGGATTTTCCACATTGACTGCTGGAGAAACAAACATGACACACACACAAAATGAATATGAAGATTGATATTTTTCATTGACTTTGGCTTAAGGTTTTAGATAATGAGAAAATCTGTTGTTTTCTTTTGCGTTTGAAATCTTCCTACTGCAGGCGATAGGAAGAGCACACTTTCCTTCATCAGGCAGAGACAAACTTGAGTTGAGGCTCCCAGGGTGGTTTTCCATCCCAGCCTAAGGTGGTGGCTATCCAGACTCCAGCCGGACCGAGATGTCCCCGCTCTGCAGTTCCATCGGGTCACCAGAGACACGCAAGCACATTTGTGGCTCAGTCAGGTGGTTCATGTGCCATGTGCCAAGTTCCCTGTGTCCCCTCATCTTTGTGTTATAGTCTACACAGTTGTTAGAGGATGGCAAGATGGCTCAGTGGGTTTTGGTGCCAAGCCTGACAGTTGGATGGTCCCCACGTGGTAGAGAGAATGGCCTGGTGGAAGGTGAGAACTGACCCCCAGAAGTTATTCAACTTTCGTGGTGCGCACAGTGTAGCATGTGCCCCTCCCCACACACGATAAATAAATAATAAAAGTGTAATTTTAAAGTGAGTATTTGGTTAAAGCTGCAAGATCAGGGACACCTGAGAAGATAAACGAGAAGGTTTACACCTGGGTATGAGATAGCCAAATTAACCAGATAGCAGGAAGGAAAAAAATAAGCGTGGTCTTGGCAGGTTTGCGCTTGCCAGTTCTACCAAATCCTTCTCTGGGAAGTACAGAGCACCAGTGCCCTTTCACCTAGTAAAATTAACTTTACGACAGTTACACCTTTATACATAGTCTCAGGCATCTAGTTGAAACAGACGGAATTGTGGGTAAGTGCCTAAGAAGCTGCCTGTTCCAGGGAGGGGATCACCCCAGACCTTCCTGAGGGTGGGCCAGGAGAGGAGCAACAACAGACTTCTCGGTGTGGACGCTAGAGGCAGCCCTGGCTGCTGTGCCTTGTGTCTCGCTTTTGCTTTGTCACCCGCTGAAAACAATCTTGCTGATTGTTCTCTCTGGGCCTTCGTGTGGATTCCCCTCCTTGTAGAAAGGCTGTGGAGGTTAGCGGCTGCAGAAGGCCAGGGCGCCACAGCTCCTCAGCTCCAGGACAAATCTTTTTGTCACTCCACAGTGGAGACACTGAGCACCGCAGCCCGGGAACCTGGAGATTCCAATTCCAGAGCCCGAGGCGAAGCTGTCCCTTAGTCCCAAAATTTCTCTCTCATTCTTTTGTTGTTGTTGTTGTTGTTGTTGTTGTTTTCTTTTTGGAACAGGGCCTCTCTGTATAATAAATAGCTCAAACTTTCAGAGAAGTCCCAAGTGCTGGGATTTAAAGGCATTGCCTTACCATACCCAGCTCACTCTCGTGCTTGTGGCCAAACTTACTGGAATTTTTATCTCCCCTATAGTTGGGCAGAGTGAAGCACAGTGTGAGCAAAAATTCTTTTGGTTTTATTTTACTTTGGTTTGAAGGTCGCACCGCTGCTGGCGCCTGCAATACCCAGAGTCTTCCCTACACAGCCTGGACCCAGGAAACGAACGAGCAAATATTTGGGGTTAAAAAAAGAAAACTCGGGCTGGAGAGATGGCTCAGAGGTTAAGGATGCTGACTGCTCTTCCAGAGGTCCCGAGTTCAATTCCCAGCAACCACATGGTGTCTCACAACCATCTACAATGAGATCTGGTGCCCTCTTCTGGCATGCAATCACATATGGAGGCAGAACACTGTATTGTATACATAATAAATAAATAAATAAATAAATAAATAAATAAATAAATAAATAAATAAATAAATAAATAAGAAAACTCAAAACCCTGGAATAAGATCTGGTATGAAGTAGCCATGGTCCTGGGCTTTAAGGCCAGCAGGTGTGTTAGCCCTATGATGAAAGTCACACAGGCTGCTTGTGTGCCCAGGAGCAAGGATGCCCTATCTGTGAGCTCCTTATCGCTCAACAAAGAACAGGGTCTTTGATGAAGACAGAAATGTCATAACAAAATAATAATGTTATTTTGTTTTATCTTTTATTTTATTTTATTTTTGTTATTTTTTCATAAGAATGTTAGAGGCAGGACTTTTTATCCTGCCTCCTGAGAAGTTGTGGAGAGGCAGGCTTCGAAACAAAACCATAGGAATCCTTGCTCCAAGTGCTCTTTCTCAGGGAGGGCGCTGCCAGCACTGGGGCATTGACATACAGCACCTTCAGCTGAGTCACTCAGCGTCAGATGACCAGTGAGGATTAATGGACGCACACTGGATCATGGCAAGACCCATGAGCCTCAGGCATCATGGTGAGAGCGCTCACCGGACCAGAAGTGATACAAAAAACTTAAATTATTATTTATTTATTTATCTGTGTAGGTGTGATGCATAAATGTGTGGCCGTCATAGGAAACTCACAAGAATTCTTTCTCCCCTCCCACTGTGTGGGTCCCCAAGAATCAAACCCCAGTCGTCAGGGTTGGCATCGAGTGCCTTTACCCACGGAGCTACCTCACCATCCACAAAAGTTTGAGCAGTGAACGGACACACAGGGGCAAAGTCTGAGACACAGAGAGAGAGATGTTAGAGACTCTGAGAGGGAAAGGGGCTCTTTTATAGAAGTTACCTTCCGGGCAGTGGTAGTGCACATCTTTAATCCCAGCACTTGGGAGGCAGAGGCAGGTGGATCTCTGTGAGTTCAAGGCCAGCCTGGTCTACAGAGTGTGTTCCATGACAGCCAGGCTACACAAAGCAACTCTTGTCTTGAAAAACAAAAAGAAGTTTCCTGGCCTTGCTTTACATTTGTGTGGGAGTGAGTCTGAACAGAATTCAAGAGGGCAGCTCACTATCTTGTTACATTTTAAATCTCATAATACCACATATCCTACCCCGAGATCAGCCACCTGGGGTCGTCAGGGGTCAAGCTCTGATGGTCTGAATAAGTCATCACAAGTCACTGGGGTCTGACTGCTAGGAAGTCTCATTCATCTTTGGTCCTGTTCTTTGGAAACTGTTTCTCTCTACACCTCATGCTCTGGAAACTCCCACTGTGACAGTTTTGCAATGAGCCAGTCCTGGTAACATCTGGCCTCTTGCTGGGTTCTGTCCTTACTCACACTCTCCAGTCTGCTTGCTCGGTCTGTTCTATGGCTCCAGGTTGTCTGGGACCCTATACTGGTAGCAGAAAGAAAATAGCAGGCGAAACATCCCAAGCATGTGTGTGGGAAAGTGATACCAATGATGGGACGGATGAATACAAGGGGAATCATAAACCTGCGACTGTAGGACCCAGCCTTGACAAGCTCAATAGAGGCCCGAGTCTCAGCAATTTACCCTGGTTCCAAGAAAGACCACAAACTGAGACCACCCAGCCTCTTCCCAGGAACAGACCACCCAAAGGAAATCCCTAATGTTCCAACCTTTGTCGATAGGATCACCTGCCAGCACACACCCATCTCTTTTCACCAGGACACCCCTACACAAAAGTCAGCCAACCAGGGGTCCTGAACCTGATAAATCCCTCACCCCCACTTTTGCTGCCATAAAAACCCATCTGTAGCTGAGCTCAGGGCTCTCAGACTGCTTCAATGTGCTGGACACACAGAGAGACCGAGTTTACAAACTTGTGTGAGAATAAAGGCTCTTTGCTTTTACATCCAGGACTCGGTCTTCCCATCGGTTTTGGGGGGACTCCGTGATCTGGGCATAACACGATGGCATCATAAACATCTTTTATATCATATTTTGATAACTTTGATGACACCAGTTGGTAATCCTCTCAATTTATAAAGTGATAATGGGACTAATTACATCTACTTCTCTGACCAAAACAGGATTAAAGAACATCACACAAGTCCCTAAGGAATTGTTAACTAAACTTCCCATGACTGGTACTGTCCCCAGTGGAGGTCCAGTGACGTGCGATCCCCCTTTGTATCCTATGAACGTGTGCAGCTCCTTAGCGGCTGGGTTCAGTTTCTGTTCCCCGCTCATGCAGAGGACTGTTGATCTGTGTGTATATCCCTAAATAAAGAGACCTTTATTATACTCCATTCTGAGCTAGTGTGGGACTATTTTATTGTAACCGACAACAGCCCACCATGGCACTACGGGACACAGTGAAGGCAGTTGCCTCTAGCCCCTCTGAAGCACAATTAATTAAAAACTCAGACAGAAATTGGGGTTCAACCTGAAGGTTCGAAAAGCAAAGCAGCCAGCCATTGGCTCTTACCTCGATCTCAGTCTGAAACGGTGATCCTGCCTCCCAGAATCTCAGAATGAGGCTGCAAACTGTCTCTTCCCATTTTATATTCCTCTCTAGTACTGGGATTAAAGTTGTGCACTGCACGGTTTCTATGGCAAACTAGTGTGGCTACTGGGATTAAAGGTGTGTGTTACCACTGCCTGGTCTGTAAGGCTGATCAGAGGGGCTGTTTGACTCTCTGATCTTCAGGCAAGTTGTATTTATTAAAACACAGATGAAATATCACTACACCCCTCTCTGCTGAGATTGCAGGCTGCAACCCAGGATTACACTGGAAGTTCAACTGATCAACTGAAACCGTGGGAACCCTGTGCTGCTTGCTGGCTTCCACCTGAGAAGCTGCAGATGATTTCTTCCAGGAAGAGACTGAGAGGGAGGGAGAGCTCTCTACAGAGTCCCAGGGGAGGAAGGGAGCTCTCACTTCTTCTTGATTAGCTTCCCAGAAACCACCTCTAACTCTCAAGAAATGAGTGTTCTCTGCATTTCTTAAAAAAACCAAGGGTTTTACTTATTCATTTTGTCTATTTTATCAATTTTTGTTTTGTTTCGTTTGGTTTTGGTTTTTTTGAGACAGAGTTTCACTGTGTTGGCTTGGTTGTCCTAGAACTGGCTCTGTAGACCAGGCTAGCCTCAAACTCACAAAGAGCCTCCTGCCTCTTCCTCCCAAGTGCTGGAATTGAAGGCATCCACCACCACCACCACCTGGTTCCAAGCATCTTTCTTAAATAAAAACTCTATTTAGTAGAATTCATACCCCATAAAACTCATCCATTTGAAGTATAAAACTCAGTGGTTTTAAAATATATTACAGCCTTCAACTGCATCAGTTTTTATTATTTATGTATTTATTTTTGTTGTGTTGTGTTGTTTTGTTTTTGGGACAAAGTCTCTCTACGTAGACCAAGCTGTTCTAAACTCGCAGTGTTAGGATTAAAGGTATACACCACCGTGCCTGTTCTAACAATTTATGAAAAGTATCCTTACACCATAGTGGGATATTTTCCTCATTTGGCTTTTTTTTTTTTTTGAGTTGTGGGGGGGCTCACCACCCAGCTCCCAAAATAAGCTCCCTCACACAGAGGTTTATTCTTACTTAGGAATGCCCAGTCTTAGCTTGGCTTGTTTCTTGCCAGCTTTTCTTAAATTAACCCATCTACCTTTTCCCTCTAGACTTTTATCTTTCTTAACCCTGTATATTTTTCTTTCCTTCTTACTCTGTGGGTGACTGGGTGGCTGGCCCCTAATGTCCTCCGCTTCTTGTTCTCTTGCTCCTCCTCTCCTTACTCCTCTCCTTCTATGTATACTGTCTGCCTGCCAGCCCCGCCTAGCCTTGCTCCTGCCTCGCTATTGACGATTTATCTCTTTATTAGGACCGTCAGGTGTTTTAGACAGGCACAGTGACACAGCTTCACAGAATTAAAGCAATTGCAGCATAAACAAAAATTACATGCCTGAAAATTGTCCCCACCACCAGTCACTACCCTGCCCACATGGGCACAGACAATCGAGTAGGCTTTCTGTCTCTGTGGATCTGTATACTCAGGACATTAATATGTAAATAGGGATCAATTACACTACTTATAGCCTCTTGTGACTGGCTTCCTCACTTAGCATAATGCTTTCAAGTTCTTCCACTTTATATCAGGTGTCAATACTTCATTGATTTTTTTTATTACCAAACAATATCCCATTTTAAGAGTATGTTTTTAAATTTTTTTATTTATATGTTTTATGTATGAGTGTTCCATCTGCATGTGTGCTTGCTGCATGCCAGAAGAGAGCATCAGACCCCATAATGGATGGTTGTAAGCTGCTGTGTAGTTGCTGGGAATTGAACCCAGGTCCTCTGGAAGAGCAATCTCTCCAGCCCTATGAGTATGTTTTATTTGTTTGTTAATAGACCTGCAATGTCTTTGGAGCTTTAATGTGTTGTCTGTAACGTTAGCTGTGTTTGTCACAGTAGCTTCCGTGAGCCATGTATTTGACCTAATTCCTATCCCTAGCTACAACCCAGGGAGACCAATGTCTTTTCCCATATTAATGATGAGATGTGGAGGTTGAAGTAGCCATCTAAGGTCACATTAACAAGCGGCAGAGCTGAGATTCCCATTGCATCCCACTTCACCCTGCTTCATTTACTCCTTCCTGCTTGGTGCTCTTGCTTCCTTCCGATTGGCGATGAGGCTGAAACAAGGGAAAAAACCGTTCATCCACCGGCCATGCACTCTAAGTACTGGCTAGTTTCACATCAGCTTGACATGGACTAGTCAGCTGAAGGGAGGGAGCATGAAATGCCTGCGCAAGATCAAGCTGTAGGGCATTTTCTTAATTAGTGATTGATGGAAGAGGGCCCAGCCCACCGTGGGTGCTGCCATCTCTGGGCTGATGATCCAAGGGTCTATAAAAAAAGCCATGAGGAATGTGCCAGTAAGCAGCACCACACACCCGTGGCTTCTGCATCAATTCCTGCCTCCCGCATTTGAGTTCCTGCCCTGACTTCCTTCATTGATGGACTATGATGCAGAAGTGTGAGCCAAATAAACACTTTTCTCTGCAACTTGCCCTTGGTCATGGTGTTTCATCACAGCCATGGTAACCCTAAGACACTGTGACCTTTAACTGACACCCTGTATACAGCAAGCACAGGGCAGGTACTCTATTGGGTACAACCCAGATACCACCTTCCAGAGTTTTGCTGCCCCAGGCGAACAGTCTGATGTTGGTCACCAAGATGGATGTAACCAAGTGATAGACTCTGTGCTGCTAGAGAGCCCAAGGAAGGCCTTCTAGAGACCTGAAAATGATAGTTTTTCCAAACGGAGAAAATTGATAGCCTATACAGAGGAACCAGTGTCCATAGACAGAGACCACAACCTTGGTTCACAGAACGGGCAGTGCTCCCCTGAAGGCAGAAGGGGAGAGGGGAAGGTTGAGGGATCATACTGCAGGGAGCCTTGCGTGTCAGCCATGCGGTAGCCTAGAATTGTCTTGTGAGCCTTTAGATCAGTGGTTCTCAACCTGTGGGTTGTGACCCTTTATGGGGGGGGGGTCACATACTCTGCATATCAAATACTTACATTACAATTCATGACAGTAGTAAAACTGCAGTTATGAAGTAGCAATGAAATAATTTTGTGGTTGGGGGTCACCACAACATGAGGAACTGTATTGAAAAGTCGCAGCATTAGGGAGGTTGAGAACCACGGATCTAGATGCGCCTGAGCAGAGTAACAAGGCTAACACCATACTTTAGAACTCTGTTATCCAGACCCAGGTTTCTAGACCTCTGGGAACAATTCTTGTAGCACCCCAACAGAAGGCAGAAGAGCTGTGCTCTTGGGCATTTTTACGTCTCTAGCATCCAAGGCAGCATCTGCTGCGCTGTAAAGATGATAAATGCTTGCTGAATGATGGAATGGGTGGATGAACGAATCTGTCCGCTGGCCCTCTCCCTCCCTGCTATCCTGCCCCAGCTTCCCTCTCTGCCAGGTAGGATGAAAACAACCGAAATGCTCTGAAACTTCCCATCTCTCCCGCCTCCCTCTCTCTACCTGCCTCTCTTTCATCTGGTCCTGAGTAAAAAGAGAAGTGGCAGTCATGGGCTTCTACCTTCCTTCTCATGGCCACTCTCGGGGACAGAAATGAGTGACTGCCCTTTGCAGGCGACTCAGCGGACGAGGGGCTTTCCCAGGTGCTGGCGACTGACTAAGATTATCCTGAGACCAGCTGAATGCAGCTAGCGCTATGAGCTGGGCCCACAGCATATCGACTGAGGTTGAAGGGTATGGAGAGGGGGGGATGGGACTCTGGGAGCTCACTCCCCAGACCCAGGAGTTTGCCCATCCCCATACTCCAGGTCTGTGTCAGGCTGTCACCCTACAGTGGACAACAAGATCCCCCCACCTCTACCCTGCACCCACTCCCCAAGAATGGCACCCCCTCACACAAGCACACGCACGTGTGCAAGCACATGCACACACAAACTCAAAGAGGTGAAAGCAATAGTTGCCTTAAATATAGTTTATTATTGTATAAAACTGTCCCCTGTTGGCACCCAGGTTTCTTCCCCTTTGTTCGCGGCGCTATGCAGGGCCGTTTTACCTGTGGCTTCCTGGCTTCTCTGCTCTTGCACAGGCCTGAGGGCTTATCTTAGAAAGAACTTGGCCCTCTTTTGTTATGGTAATTCCACCTACAAGCAAGGATCCTGCCGGCAGCTACACGTCTGCCACCACAGCTGCTGTCTGGCCTTGGGTGCCAGACACCTGACTTCTTCTTCCCCTGTTCCAGATTGAAGGGGCTATTTTTCCCTTTGCCCCCTAGTATATATACCCGACTTGTGTTTAATAAAGTTGCCATTTACTCTTTGGTGAATGAGCATGATCTCTTTGTGTGTGTCTGTTCAACCCTTAGGATATTCATCCATTCTCGTGGACTTGATTAGGGAAAGCGCGCACCTGAATCAGGTGTGGGTATTCACAGAAAAGTGCAGCCAACAGTCCCCTAGAAAATTTATTTATTTAATGTACACGGGTGTTTTGTATGCAAAACATGTATGTCTGTGCATGAGTGTGCAATGCCCATGAAGGAACTGAAGTTATAGTTTGTGAACCACCATGAGTGCTGGCAATCAAACCCAGGTCCTCCGGAGAAGCAGCCATGAGTGATGGTAACCAAACCCAGGTCCTCTGGAGAAGCAGCCAGTGCTCTTAAGAGCTAAGCCATCTCTCCAGCCCTGAGACAACAACTGTGTGTGTGTGTGTGTGTGTGTGTGTGTGTGTGTGCATAGTAGAGTGCCCTATGTCAACAAACATCCCTCTCCCCGATGAGGAGACACTGCTCAACCACACACACAGAGAGAAAGGGAGGGGTGTCCAAAATCTTTTTGACTAGCCAGCCAGCTGGTTCCCAAATCCTTTGGAGGTAACATGACTCCCTGTCACTGATTTCAAAACCTTCCGGGATATCAGTTCCAAAAACGGTCTTTGACTCTGATCTAGCCTTTACACATAGAAAAAAAGAGATGCTCTGACCTGCAGTGGTCAGCCCAAGGTCATCCATCAGCAGTGAGGGAGGGACCTCTGTGTGCTCCTCTTTCCCCAAGGCAAATGTGTGTCTGGGGGAGCCAGAGTTGCTCTCTGTGCTACATCTAAACATCAGGTGGACAACTGAGGCCACAATGACGTCACATTTAACCTGGAAATCCAGAGGGTAGCAGATGTTCTACATATGGGTTTCGGTGACATCTCTCCCCGTCCCTTGCAGTGACCTCTGCTGAGACCCTGCACAAGGAGTAACTTCCTACTCCCAAACCAAAGAGAATTCACGTGAGGTTTTGCTTTAGGTCAGGGTGAATGCAAGCCACTTGGCCACTGAAATCTTCTTCTTGGTGATCAAAAGTACTGAATGGCACTTAATACCTGGTTTGTTTGTTTGTTTGTTTGTTTAAAAAACAAACAATTATGGCTCTCAATACAGTTCTCCAGGGTAGGCAAAGTCTCTGTGGACACTGGATCTTCAAGGGTGTGGAAGGCTCAAGAAAAGCACCATCAAGGCTGGAGCGTGAGGGCCTCTTGGCTAGGGAGTCACAGAAGGCTTCGTTTTCTCAGCGCGGCACTCACGGTACACCAGGAAGGGATGGGCCAACGTCAGAAAAATGGCAAGCCCCATTGACACCTGGGGAGACAGAGAGGAGGGGCCAGTCCAGTAACCATGAGCTGCACCTATCACCAGCAGAAGGAACAAAGTCCTACCTGGGCCATATTTCTCCCTCCGACACACATATACCAAGCTGACCTAAAGGACTTGTGGTTTATTTTCATAATTTTTTCTTTCTTGAGATAGATCTCACATGGCTCAGGCTGACATTGAACATCTAACCCATCTCCCAAATGGTGGAATTACAGGCATGTAGCACCACACAGGACATATTTAGTGCTGAGGACTGAACACGGGGCCTTGGGTGTGGTACAGAAGCACTGTACCAATAAGACACATGCCAGCCCCTACGAAGCACATTTCATGGGTGAGCAAACAGTGGCCTAGAGACTTGCACTGGTCACTGAGGAGCTGGGGAGATAGCTAAATGTTAAGTTAGGTCTCCTGATGTCACAATTGAGGAAATTTTTCTTAGTTTTTAAGTGTAGTCTCGTTACTCCTAGTGATAGATTTAAAGACTTGCGTTACACTTTAATCTTAAAAGAATCATATTTAAGGCCGGGTGGTGGTGGTGCACACCTTTAATCCCAGCACTTGGGAGGCAGAGGCAGGTGGATCTCTGTGAGTTCTAGGCCAGTCTGGTCTTGGGTACCAGTTGCGTCTCTCCTTTCACCATGGGCCCTAGGGGTCAAACTGAACTTGCCAAACTTGGCAGCAAGCACCCTGACGACTAAGCCATCTTTCCTGCCCTTCTGATCTCTTTTTAATGAGGCAAGTAGGGTCATCAGTGGCCAGAACTCTGACTTTCAAGGGCAGAGACTTCTATCTTAGCTGTGTGTGACTCTTGAGTATCTGAGTTAATAAGTCACTCAATTTCTTTGATGCTCAATTTCCCCCAGAGTTGAAGAGCCGGGACCTCCTAGGGTTGACCCATTAACATCCCCAGGGATGGAAGCATGAAGCTCCTGCCCTCAGAAAAACGTAGTCTATGCCAGAGTCTCCGTAGAGAAGCCAAGGTTGGTCTACACTGACTGAAAGTGGGAAACCCTTTTGCTTGAAATTCTGAGAGTATTTTATACCCTCTTCTGGAGTAACATATATTTATGCACACACTCACAAACAACTGTTTTTCTCCAGACCTATGAAAAGCACAGGCTCTCAGAGAATCTTTTGATCTTAGGAAACCCCAGCTTGAGCCAGGTTTCTGCCATCACCCTAGTTTGAAAAGTAAACTCTGGATGCTCTGGGCTCTGCATCATGGAAGCCTCTAACACACCCAGGTCTCTTGAGCCAGCTTAGGGTGCCCCCTGCTGGGGCCCTAGGCACTAGGTCCAGTCTGGTTATCCTTTCTAGTCAAGGACCCACATACACACTGGCCAGAAACAGGCCCTGGATGTTACTCACGTAAACGGCGATGTTCTGGGGGGAGAGTTTGAACAGGGGGAACTGCAGCAAAGACACAATAGCGGACAGAGCCATCGCCAGCCCAAACAGCTTGCCAAAGTGCTCTGAAGGAAACCTAGGGGAAGAAAGACAGGTTTCCGTGAGTTTTACAGTCCTCTGGCTCCAAGCAGAATTTATTTAAGAACGCTGAGCATCCAGCTCTCCTGTCCTGGGCCTGCCGTTCACTCCCCCACACAAGTCTTCCCTTCTCCCACTCCGCTCAGACCTTCTAACCTTATGACCAGGGCACTGTAATGGGCCCTGGGAAAACAGAAGGGTCCCGGGCCCAGCCTGTGCCTGGGAGAGACAGATGCAGTGATAATGGAGGAAGCAAGAACAGAGTTCCGAGGATGCAAAGAAGGGAAAATAACTTTGTAACTCTTCTCTGGGAGAGTGAGAACAGAAGCGGGCAGTGAGGACTGAATAGGACAGAGACTCTCAGTGGACACAAAGCCTCTGGTGTGTGAACGCTCCCTCCTTCCCACCTATCAGTCTCTAGCCAGCACCCCTTCCTCACATGCCCTCGGACCTGGTCACCTCCAGGCCCACCCCACTCCACAATTCCTTCCCTGCCAGCCCACTGTCCCTTTACCCAGCCTCACTTACGCCAGCGTGAGGAAGGCAGCGTTGCACCCATAGAGGAAGGAGCGGCTGATGACTTGCAGGATGAAGGTGGCGTACTGCAGCTGGATGACAGGAATGGAGGCACACAGGATAAAGCCCAGGCACAGCAGAGATGTCAAAGCCAGTGAAGGCACCGTGGAGCAGAGAGCTGCGGCCGAGGGGGAGGAACCTGGTTCAGAAGGGAAGAGAGGGTGTGAGCAGGAAAAAGGTCAGAACTGTCCAAACAGAGCCAGGTCTGTCTCAACACCAGTCAGTGTTGCTGACTCTCCACCTACATGTCAATCAAAGTACCTGCTCCTCCCAGTTCCCTGGGGCTCCCTAACTCACTCACAGATGCATGGCCTCTAAACAGGTTGCATACCACTCTTGCTCTCTGCAACCCAGAATCAGAGATGATGATGATGGCTAATATTGTTATCATTATTATTGTCATTTATAACACATCCGGTGAACTGGCGATTGCAAAGAACTGGAAACAATCTGAACTGCCACCAACAGAAGGACATGGTACCAAGTCCAAGACATAACGGAGAGCTGGGCGGCAGCTACGGGGGCGAGGCGGGTCTCAGAACAGAGAGGTGTGGAGAGTTTAGCTGCACAGTTGTGCAAATGGCACACAACTTCCTTTTATCCAAGGAAGAAGGCATATAGAAATATGTTTCTGTGGGTGCTTATTGTGTTTTAAAGAAAAACAGTACACACACTCACTGAAAGGAGTAAATAAAGGAAAACAAGAAACAGAGAAGGAACTCAACATCTTGTTTCCCAGCTTTAGTTTTGAGGAAATGTAAATGCTTAACTTAGGAAGTATTGTCAACAAAGTTCAAACAGGAAGAAAGCAAGCAAAGCAATCCCAAGATATCAGAAATAGCAACAACAACAACAAAAAGAGACCAATGAACATAGCTCTGTGTCTAGTTGGACTCGTGTGTGTGCGCAGTCATGTGTGAGTGCACGTGTGTGCATGTGTGTATACGTGTGCGTGCATGTGTGTGCACGTGTGTGTACGCGTATGAATATGCATATGTATACACATGTGTGTGTGTGTGTGTGTGTGTGTGCGTGTGTGCACATGTGGGGGGGTGCAATGCTGCCTTCCTCACACTGGTGTGAGTGAGCTTGGGGAAAAGGGAAGTGGGCTGGCAGTGAAGAAATTGTGGAGTGGGATGGGCCGACCTCTGAGGAAGGGGCGCTAGCTAGAGATTGATGCAGGTGGAAAGAATGGAGCGTTCACACACTGGAGTGTACACCCATGTGCCTAGATGAGTATGTGTCACTAAAGTTTAAAAGAAAAAAAAGAGGAGACTGTGAGCACACAGAAATATTCCCTATGAGAGAGGATGATAAAAAAAACGCAGAAAGAGACTTATGGGGTAGAGGCCAGGAAGAGGAGGCGGGGCCAACAGGAGGAGGCGGGGCCAACAGGAGGAGGCGGGGCCAGCAGGAGGAGGCGGGGCCAGCAGGAGGAGGCGGGGCCGAGGGGGCAGTAGGGATGAGGAATGAATAAGAATAGTGTATACTGAATTATGAAATGCCATAAGGAAGCCTACAACACTGCATGCTAACTATAAAAATTAATTTTAAGAAGAATGAGCATCCACAGAGCGAGTGAGCACCCAAACTGAGGTCTCTAAAGGCTGTTTCCAATTGAGACCCAAGAGTATTTGGACAGATGACCAGTTTCAAGCCCAGTGCAGGAAACAGGTCCAATTCAACAGACCCGATCCTCTCCCTGCTCTAGAAGGCAAGGACGCTGTCTAAAGTTAGTAAGTCCTGTCTGACGGTCCCACAAAGATGGGTCAGCGTGAGGCTGAAGAAGAATGGTGGGGGCCTGTGAGCTGACTTAGCAGGTAAAGGTGCCTGGCGATCGTCATTCCATAGCTCGGATCCACATGGTGGAATGAGAGAGCTGAACCCCACAAATTGTCCTCTGAAATTCACTCTGGCATGCACCCCTCCGCCCCCCCACCAACAAATAACTATATAAACATAATAAAAGATACTTTAAGCTAGGCATGGTAGTACACACCCCTAATCCCAGCACTCAGGAGAGGGGAAGGTCTATAAAAGACTAGTGAGGGCCAGGATTGTGGTTCTGAGGGACAGCACTTGCTCAGCAGAGGAGAAGCCCTGAGCCCAGTCTCCAGGACTGAAGAAGGCAGAGCAGGATGGAAGCATAGCACATGTCAGATATATTGTGTGGTTAAAAATTTTAAACAAAGCAATCCTCCCTCAAAAAGAAAAAAAATTGGGTATGATTCTATCTCATGGTATACACATATGAAATTCTCAAAAATAAAGTTTGCAAAAGAAAAATAAGTAACTTTTAAACATCCTGAAACTGGTTAAACAAGAGGAAGGCAGGCGTCTCCTTCAGCATGAAGAACAGTCCGAGAAATCGTGTCTTCTGGAGGAATCGTATCTGCTAAAAGCTGAAGACGGAAGTAGCACTCTAATCAGATCATGGGTCTCAAATTGATCACAGTGGTTGTGAAATCATTAGTTGCTCGGGCTAATGGGAAGCTCTATAGCAGATAGATCAGACTGTCAAATTCCGAGGCAACTGACCTATGTCAGCGCTGTAACAGCAAAGACGGTGGACCAGCAGGGGCCTGCAAAGGAACCAGAGAAAGGCCACAACTCCATTCCCACGAATTTCTTGCCAGAAAAGAAAAATTGAGTCTCCTCCAAGCTTCGAATCTGCCTATTTACAGGAAATGTCCAATCAAAGGAACCCATTCACGAAACACCCAAAGGATGCCAAGACCAAATGTGGGAAATCTGACAGGAAAAATATTCCACTCTCTTCAACAAATAACTAACATAAATCATAAAGGAAGAGTATCGGGGTGAGGGATAGAACTCAGCGGTAAAACATTCGCTGCGCATGCGTGAGGCTCGGGGTTCTGTTCTCGGTACCAGAGAAAGAAGAGGAAGAAAGGTCCGCTAGCTGGACATGGGGGGAAGCCTGTCATCCCTGCACTTGGGAAGCCACAGCAGAAGAACCAGGAGTCCAAGGCCTCAACTACAGAGTGGGTTCAAAGCCAGCCTTGGTTATATAGTAACTTGGAGGCTAGCCTAGGCTAGAGGAGGCCCTGTCTTAAACAAATAAATGTTTAAAAATAAAGATGCCAAAAACACATCAATTGAACTTTGTCCTTTCAACTCCGTGTGGACTTTGTACAGAGACACTGAACAAACCAGTCATGAAACAATGTACCGAGGACCGTCAGGGAGATCTGAAAAGCAGCTGCATAGTAGAAAATATTAAGAAATCATGGGGGATTTTCATGGTGATATTTATTTAAGAGGGGCTCTGTTAAGGACAGTCTATGAAGTATTTGCAAGCAAATACGGTATATTGTCTAAACTTGATTTCAAAATCCTGCCGTAGGGCTAGGGTGTAGAGAGCAGGGAGGGGGAGCAGGCAAAGCGAACAGCAAACATGGTTTCTCTATCCCTTACCCTCCAGCTCCCAAGGGGTGAAGGGTCCCAGCAACCTTCTGTTCTGCCAGTCACACGTAAGGATCACATTCTAACTCTCTATGGCACAGTGAGTAGGATCCCTTCTCACGATCTCCCCAGGTTCTTCCTGCGACTCTCGTGCACTCTGCCTTCTGGTGAGCTTCAGTCGCTGGCAGGAAGGACCCAGATCCCTGAATGCCTGTTCTTTCACCACTACCATGCCTGGTGCCCTCAGCCACCATCAGGCCCCTTGTGTTTTCCATCCTGGTTTAGATGCCACTCCCTCTGCCTTCCCTAGCAGCTCTGCTTCACCCAGAACAGGAGATATACCCGGCTCAGTGTCCAGAGCCCTTTGTGTGCTCGCCGAGGCTCCCAGACTCACAGTGGAGCTACATCAAAAACCAAAAATACCGTCAATTTTAAGATGCATTTAATATACTTAGCCTATGGGGTGTCGTGGCTCAGTGTATGCTAGCTCAAATGTGCTCAGAGCATTTCACATGGTGGGGTGGCAGGGGGCAAAACCACCTAACAGAAAGCCTACTATACAATGAAGTGCTGACTCTCTCATGTAGTCTGTGGACAATAAAGATGGATACAGAATGGCTATGTGGGTGTGACGTTGCCTCATCGTAGACACAGCACTCCATCGGTTACAGACCATCTGTAACGTACGGATGGTAACTACCTGATTACCTTGCCCCACCCTCTGGATTAGGAACAGCTTCGGAGGACAAGATACACCTCTCTCATCCATTGTTAGGTCTTCATGGGTCTGGTACTGTGCCACAAAATGGATGACCAAGGGTTGAATGGCTAGATGAGCAAGTTCAGGGAGAAAGACTAAAGCAAAGATAAGTAGACTGTGGGAGTCTGTGAAGAGCTCGCTCCTGGCTCCCAGCCTCACCTGTCTTCTTGGCTTCCTTCTGAAACTTCTGCTTAAGACGGTCCATGAGCATGCCATTCCAGGGGGCACACAGCACCCCGAAAAACTGGGTGATGGCGAAGGCATTTGTGAACGTGCTGACTGCAGAGAGGGTTTGGGCAGGAAGAAATTTTCAGGGTAATGGACAAGAGAAGACTCTCCCATTCCACCTTTCTCTTCCCCAGCCCTGCTCCCCAGGTCCCCAGAAACCCTCCTGGAGCACATGGCTCCACAGGCACAGCACCCATTCCTGAATCTCTACCTGAGACCAACCGGGAGACGGCTTCGAAGCCCACCACATACCTTGCACACTGTCAGTACCAGCCAAGCTGGTTAACAGAGAGTTGAGAGTGCCAATGAAGAGGTAATGCCATAACTGAATGGTGGACAGCCATACCACATGCAAGATGAACCGGCGTGACAGCGCACAGCGTCGAAAAGAGCGTTGCTCCTGCTGCGGCTGTTGCTGCCCTGGTCCAGAGCTCTCTGACGGAGAAAGAGGGACGTGGGCATCAGTGACAGAGAAAGAGGACAGTCTGGATGGACCAGAGTGGCCCTTCACAAGACAGTCTCAGGCCTGAGCTCACCTTCCATGCTTGTCTTCCATAGCTCCCTAGACTCCCTCTGTCCCTCCACCCTGCTTAGTCATCTTGTCCTTCCACCTCGGATGGCTCTCCTCCTGTTCTTCCGCGTCCTGAAATTTGATCTGTCTCTCACAGCCTACTCAATGACACTTCTGGCTGTACCTTCCTGAGCTTCCTCAGCCAGGTCGGTGAGAAGAAAGACAAGGACAAAGTGTGGACTAGTGACGGACAGCTATCGTTCTGACCTGTTCTGTGTCCCCTGCCTTTCTTTTGGCCCCAGAATCTCTCATTTCCTTAGGACTCCCTTGCGATCCCTGGTCCAGTTGAGACCGTGGATTAAATGGTCTGTTCCTCAAATAGTTGACCTGAGAAGGTAGGCTGGCTAAAGGCTACAGGAATGCCCAGAGGCGGCCTGGTTTCATACCTCTGTAGCCTGGCAACTCACTTTCCTCTTGACTATGTGAGCCTTCCACAGTCTTCTTACTCTTTTTGTTGTCTGAGACAGGGTCTTACATAGTCAGTACTGGCATTGAACTCAGTATGTAGCTAAGGCTGACAGTGAACTTCTGATCCTCGTTACCATGATGCCCAGATGTACACAGTGCTGGGATTGAACCCAAGACTTTGCACATGCTAGGCAAGGGCTCTAGTGACTGAGCTACATCCCTGGCCCCTATTCTTTTTTAACAAATAAATTTCATTGCATGTATTTAAGGCATACAACATGCTGTCATCGGGTACATATAGATAGTAAAATGGTTACCATAGCAAAGCAAATTAACATATCCATCATCTCATATTGTTGCCCATTTTTGTTGTGTGCCAAGAACAGCTAAAATCTGCTCATATAGAAAGGGAAAAAAAACCAATCCCAAATACAATGTAATTCTATTAACTGCCCTGCTCTGGAAACTGCTTTCTCCTGCCCAGCTGCTACTTCTGCCCTCTGACCTGCCTCTCTCTGTTCCCTCCCGCCCTCCTCCTATTTTTACTTCTACTGCAGCCAGAGATGGTTTATAATATTCATAACCAAAGACCCAGAGCAGACAGAAGAGGGAAAGGAAGAAGCAATGAAGAGGGGACAGATGGAAAGGGGTCAGATCCAAGAGACGTAAAGAAACGGAGACACAGATGGCATCCTTGGTGCCCTGGGATCCCAGGAAAGTCAAGACCAGGATGTGGGAATCAGGGCACTGGAAGGTAGATTTCAGCGTGAGGAGAGTTGAAGTGCATGGGTAAGGGAAGAAAGAAAGAAACGCTGAAAATACACAAAGGTTGGTCTTGCCCTGTCTGGATCCTCTCTAAAGTGAGAGGATTGAGTAAATGCTTACGGGTTCTTCCTTGCCTGGCCTGGCCTCATTCTGAGCCCCTGGGAAGATGTCCTGGAGTTAAGAGCAGACAGGCACAGGCTGCCGTGTCTGCGGGAGACGTGGGAAAACCAGCAGAACTCACCTTCCTTTGATGAAAGCTCCTTTGACTGAAGCTCCTTAGTTTCATGCTCGGCTGCTTTCTTCTCTTCCTTTCTGGTGCCAAACCTAGAGCACAGGCTGCGGAAACAGGCCAAGCACTGTGAGCGAGCTGGACCAAACCCAGACCAGAGCCAACAGTGCAGGGGATCCTCATCGTACTGCGCATGGAACCACTTCTGAGCAACCTTGTTGGACAAGTAGCAGCCCAGACCAAGTACATCAGAATGTCTACTGGCTAAGGGCCAGCTTTCCATTTTTCTGTTTTCTTTTTTACTGTAATGATCTGATTGATTCTCATAGACAGATAAAGCTTGGGGTACTTGGGAAGCATGGAAGAGGGTGGATCTTGCTACACATCTCAGCTCTGACTCTTTCTCACCCCTCGGAGCCTTATTTCTCAGAGTTGGATAGCAAAGGCAAGGCTGTCCGTGGGAAAGGTGGCCATGAGAATGGAACTCAAAGAGCACATGGGGCATCACAACAGCAAGTGAGCAGCAATTGAGGATGGCGCCTCGCCTCCCTATAGCTGGCAGCTGACGTGACTGTGGCATTCACCTCCTCTGTCTCCGTCCCTGGCAATGGACTATGCCCATTTCTCATCATCACCTAAGCCAGACACGTGAAGTGCTCCAGCCGAGAGAATGTAGCATACAAGAGACACATCAACATAGCATACAAGTGACACATCAGCATAGCATGCAAGTACACATCAACACAGCATACAAGTGACACATCAGCATAGCATACAAGTATACATCAACATAGCATACAAGAGACACATCAACATAGCATACAAGTGACACATCAACGTAGCATACAAGTGACACATCAACGTAGCTACAAGTACACATCAACACAGCATACAAGTAACAGATCAACACAGCATACAAGTGACACATCAACACAGCATACAAGTGACACATCAACATAGCATACAAGTGACACATCAGCATAGCTTACAAGTGACACATCAACACAGCATACAAGTAACAGATCAACACAGCATACAAGTGACACGTCAACACAGCATACAAGTGACACATCAACACGGCATACAAGTGACACATCAACATAGCATACAAGTGACACATCAGCATAGCTTACAAGTGACACATCAACACAGCATACAAGAGACACATCAACACAGCATACAAGTATACATCAACGTAGCATACAAGAGACACATCAACGTAGCATGCAAGTGACACATCAACATAGCATACAAGTGACACATCAACACAGCATACAAGCGACACATCAGCATAGCTTACAAGTGACACATCAACACAGCATACAAGAGACACATCAACACAGCATATAAGTACACATCATTTCCAAGTCGAAGCTCCAAAGAACCGTGGGCATTTCTGCCCCCTCTCTGAACCCTGGAACCACTTTGTGCACACACACAAGCAAGCCTGCTAGAGCATTAGCCTGTGACACCAACATGCCTGCCACACTAAACCCAATGTCAGCTAGGGCATGGCAGACCAACCAACTCCCTGCTAACACATCAGATGATCAGAGGCATGAATGATAAGACCATCCTAGTCTGGCTCTGATGTAGGAAATAAATTCTTAGGATCTGGAGAGATGATTCGGTCATTAGAAGGACTTTCTGCTCTTTTAGAGGATCCAGGCTTGGTTCCCAGCACACAGGAGCTCACACCTATCCGTAACTCTAGTTCTAGAGGACCTGACACTTACTTATGACCTCCGTGGGCACCAAGCACACACATGAGACACATTCATTTACACAGGCAAAGTTCTTGTACACATAAAATAAAAATTAGTAAATTCTTTTTAAGAAGAAAGGAAGAAAGGAAAAACAAACGTATGGTATCCTTGTCATGTGGGAGTAGCTAACTAATACGCTCTTCTCCTATAACACACAGTTGTTCCTTTTTCCTGCCTCAGATGAGGTGAGGCCTTGGCCAATCATGCTTACCCATAACTGTAGTTGGGAGGCAGTGGGTAGGGGATATGTCCCTGAGGCATCAGGAGAAGAGTGCGCCCAATGTGCCAGACACTGCAGACAGACAGGAAGAGGAAGGAAGCCCTGAGGCTGATGTTGCGTTCATGAAGGAGCTATGGAGAGAGGAGCAACTCATCAGAATAACACCAGGGATCACAAGAGTGTTTTAGACCATGGTCAAAGGTGGGGAGACAAAGTGACTGCGGGAAAGCGGATGAATGTTGTACGGCTACTTGACGGAGTATTAGTCGGCCTTTAAAAGGGGAAGGCTATCGTGGCACAATATGGATAAACCTTGAGAACAGGACATCAAGTGAAGATAGCCAGTCACAGAAAGACAAATTCTGTATCATTCTACCTACGAGAGATTCCTGGGATAGTCAGCCTCATATAGAAAGCAGAATGGCAATTGTGAGAGGTTGGAACGGGGGCGGGACTAAGGAGGAACTTGTGTGAACAGGTACAGGGTTCCCATTTTACAACGTGAACATTTCTGGGGATGAAGGATGGTGCTGCTTGCTCAGCAACATAAACATACTTAATACTACTAGACTGTGCACTAAAAACTGGTTATGGGTCAGCAGGATGGCTCACTGGGTGAAGGTGCTTGCTACCAAGCTTAATCTGAGTTTCTCACCCACAACCCACACGATGGATGGACTCCCTCAAGGTATCTTCTGACCTCCACCAACATGCTCTGCCCACCCCCCAACACACACACACACACACACACACACACACACACACACACACTACATCAATAGATAATTTTTTTAAAATCCTGATCGCAAATTTTATGCTATATGTATTTTATCACATGCGAAAAGTGTAGGCGGCAGAAGCCGGAAGCCTCATTTCTAAGAAGCTCCAGCACAGCTCCTTCCTGCCCTCCCGGAGGTGCCCAAGGACTCCTGGTCCTCACCATTCTTCACCTAGGGCCCAGGAAGCAGTGGGGGCCACCTTGTCACCTGGTCCTACAGCCTTGTGGCACCTCCTCACATGACTCTCTGAGATCTTTTAGTCTAATGCTATTCCTCTCCAATTGCAAGACGTCCTTCCGGCCAACTCTTCCCACAAGAGTCCAACTTATCACTGGACTGAGCATGCAGAGGCCAGTCAAAGAGAGGGAGGAGGGATTAAACGAGCAAACGGGTCAAGGCCATGATGGGGAAATCCACAGAGACAGCTGACCTGAGCTAGTGGGAGCTCACTGACTCTGAACTGGCAGCTGGGAGCCTGCATAGGACAGAACTAGACCCCCTAAATGTGGGCTACAGTTGTGCAGCTTGGGCAGTCTGTGGGGCCACTGGCAGTGGGACCAGGATTTATCCCTAGGGCATGAACTGGCTTTTTGGAGCCCATTTCCTATGGAGAAATACCTTGCTCAGCCTCAAAGGGGAAGGGCGGGGGGTCTTGCCTCAACTTGATATGCCAAACTTTGTTGACTCCCCATGGAAAGCCTTACCCTTTCTGAGGAGTGGATGGAGAGATGGGGAGGGGGTGGGTGGAAGGTAGGGGGATGGGAGGAGGTGAGGGAGGGAGAACTGAGGTTGGTATATAAATGAAAAGAAACTTTTAGTAGAAAATAATAATAAAAGACTATATTTTTTAAAAAAAACAAGGAATTCAGCTTATAAAAGACATCTGTGGGAAGCCACAGGGCCACTCTCTCTGTGTTCCCCAGAGTGACTCACACAACAAAGGGAACCTCTAAATTCCTCAACTTCCAGGTTTGAAACCACGAACTTAGACAAACCTCAGAGGCCACAGAGAAAGCAGCTGACACCTATTGAACTAAGACTCCCACTCCTGCCCCAGTCCTTCCCTCCCCGCTCTGAAGAGGAGATGCATCAAGGCAAGGGAACCTGGGATGTGGCTCTTGCACCAGCCGCAGAGGGTCTAGCGAGCCCCAGGCAACTCAGACTCTGCCCAAGGCGCTCATGGGACTAAGTGAGGTTCGTGAGCCCACAGGTGGTCTGACCACAGTCCAGGGAGAGTGCCAGCTTGAGCAGTTTGGGGTCCACCGCCTTCCCTCCTATTGCTTTGTCACTGCATCCCCGCTGGTCGCCTTTTAATCAAAGCGTGGTTATGGCAGCGTCACCTCCCACACTCTCCATCCCACTGCCTTCAAAGAGGAAGAGCAGAGAAAGACAGGAAGAAGGCTTCTGGTGTTGCACAAGGTCTTGGGTAGACCAGGTAGGCTGAGCTCACTGCATAAAATGACCTTGAACTTCTGATCCTCCAGCTGTCAGCAGCCTAGTGCTGGGACTGCAGGTGTGCTACTCAGCCTGATTATGCAGTGGGAATTGAACCAGGCTTTGTGCGTGTGTGCGAGGCAGGCGTTCTAACTACTGAGTTAGTCCCAGCCTCAAGGTTTTCTTTCTACTCTGCTCTCACCCTTCCTCAAGGAGGAAACGTCCCCTCAAGTTAGGCACTACACACCCGCTTTATCTCATTTGCAGGGGCTTTATGACATGCCCAGCTCCACTGTCCCTGGTGGTAGAGACAGAGCTTGCCGTGGTTACCTTAGACCAATCAGAATCCATCCCACGGGCTAGGTAAGGCACGAGCAAGATAAAACTGTTAGCAATGATATAAACACTAAAATCATTAGGAAAGCCAGGTCTATGATTCCTGCCTGTAACCTCAGCACCGGAGAGCCTAAGGCAGAATGGCAGAGAGCTTGAGGCTAGCCTGGGCTACAAGATCAGTCCAGCCTGCCCTACACAGTCAGATGCTGTCTCAAAACCAAATTACTTGAAGCTAGGTATCGTGACACACGACTGTAACCCTGGCACTTGGAGGCTGAGGAAGAATGATCAGAGTTTGAGAGAAAAGTGGACTCCACAGTGAGTCTTGGGCCAGCTGAAGAGGCTTTGTCTTAAATAACAACAACAATTAATTAATTTAATTTAATAAAAAAACATTAGCAGAATGGTTGTTAATGGGCTACTAAACATCCTTGCCAACTCTTTGTTCTCTGACATTCATGGCTAGCCCTTGGGAGAGCTAGAAAGGCCCCTGTGTGGTTTCCAAGGTCCCCACTAGCCCTTCCTACCCCTTCCCAAAGCTGCAGCTCGCTCAGGAAATGCCCCCTCCTACAGAGTTCCCAGTTTCTGTCCTTCCCTGACTCAAGCATATCATGACCACATTTTCCTTCCTAGCTAAGAGAGTATAGTCTTCATGTAAAGAGGGAGCTCAGTGATCACAAGCTCACCTCCAGAAAAAAGACAGGCCCCGATGCAAGTTCAAATCCCATGGTTACCAGCGCGGAACCTTTGGAAGCATCGTGACATCCCTGAGACTCAACTGTGTCACCTGAGGAATGGGAGTTAACTTACGTCTACCTTGAAAGCTGACCAAAACCACCACAGGATGGGATGTGGAATAAGTAAGGGCTCAGGGGCTCAATAAGGGTTGAGTAATATCACAGGTGTGACAAGGTAGGTGACGGTGTGCAGAGGCCAGAGGACGTCCTCGGGCACCATTCCCCAGGGGACAGGGCCTCTCACTGGCCTTGTGATTTGCCGTGTGAACGAAGCCAGCCAAGCACACACCAGGACACTCTGCTTTTTCACGCGGGCTCTGGAACTCTAACGTGGGTGCTTGTGCATGCACAGAAGTTACGTTAGTCCCTGGACTGTCCCCTCAGCCCAGCTACAGGTATTTTTACCTTAATGATGAGGAAGACTACGGAGGAGGAGTCAAACGCCCCATTGTACAGGGTGATGATGGTTGAGCGGTGTTTGCCAAAGAGATTCCCGATCTGGAGAAGACAAATCGAGTCGATTTGTTTAATCACGAAACAGTTATTTTCCCTCCTTCGCACCCAGCTTAAGCCAGGCATGATTAATATCCCAACCACTTTCCCCCCAGTTCCTCCCACTCTGGTTTGGGTCAACCCCTCTGGAAACAAATGATGTCCCCTTCTCCCCCAGGTTCTCGGGTAAAGGCGGACACAAGCTCACACCTGTAGGTTGGTGATGAGAAACAGGATTCCTCCCACGGCGAGCATGGGCATGGCCAGGAAGAGCAGCAGGGCAGTGTCTGAAACCATAAAAGTCACAGGAGCCATGATCTCATTGCAGCCCAGAGCCCCGGAAGTTGTGCACACTCCCCTCTCCTCCAGGAGGCTCCAGCTCCTACCAGCTTTAGATTCCCAACAATACTTGGAGGTCATTTTACCAGCCTGCTGGTATCCTTTGAGGGCTTTAGGGAATGGTCACTAGACTACCCAGTCATGCCTGCTGAGATGTCCTGAGACCCTCTTCTCCTCATTAAAGATGGTCCTGGCTCTCTGCTATCCCACAGATGCCTGCTCCATCACTGCAGGAGTCGGTCCCCAAGTCCAGCCTCAAAACCACCCCGTGACCATGACCTTGAGCAACCTTCTGAATCTGCCTCACTCTCCTCCCCACTGCACAGACACCAGAGACTCTGCCCTGCCTCGCTGGAGTCTGTGAAACGGAGAGAGATGCCTGTGACCTTTCCCTTTGTGAAACTTTGAGCGCTCCCCTTGTGGAGAGATTGGCATTAGAAATGTTGCATGAAATTAAGCATGTTCCTGGTTTTAACATAACAATAACAAAAACCAACAAGTTAGCAAAACTGACATGTAAACACCATGTTAGTGTTCGGTAGTCGTATCTAAACGACTCAAAATCACTGAAAATGTAACTTTTAAGAGGAACAAATTTGGCCGGGCAGGGGTGTCCTATGCCCTTAATCCTATCACTCAGGAGGCAGAGGTGCGTGAATCTCTCTGCATTTAAGGCCAACCTATAGAGAGAATTCTAGGACAGCCAGGGCTACACAGAGAAACCCTGTTGCACCAGTTAATCCAAAACTTGTTGGTATATTAAGTCTGTGCTAGCAATCTCGGTTTATGGTTTGTTTGTTTTTTGTTTTTTGGCAAGGGAGTCTAGATTTGTGTGTGTGTGTGTGTGTGTGTGTGTGTGTGTGTGTGTGATGTGCACACATACTGGCATATCTGTGAATGCCAGAGGACAACTTTTGGGAGTTGATTCTCTCCTTCTACCATGTGGGTCCTGGGAATCAAACTCAGGTCAGACTTGGTGGCAAGCACCTTTGCCCACTAGGACATCCTGGCAACCCCTTAGCATCCTTTAAGGAACTATTGTTCTCTGCCTAGGGAAGCTCTGGAAAGAGATGATTTTTTAGAGATGACTCACGCTATTTGCCATTCACTTTCTGCCGTTAACAAATGTACATCTCCTAATGAGCTAAAGACTGGAGACCAGTTTCACAATAAAATCACCCTAGCCTCAATACTTACTCCAGAATAAAAGTGCTGATTTTTGGAAGAAGAGGGACTTTTGCTGGGCTGGGCTGGTGTAATGGCTTGAATAAGGATGGCCCCCAAAGGCTCATATATTTGAATGCTTGGTCATTAGGGAGTGGGGCTCCTTGACAGGAACTAGGAGGTATGGCCTTGCTGAAGGAAGTGTGTCACTGGGGAGGTGGGCTTTGGGGTTTCAGAAGCCCAAGCTAGGCCCAGTCTCTCTCTCTCTCTCTCTCTCTCTCTCTCTCTCTCTCTCTCTCTCTCTCTGTCTCTCTCTCTCTCTCCTCTCTCTCTCTCTCTCTCTCCCTCTCCTCTCTCTCTCTCTCTTCTTCCTTCTGCCTGCGGATCCAACTGTAGAACTCTCAGCTACCTCTCCAGCACCATGCCGGTCTGTGTGACACCAGCCATGCTGATAATGGACTAAACCTCTGAACTGTAAGCCAGCCCCAATTAATGTTTTCTTTTCTGAGTTGTCATGGTCATGGTGTCTCTTCACAGCCATAGGACACCAACAAAGACAGATGAGAAGATGCCCAGCAGGTACGAGCGTCTATGGCCACCAAGTATAACTTGATCATCAAGTTCTAGGTAAAATGAGAGATGCTGCCTCAAAACCAGAAGGTATCTGAGGGGCCGATGGTACACTTCTGGCTTCTACTTACATGTACACACAGTCTCCATGCACACTCAAGTGAAAGCACAAGTCTACACACATACACAAGTAAATAATAACAGAAATGAATAATAGGAGATATTTGCTCAAAACTCACAAATGCAAATACACATGTAAGTTATAAAATAAGTAAATAAATAGAGGCTTATTGCTTAAAACTTACAAAAGTGACTCCTATGAGATTTGTTTGAACCAAAACACTCAGGCCCAGGGCTTGCTAAATGCAAGCAGAGCCTCCTCCATGATGTCAGTTGACTCCAAGACAGCTATTATGCAATGCATTTACATATGTTTATACCTCGAGCCCCAAAATTAAGCCACCTAATCTGACCCCAGGGAAGAATGTTGGTTTTTACTTCTTGGTCACCCTAACCCCACACTTCCTGGCCTTCTTCCCACATATTTATCTATGATCTCAGGCAAGTCTTCAAACGCAGCCTGTGTGCTCTGTCTCTCTCTGTCTCTGTCTCTCTCTGTCTCTCTCTCTCTCTCTCTCTCTCTCTCTTGTCTCATCTCAGTTTCTGTTCCCCATAACAAAGGGAAGAAAACAGACAACTGGGATTTCCGGACTTTTATAGTAATCATTGGAAGCATTTTTTTTTTTTTGCGTGCAACAGGGTTATCAATTTTGATTCTGTTAATTGAAGATATGTTCAGAATTGTCTGGCATGTTACAAAAAAAAAAAGAAAGCATTTTAATATCGTGTAGATACAACTCTTTCCTCAGTAGGATAAACGTCTCACAGACAAGCAACAACCCTGCAACTCTTAGGGATTCTTTCAAATCGTGCATCTCTGAAAATACCACGGGCCCTCTACCTTCTGCACCTGTCCCCCCCAGCTTGTCTCTCCCACTCACCCACAGAGGTGAAGGCGATGATGAGTGTGGCACAGGTGTAGAAAAATCTGAAATACAGAGGCATCCAATTAAAAGAAGAAACGTGAGGACCAACCAGGAACCTGCTCGACCTCCAACATTGGATAGAACTCGACCTCATTCTCAGCCAAGGAACTCCAGAGACACAGACACTTCTGAGAGGCGGCTCAGCACCGGAGAAGTCCTGGCCGACTGAGATGCGGACTCCACAGATAGTGTGAGAGTAAATCTCAATTGTAGACTTGATGAGAAACTAGAATGACCTCGCACTGAGGTGATTACATTAACTGATATGGGAAGGCCCATCTTGACTTGGGTGAACCATTCCCATGGCAGGGGATCCTGGGTTAGATAAAACAAGGAAAGTGAGCTCAGTACTCATCCTCTGCGTGACCACAGATAACTGTCGACAGCTCCCTTGAACTCCTGCCATCGAGACCTCCCGACCATGATGGACTGGAACCTGAAAAGGGCTTCCTCCCTTAAGTTGTTTTTATCAGGGTATTTTTTCCTCATAACAGAAAAGTAATTAAGACAATGCATTTTGCTCCTCCCAGGCTCTAAGGCTAAACTGGGAAGTATGTAAAAGACTCAGGAGCATGGGTCAGACCAAGCACAGGCAGGCCCTCTTGTCCGGAGTGATAGGGGAGTTCAGCCAATCACATTCTGTTCGTGGGGCGCGTTGCCCTAAGGCAAAAGTTTACCTATAAGCCTGGCGGGTAAAAGTCCCCCCACCCCCCCACCCCCACCCCCCCACCCTCTCTCCCTCTCGACCTGGCCTGGATTCAGCGTTCCAGACAGGTGGGATTCTATGTAAGATTTTCCTTCTGTTTTATTAAAGCTGTATCTTTTGTAAGAAGTCTGGGGACTTTTCATTACCGATCGCATTGCATCTTCACCCGAGGCCAACTGTTTGGGAAAGGAGTTGATGACTAATCTGCAAATCAAAACCTTGGATTCTAATTCCTCCTCCACAGATGACTTTGGACAAGGCTCTGCCTTTCTCTGGGCCTCAGTGGTCCTTTTCTGGAGAAGGAAGGGTTAGTGACCACATGCAACCAAGGATGGCTATGCATTTGAACTCACAGAATCATAAACAGAGCAAAAGTGCTATGAGATTGTGTGTGTGTGTGTGTGTGTGTGTGTGTGTGTGTGTGTGTGTGACTGGAGTTTCTGGTTGTTGAGAGTTCAGGTGACAGCTTGGTGTCGCAATGAGAGAAAGGCTGGACTTGCCTGGATCAGACTGATCTAGATTCCAAGCACAAAGCCGCTGAGTTCCCAGCTAGGGGTATGGCTTAGAAGTTGCAGAGGCTTCAATGAAAATGACCCCCATAGGTTCACACATTTATGTCCTTGGTTCCCAGTTGGTGGAAAGGACGCAAGGCACAGCCTTGTTGGAGGAGGTGTGTCACAGGTAGCTGAACTTCAAAAGCCTGTAGCCACCCCAATTGTACTCCTTCTTCCTGCTCGCAGACCCAGACATGAGCGCTTATCTGCTGTGCAGTTACCTAAAGTCATGCCCTCCCTCACCACCGTAGACTCTGGAACCAGAAGCCCAATAAAATGCTTTCTTTTATAAGTTGCCTTGGTCATTTGTTGTTGTTGTTGCTGCTTATTTTTTTGTTTTTTTGTATTATTTTATCACAGCAATAGAAAAGTAACCAGGACAGAAGCAGACACTTCCCTGGCTGGCACGGAGCCCTGGCTTCCACTTCCAGCAGTATAAAAAACAGCCAAGTTCAAGTGATTCCTGGAAAAAAGAATCCTAAGGTTCTAGGGTCCTCTGAGAGGTGGAGGACTTTGTAAACATAGATAACGAAAGCCATACCATAAAAAAAGAAGTTCAAAGGACGCGTGGTGGGGGAAGAGGCAAAAGGAAACGAAAATTCAAGCTTGTCTGACTTACGCTCACTCTTCTCCTGAAAGCTTAAAGTATAAGGAATTTGCTTTACTCTCTGTTTTCCCATCCTGACAGCTCTTCAGTACACGCTCCTGCTTTAAGGCTACACCAGAGATCAGCAGTCCCTGCTTATCAGTGAACTTGGCCAGGAGCATTATAGTAATCAGGAGGCAGCAGAACCCTGCAAAAGCAGCTTGAGGTCTCTGGCTCATCTGCAAGGGAAACCCCCATGGCAAGAATCATCTTAGTCAGAGGCAACCTGAAATTCCACCGTTGGGGTTACCCAGAAAATGATGCGCAGGGGAGAATAAATACACAGCCTGAGCTACCCAGATGTGAGGCCCTGCTGGAAAAGAGACTGAGCGAGATTCCAGAAACTCAGATAAGGAAATCAGATAAGACAAGGAAAGCCGGTAGCATCTCTGAACATTCTGTTAGTTTCGTAACCCTGGCCTCTCAGGAAGTGGAGCGTGTAACAAGATAGTGCATTACTGCCTATAAGGGAAGGAGCAAAGAAAAGGGAACCAAGGGTGTAGGAAGAGGGAGGCCCTTCTCCTTCACCTCTGCCCAGGCTGGAGCTTTAGACTTACATGGCTATCAGGCGGGCCACAGTTGTCTTGAAGCGGTCAAAGATATAGCCAGTGGGGAAAGTCATGAAGTTGTTCATGAAGGATGCCAGGGTGAAGATGAGTGAGAACTTCTCATCCTGAGCTTTGGAGCCTGGGAAAGAAATGCTCTTAGGAACCCAGGTTACGTGAGCCAAAATCAGAATCGCCTAACCTTCCCGCCAGGTTAGTTCCCAGACGAGGTTCTCCTCTATCTGGAACAGCTTTGTTGATCAGAAAGCTAGTTATCAGGTTGTGTTACAATGTAGTGGTCTCTAAGGGCTCCTTCAAAATCTGATACTTCCTTCCTTGACACCCTCTACACAGAGGATTCTGACAGCCCCTCCCTCATGGACAGGCTGGCAAGATGAGTTGGAAGTCGAGTCCTCCCCATGCGAGTCCTCCCCACGCGAGTCCTCCCCACGCTCTTCCACCTCCCAGGAACCAGTTTCTTCAACTTTCCTTAAGAAACCATCGTGGCCCTTACCAGGGGGCCCTGTTGCATTGCTCCTGAGCATGCAGTCCTGTTCACAGGGCTCTGCAAAGTACCCTTCTTGTTTGAACACAAACAACAGTGAAGTCCAGCCAAAGAGGACACCAGCGAAACCGATGCATTCCAGCAGCCCAGTCAAGAGGGTGGCCAAGTAAAGGGGCAGGCCCCTGTTTGCCATGATCTGAAGTGAAGTGGATCCACAGAGCCTCCCCTGAACTTCTGAGACAGGCCGCTGGTAGCAATGTGTGGAAAATTCCTCTGGCGAGCCCTCAAATCCAAAGAGGCCCCTTGCTCCAGCTGTCTCTGGGTTGAGCCAGGAGGACCACGGAATGGTTTAAACGTCTGGATCCTGGAAAAGAAGGCAGAAGCAGCCTGGTACCGGAAGCTTGTGGAAAAGCGGTGGGAAGTGGTCCTCAGGAGAAGGGCACGATGCTTTGGGAAGTGAAAACTTTCCTACATGGCAAGGGAATGTGGCTTGTATCTGGAGTTCATTCCCAAACGTGGAAAAACAAAAGCAAACGACAACAAAACCAATACTGTTTACATCCCCTCTAAATCAAGGCCTCTGTGAAACCACGCATGAGTAAGAAGATAAGGCGAAGTAAGGTAGGTCTCGATGGCAAAGCATGCTGTAGAGGAAAAGACTATTCTGCCCAAAATATGGGGGAGAGAGGACATCAAAAACGAGCGAAGAAACCAGTAACCTGAAAGTCTGAACACAGTCCACTACAAGAGCAGGCACCTTATACCATGCAATGCTCGGGGTAGCAGCTGGAACTCTCCAATGCGCCGAAGTGAAATAAAAACTTCTGAAGGTTTTGTGAACTTGTCTCAAGGTCGCCCGGCTAGTTAGCTGGTCACTATGCAAAAATATCCCAACAAAACCCTTGTCTAGGATCACAAGCCCTGCTGCCTCTGCCAACATCCATTAACTTCCACCAGGCCCAGAGGTCCGCCCCATCCCGCAGCCGCTCTCCCGCAGATCGCTGTCCCCGAAGCCCCACCTCCACCAGACCGCTGCCCTGCCCACCCCGGCCAGCTCTCCTACCCGGTCCTACTCGTGGTCCCACTCACACTCCTCAATTCGACAGTTCTTTCCGCGCGCGCGCGCCAAAACTGGGTTTCCCTGCCGTCGTCGCCCCTCCCAGTCCTCTGCTCACCGCCTCCCGCTCGCCCCCTCCCGGAAGGGCTTGAGACCCGCCCCCCCCTCCCCCCCCCCCCCCCGTCTCCACTTCGGGTTTTTTGTGGTTTTTTGTTTTTTTGTTGTTTTTTTTTGTTTTGTTTTGTTTTGTTTTTTCAAATCTCTTCTTTTTTCCTTCTTCAACAGCTGTCTAGGATCCGGACCGGGTCTCGTTTGCTCTGTTTTGACTGGCTTTACGCCTTTAAGTTACCCTGCCTCGGCCACCTCTAACCAAGCCAGTTTTAACACAGGTCCAGGCACTGGTCCTGCCCTAGAGATCAAGGGGCACAGCTTAGAGCTCTTGGATGCGTGCACATCATGTTTCCGGCTCTTTACACTGTCCACTTGGGTGGGCACAGAACACAGTTTCCCACTCGCTCATCAGCTCACTCCCCACTCCAAGCTCATCCTTAGCTGTCAGGAAAACCCCACTTTGTAAAAATCAGGTAGCTGGGATCAGGACAGAAACCGTCATCGAAGGTGGTGTTGCCTTTCACCCCAAGAACCCCTTTCCTTGCTCCCCCAACCCCTGCAGAACAAACCCACCCCCCGGCTGCCGCCCAGGTTCTGAGAGAGGCTTCCTGCCAGACTGCGTTGATTAACTATTCATTCATCACCCCATTTTTTATTAATCAAAGACATTTATAATTGCCCATCGGAGCTTGTGATCAGCATGAGATGGTTGACCTAACCAGCTGTGGTGCTCCCTCCAGCCCAGAGCAAAGAGCTGATGTCTTCCTGGACTGTACCACAATCTTCTCCTCTCCTTTGAAAGTGGGCGTCTTATGTATTAGCTGAGACCCCATGCCCAGCTTCCTGGCTCAGCCCTCCCTCCAAGGAATAGATAGTAAGATTATAGGAAGACCAGCAGTTAGTGTTTTCCAGATCACCGCCAATAACAAAGTATCAAAAAAGGCTACTCAAGGGACTTACTGCAGAGGGGGAGGGTGCTTCCATCCTAAACCGCAGTGACTTCAGAGGTAGCAGGCTGAAAGAGACAGGCTCACTAGCTGCCCCACCTGTAAGGTGGGCACATCTTAGTGATTGGAGCTGCCCTCGAGGCGGCTTGAGGAGCGTGGAAGTACCGCTGGGGCAGCTGCAGCAGGCTGACTGCAGAGAAGCTGAATTTCCAGTTCATACCTATCACTGGGTCAGAGAGGGAGCTTTGTAGGGAGTCCTAAAAGGACCTTGCCAAATGTCATGCCACACGGCAGTCCTAACAGGACTTTGCCCAAGGTCATGCCACACGTAGTGGAATCTGCCTGACTCCCAAACTTCTGCTCTTAACTCTCCCAGGCTTGACATCAGATATTTGGACGTTGCCGAAAACAAGTCATTTCTTAAAAAATTAAAATAAAAAAAAAAACAAAACAAAACAGGGAAGGGTGAGGATGGGGGACCTAAAAATACAACTCAACCCAAAAGGAAACACAGTGCAAGATCTTCTTTCCCTGCAAGCCACAAAGGCGCTGCTAGGAATGCAAGCCCAAACTTCTGCCCTGGGCTCACACCTCGCTCTCCTGAGGACCTGATAGATAAGGAAATGGAAACAGCAAAGGAGGAACAGAAAAGGTCAAAGTCAAGATGAAAAGAATTTAGAATGCAAATCAGCAGGAGCAGGCAGGAAGGTGCAGCTCGCAAGCAGACTAGAGCACAGAGCTCGGGATAGGCCACCCTAGACTAAGCAGTATAGTCTATTTCTCTCTCAAGTAGGAGCTCCACCCTACACCCCACTGGACTGCAGACAGCACCGCTCCTGGCTGATGGACAATGCTGAGCACGGAACTGAGAATATTCTGAGACCTGGTTGCTTCAGTCCCTGCAGCCAGCAGCAGCGGGTGCTGCTCCGACCAGCCTACAGCTGCTCTCCAGAGAGGATTTTTCTTGTAACATCAGAGAGAGGAGTGATTATAACAAGGTCTGACTTGGGTACCAACATCCCCATCCTTTCTCCCGTCATCTCCTTCCCATGCACTCCAGTCCTTTTTTTTTTTTTTTAATTGATTGCTTGCTTGGTTCGGTGAATTCATGTAAGCACCAGACTCTGTGCCAGGGACTGGCATTCAGGAGATCCAGAGCCTCCCCTTAAGCGGCTCCTTCTCAAGCCAAGGAGACAAAGAAAGCCGATTGATTACTAGAGCGAGATTACTATCACCCAATCACGTCCTATTGATCCCATCTCTTTCTCTCTGTCCTGCCCATCCTTGGCAGCCAGGTCTTCATCTCTCACTAAGGCCTTGCCTACCTCTGTGCCATCGGCCCATCTGGGTTCTCGTTTGATAACGCTGATAACACCACTTAACTGTTCATATTCTTTCCCGTTAGCCAGCAGCGGAGGGCTAGTCCAGGCTCCAGGGATAAAAGCCACAGACATCGTGTGGACTTGTGTGGCGAGCTACACAAGGCAAAATGAAAGAACCCCATCAAATCGTATCTCTGGGAGAGAAACGCTCAACGGAGTGCTTGCCTAGCATGCAGGATGGGCTCCAAACTCGTCCCTGTGGACAAAGATGCTCACCTCTAGTCCCAGCGCGCAAGAGGTCGAAGCAGAAGACGCAGAAGTTCAAGCCTGTCCTTTGCTATATAACAAATTCAAGGCCAGCCTGAGTTATGTGAGACTCGTTCTCTAAATAAATAAATAAGATGATACTCCTGGTACAAGCAATGATCAGGTCCTCAGTCTCCCCATCCCACCTTCCAGAGCAATTCCCCCACCCCCTAATAATCTACACCCCAGGTGTTCTTCCATAGGGAGGGTTCACAAACTTTTGTTGTTGTTGTTGTTGTTGTTTGGGTTTTTTTCTCTTGATTTTGTTTTGTCTTGTTTTCGCCACAGGGTGTGTGTGTGTGTGTGTGTGTGTGTGTGTGTGTGTGTGTGTGGCCTTGGCTGCCCTGGGACTTGCTCTGTAGACCATGCTGGTCTCGAACTCACACAGATCCGCCTGCCTCTGCCTCCCAAGAGTGCTGGGATTAAACACCACCATGACCCAGCACACAAACCCTTTCTTAACCCCCTTTCACGATGGATAAGCTGTGAGCCTTTCCGCATAAAGGACTCTGCTTTCTGACACACCAGGCATACAAACGAGGCAGTGTTCTCAAAGAAACAGAACTGAGAGAATGAACTAGCATAGCTAAACATCAGTAAGGGGTTTCTTAAAGATGTAAAGTGGGTCTCCCACCTACGATAATCCAACCAAGAAAAGTCCCTCCCAAGTGCACCCAGCTTCCTGGCCTTTAGTTACTTCCACCTGTAGTCAAGCTGACAACCGGAGAGTAGCTGTCACGTTGCCTGTCAGAACCTTTCAGAACCTAGGCTTGTGAGAATCCAAATATTTGGTTTTCCCACCTACAGTCTCAGAAAGGGGGTTGAGAGCCTGTTTTGAAAGCCTAAAAAGCAAAAGTAAACGGAAATATTTTCCTTTTCATTTCCAATGGTAAGAAAAATTCCCATCCTCCTGAGGTAATGCCAGGAAGAAAAAAATCTGCAGCACGTTGCTGATAGCCAGCTACTGTTCTCTCTGAGCTCCTCTCCCCTCGTCCATAAAATTAGCCAGGTGGTGGTGTGGATTACACGTAGTGTATGAAAATTGCCCAATTAGCACACTGGCTAATATTGTTGTTAACAAAAATTATTTAATTATGGGAAAGTAAAGAAGAAATCTAATCAACAAAAAAAAAGGAAATGAGATTTTAGAAGGATTGTAAAGTAGCCCTACACTAACAAAGAAATAAATGGGTAGGGCTGGAGAGCTGGCTCAGTGGTTAAGAGCACTGGCGGCTCTTGAGGAGGATCAAGGTTCATTGCCAGCACCCACATGGTGGCTCATAAACATCTGTAACTCCAGTTCCTGGGGATACGAAGCCTTCTTCCGACCTCCACAGGAACCAGGCACACACACGTGGTAAACAGATATATACATGCAGACAAAATGTTCATACATAAAAAAGTAAAATTATTCTTAAAAATAAGAACAAAAACCTAAATGGGGGGAAGGGTCACCATGTCATCAGTAAGGACTTGAAAAAGCCTCATCGTGCAGAAGCAGTCCCCTGAGGTAGATATCTGTGTCTCCCCTAGGACAGGGACCCTGCTGACCAGTCAACCAATTATCCTGCGAGCTACTGGCAGGAACTTGGTTGGCACACCGGAGTAGCCAGGAAGGAGAGGGAACCACAGAGCTAGGCTCTTTGGGATCTATGGTTTGTTCAAAACGGTTCTGATCAGGGCAGGGCTGTGAGTGAAGAGGAGGCCGCCATGATCTAGGAGATTTTTCTTTTCAGAGGAAGAAGGATACGAAAGATGCCCAAGGAGCCACTAGAGAGACCCTCATGCCAGTCACGTCACCAGCCCAGCCCGCGTGGATACTGCCAGAGACCACAGTCATGCATACAACAGCCAGTCACAGTGAGTTTTGGGGGCAGAGGCAGGAGCAGCAAGGCCCGATGCAGCTGGCCTCATGAGTCCCCTGGGGTCCAGCCCTCTCCCTCGCTCTCTCCCCTTAGCTACATTCCGACACCTCAGTTATTTTCTGCGCTGCGGTGACAGGTTACCCGACAGACACAGCTCAAATGAGGAACTATTCATTTGAGCTTGCCGTCTCAGAGGCACTTCAGTCTGCCATGGCCGAGAAGGCACAGCTGTGCTCGCCGCGGTGGGAGCATGTGGCCAAGACTCACATCTCAGGACATCAGAGCTAGACAGAAACTTGAGCCATCACCACAGCCCAAGATGTAGCCTGGTACCTTTGGACCACGACTGCAGTGGCCTTTGAAAGCCCGCACAGTTAAACCTGAGCAAGCAGCCCTAGAAGGCTCTCTGCAAATAGGACATCCCTGGTGCCCTCTGTAACTAGATCTTATCAGACCGCTAAAAATGTCTACACCTGCAACTCTAAGAAGCAGGCTGGAGTACACTGCGTGAACCCCACGGTGAGAAGGCACGGAGTGGCATCTGTGGTACCCGCTCTTCAGTGACCACTGACTGTGTGCTAGAGTTTACACGTGGACAGTCCCCCGAAGGCCCGTGGGTTGAAGGCTTCTTCACAGGGTACGGTGCTATTGGGAAGTGCTGGAACATCCAGGAGGTAGATCTTCACAGAAGGTCCTTAGGTCTCTAGAGCTCTGTCTTCGAAGGAATTTAGAAATCTCAACCCCTTCCTCTTTGCTGACAGGCCATGAGATAAGCAGTGGCCTCAGACAGAGAATTTCCTCAATCTCGTCTGAGGACGTCTGAGCCCTGTGTCTCTCCCAGTTGCCCTTCCTTTTGGTTTATGCTCAAAGCTTCACCAGTATCCCCAGTCGGCCTCAGATGCATGACCTTCCCACCTCAGCCTCCAGGGCACTACCATTCTTGGCTAGCTTCTCTCCCCTGTTTTAAATATTTATTTCTATTATTTTAATTACATGTATGTGAGGAGGGGGTATGTGTGCATGAACGTAAGTTCCTGCAGAAGTCAGATGTGTGAGATTCCCCTGGAGTTGGGGTTAAAGACAGTTGTGAGTCACCTGATGTGGGTGCTGGGAATTGAACTCAGGACCTCAGGAAGAGCAGTGTGTGCTCTTAATCACTGAGCCGTCTCTCCAGCTCCAGCTTCTCCCTTTGTTAAGGACAGGATTTCATGGATCCAAATTGGCCTCAAAGCTGCTTGAGAACCAAGGATGATCTCAAACGTTTGATCCTCCTGCCTTTATTTCTCAGTGCTTTTTCACAGGTATACACCAGCAGGCCTGGTTTTATCCTGTAATGGTGACCAAACCCAGGTTTTGTGCATACTAAGCACTCTACCAACTCAGCCACATTCCCCACTTTTCTTCTTTATAAGTTAATTATCTCGGGTATTTTGTTTTAGTGAATATAGTAGCTCACTATATATTGGGTACTATTTAAAGAGCTTTATGCCTATTCTCTCATTTGGTTAATAATAACTGTAGGTGGAGTTTTCCTGCTTCACAGCCATTCTCAAATAATCACTCAGAGTCTTAATAGTAATTGTAAATGTCTGCCCAATAGCCCTGGCTTATTACTAACTCACTCTTACATTTTAAATTAACCCGTATTCCTTATTTATGCTCTGCTCCCTCTGTATGTGGCTGATGACTCCAGACTCTGCCCTCCTTCTTCCCAGAATTCTCCTAGTCTGGCTCCCCTGCCCAATTTTTTTCCTGCCCAGCTATTGGCCAGTCAGCTTGGTTATTAAACCAATCACAGCAACATACATTCACACAGTGTAAAGGAATATTCCACAGCAAATAACCCCAAGGATACAGGTTCCAATATAATGCTAAATTCATTATATCCCCCTACTGTGACCCAGAGGGATTCAGCAACTTTCCAAGATCAGCTGGGTAGAGTGGGGTACAAACCAGGGTGCCCTGACTCAGCTGACCCCCCTTTTTACAAATACTTTAAGTGTATGCATGTGTACCTGAGTCTGTATGTGCGCTCCATGCATACAGGAACCCTCAGAGGTGAGAAGAGATGTGTCAGATTCTCTGGAATCAGAGTTCTAGAAGGGTGAGAGCTGTCACGTAGGTGCTGGAAACCAAACCAGGTCCTTGGCGAGGTTGATAAGAGATCCTAGCCACTGAGCTATCTCTCCAGGCCCTCAGCTGATGTTCTTGACCAATAAACTGCCTGGTCTGCCTGCCCCCCTCCCCAGTACTGCGCAGACCATGAGTTCTGGGAATGGGCTGACGGAAGTATCAGTTACTAGCCACAGAAGGGAAGGGTGCAGACTGCTTTCTGACAGCATTGCTGATTAACACGGAGATGTCTCGCCCTGATCCGTGTCTCCCCGCTCACACAGCTGGAATGACGAAGGCAGTGTCATTGTGTCTTGACTCCACTCGTGTCTGCTTAGACGTCTCAACCTTCCACCCCACAGCGGCCACATCTGCCTAGACCACACATTGGGATTACCGTGACCCTGACCATGGACCAGAGGTGTTAACCAGAAGGAGTAAAGTTTATACAAACTAAACGAAGATAACCAAAAATGTATACAATCAAAATCAACCGTCACGTTGTGTCTGAAATAACCACGGTATTCCACCTCAGCCGATGTTTCAAGGCTATGTTGACCCTCATCTAACATTGATGGAGTTGTGGTTTCTATGAGTTCAGCCTTTAAAAACGCTCTACTCCGGAGCTTCAGCACCAAGAGACTGAGGCATTAACTCACTCTAGGTCACCCTGGCCAAAATGAAAGGATTCTTTGACTCTTAATTGGCTTAATTCGTGTGGCAGTCTATGTCTTCCACATGGGTTATTTCGTTTTTTGGAGCCCCAGGAAGATTACCCACACACAGAACTCAGCCTCACGCTGGACTGCCCTAGAAAGTGGAGAGGATTTAGGGGAGTCGCCCCCTGGAGATGTTCTAGGGCTCTGTGCCCTCCCACCGAGCCTAGAAAGGGTTGTAATGACTGCTGTGAGGCTCAGACACCAAATGGCTTGAGTCCTTCTGGCCCTCCTAGGAAGTAAGACTGCATACTGAATTCAATTTTAAGAGAATGGGCCTCTTTAGAGGGCCTTCTTCTGGACAAGAGAGGCAAGCCTCTTGAGGAGTCTCATTAGGGTTAGGAGCAGAGGCCCTGTGGAAATACTTCATAAGGTTTGAGAAGAAACACATGACAAGGAGCCATCCCTTGTTCTCCTGAGCTAAACAGAGATGCCAAAAGCAGAGGGCCTGGCTTCCCGATTATGTCTCTCATGAGAGATCCGGTTTTGGTTTTAGTCAAGTTGAATGGTCAGCCAACTGTGAGAGCTCTGCTTACAGATTTATTTTGTTGATTTGTTACTGCATCTCTGTCTTGTCTTGTCCCCTCCCTGCTGTCACTTCATTACAGGAGAGCTGGTCCTGTAATGACCTTGTCTGTACCCCAAGCTCACTCTGACTCAGAGACTGGAAGCTAACCTAGGGCATGCACCTCACCCTTCACGGAGTCGTCTGCACAAACCTGGGGTGTGCAGCTCACCACTTAGCGAGCCCTCTGCAGCCCCTGTCGCCTGCTTTATATGAGCGCTGCGAATTCCAGTCAACTGTCCTCTGACCCCGTCTGTCTTCTGTTTTTTCTTTCATCCATGAACTCCTGACCTGCCTCTCCCCATTCCTGCCCCGACTCCATGTGTCTTTCTCTCCTCACTTGGTCCTTTCTTTCCAATCATTTCTTTCTCTGCTTCTCTCCAATCATTTCTTTCTCTGTTTCTCTCCAGCTCTCCACCCTCAGAGTTTCATCTCCACCCCCTTCACCTTCAGCTCCTACTTCGGGTCTCAGTCAGAACTCGAACTTCACCAAATCCAATCCCCCTTTTCCCAGAGGGCTTCCGGGGCCCAATGAGAGCAAGTCAGAAAGTCTCGCTGACTGAACTCTGCAAGATAAGGCCCCAGATGGGACAAGACAGTGTGTGGGGGACAGGGTGACTTATAGCTACAGGAGCTAAGATGTAGCCCTCCTCTGCCCACACAGACAGGCAGACAGACAGACACACACACACACACACACACACACACACTCACACACACACACTTCCTTACCTTCACTGAGACTCCAAGCATCCTAGTACCCTTGCCAGCCACTGAGTCCAGGAGGCCACCTCAGAGGAACCACAGGACACAAGACCCTTAGCTGTGTGACCCCCGAGGGAGACTGAGATTGAAGTCCTCCCTGGTCCTAATGTCCACTGTTTCTTTCAGATCTCCAAACACCCTTCACCTGAGATAGGGCATTCTTTCTGCTTTCTGTTCTTGGGACTCCTTTTTCTTATGCCTGTGATTTACCTTTATTTCTGCCTTCCAAATCTGGATAGTCTTGCTTTGATTCCTGTCTTTCCTGAGGACATGTGGAATGGGAGTCCAAGATGCTGTCTGTCCATCTCGACCTCTCCCCATCTTGACCCAGTCTGGAAATGAGTTTGTGGTGAGATCAAGAAGGACTCACCAGGGATGGGACAACCAACCACTCCAACACGCGGCTCTGGCAGGCCTTGCCCTACTCCCTCTGCCTTGCTGGAAACCAGCAGGTAACACTCCTGCAGCTAGCCCCCACGCTCTGTTCCCTTCTATGGCCAATCCATCCTCCTGAGGCTGACTTCCAAGGTCCAACTATCAAAGCACTGAGATCTAACAATCAAAAGCACCCACTGGCTCACTTAATTAACATATCTTATTAAAATTAAGCGCCTCATCTTAACTTGGGGTTCTCCCTGTACCTTCATAAACAGCCATTTTCCTATGGGCACCATCTGTCTCCTCTCTATGCAGAGGCAATCTAATCCTTTGTCCCTCTGGAACAAACACCCCTGTCCCCTTTCCTCTTCCCCATTTCCCTCTTCCTCTATCTCCTACCTTTGTCCCTTATCCCTGTCTTCTGTCCCTCTGGGGCAAATAAATCTCCTTTGTGCTGAGAACTTGGCCCTGGGAGTCCTAAGCTGACACATTTCCTTTCAGCCAGGATCTGTGGACAAGCACAGATCAAAAGTGCAAGGAACCCAGGCGCTGCCCAGATCCGTGGCCGGAATTTACTGAAAATGCCCTTTCCACTAGGGGTCTCAGTTTCTTTCCCTAAAAGCAAACACTGAGCATCGCTAGACTTCTGTGCAAAGGCTGCTCCTGAAGAAGGCTCTCTGGCCAGGTTCAGATGTCTCCAAGCTCTGCCCTTCCAGCCCAGAGAACAGATCTGTTGGGCGCTGAAGTGACCGGCAGTGACTCAGAAACCACGAACTGATGGGCTCTTGCCTCTCTCCTCTACTGCTAAACCACAGAATGGGCTGTGATTGCTCTCAAGGAAGGATCCCTGTGCTCCAAAGAACATTCTGCCCTGCACAGCTGAAACCGAAGGGTCACCACTCACAGAACAGAGCCTCGAGATCCTGAGGATGTACCTGGTGCCAAAAGAGACTCCTTCCAGAAATGCTCTCTGTGGAAATATCCTTCAGGGCATTCGAAATACCAACAGTAAAGATCTACATTTACTCAGTGTCCTTCACAAGCCAGGCCTCAGGCTAAGAGCTTTGTATGACACTGTCACTCTGTCCTAATTGGAGGTTCAGCAACCAAAATTCCGACCAATTGCTCGTCAAATATTCGGGTGGGGGGGGGAGGTTGGGAGCCGCATCTATACTAAACATGTAGGGACTGCTTTCTTTGTCATTGTGTCCCCCAAATAATCATTGCTACATGTTTTGTTTTGTCTTGCTAAGTTTGACTCTCATGTAGCTCAGGCTGGCCCTGAAATCGCTGTGTAGCTGAGGATAGGCTGTCTGATCAGAAATTCCTGATCTTGCTGCCTCTGGCTCCAAAATGCTGGGATTACGGTGTGCACTAGGGTGCCCGGCTATTGTTAACATTGTTAACAACTATTTACACAACTTTTACATTGTATTCAGTGCGGGGGCAGAGGGGCTGGGGAGATGGCAAAGTGGGCGACGGGTGAGATCGCTATGCAATCACAGGAGTCTGAATTAAAATCTCCACCACAGAGCCACATCCTGTTAGCTAGCATCTGTGGGTCAGAGTCAGGTAGATCCTGGAAGCTCCCTGGCAAGGTAGCCTAGGCAAAAGAACAAGCTACCCCCTCAGAGAGAGACCCTGTATTGAGGTAACAAGGGAGGAGTGATAGGAGACCCCAATGTCTTCCACTGGCCTCCACATTTTCACACTCACTGACACCCATCCCTCACCTCAGAAGCATGTGCCACATTCACACACAAACGTGCACAAACACACACACACACACACACACACACACACACACACACTGTGAGTAATCTAATGATTTCAAGCATCAGAGAAAATGTATTCAGGTTAAATGTAAATACTATACTATATTTTTATTTGTTAGTGATTTAATTTTTTCATTATTTTTGAGAATTTTACATATGTACAAAATGAAACTTTATAGACAGGTCATGAGCATCTGTGGAATTGGAGATCCCGGATGGGACAAGGCCTGAAGTCAGCTCTCCAGGATACTTCAGGACATCTGTAACAAATGAAGCTCACGCCACCCATCTTTATGAGAACTTTAAAGAGGAGGGGCCTGAGGACCAGACAGATGGGAAAACATGGCAAAGTTACCCCGGCAGTGAATGGGAGGAGACGTACCTCCCACTCAGGCAGGGTGTGTCCAAGAGTCCTGCTGGAGACCCCTCCTTTGCCATTGTCACCCCCTCCAGGAAGTCACCCTGAACGTGTCTGTCTCCTCCCTCAGATCCACACAGTCTGCCTTTTCCATGAAAGTCTTGGGACGTTTCTCTTCCTGCACTGAAGGGTTTTCTTCTCCATCCCCTCCCCTGGAAGGTGAGTTGTTGTTATGATTAGTGTAGAGGAAATAGCTCGCACTAAACACACTCATGAGGCTGATTAATGAGTTCAAAATGCAATTTATTAACTTACACGGAGAAATGAAAGCCCCCAGCAGCCGGGAATTCTGAAGCTGGCTGGTCAGCGCAATCTCTTTCAGGAAGGGCAGACTTTTGGGAAAGAAAATCAATACTAGAAGGTTCTTTATTCAGTACAAAGTCAGTAAAGGAGCTGATGGATTGACACTCAGGTGGAGCCTGACACGCCTCCAAAGCCTCCTGCCTGCCAGGGACCAGAATATCTAAGTCAGAGTGTCCTGGTGTCATCTCTGGACAGGTCTGGATTTTTCTGGATCCTACAGAGAACCTACCTTTAGGAAGTCTTCATCATTGTTCCAGCCGGATCTCTCCAGCTCTAGTTTGTTCAGGTTCACTTCTGAAGTTTAACACAACCGAACAGCAAATTCTAATCACAATCTACAGAAGAAGAGGAGGAGGAAGAGGATGGGCAACTGCCCTCTCTATTAGTCCTGCCCCTTTCTCGGGAGCCTGTGCATCCCCATTATATTCTAGTCCCACATTTCCTCGGGATGGAGGGTCGCGGATGGAAAACATGGTGCCGGAAGCCAAATTATCCACGTGTGAATCCTGGATCTGTATGGACATGCTGCAGACACATTATCAATGCCAGTTTCCCCTTCTCTAAGTCGAGGGTCACGGGAGCACCCACCCCAATGTGAATCAAGAGAATTCGATGGCTGAGTACACGTGGGGAGCTTAGAGCCGTGTCTGGCATCTGGGAAGCAATCGATACTTGTTAGTGATGATGAATAATTCATTTCATAGATGAGAAAGCTGAAGCCCAGAGAGATAGTCAACCGAGATCATGCGGCCAATGAGGGGTGAAGGTATAATTCCGCACCTCAGAGCTTGCTCCAGCTACCAGGGTCTTTCCCCCAGACACTTCCTACTTTTTGTATTAACGCATATTAATTGTACATATGAAGGAGACTGAGTGTGAAATTCCACACATGCACACACATGCAGGGGTCATTTCCACTCACCCTTCCTCCGCCCTTCCTGCAGCATCTGTCCTGGTCTCTAGGAACCATTTGTCTGCTCTCAGAATGACTTCCTTCCCATCCCTGGGAGAGAACACTCTGTCCTTGCCTTTCTCTGCCTGGATTAGCTCCTTTGGCATGATGGCCTCCAGCTCCATTGCAGCTTCGCTGCAAATGGCGGCCCTGCTTCCTGAAGATTTGGTGTCTTGCCCTTGAACTTTGGAACACTAAAGGAGAGGTAATTTTTGAAATGCAAATACTCACCTACCTACCAGAATGGGTACAAATCTAAAAGAATGAAACATTAGGGTCCCTTGGTAAGTGTCTGGGAGTTTCCAGCAGTGTTAAATAAACACCCACTGGATCATCCAGGTTCAACCCAGAAATGAGATCTCTGTCTCTCTCTCCCTCCTTTCCTCCTTCCCTCTCTCTCTCTCTCTCTCTCTCTGTGTGTGTGTGTGTGTGTGTGTGTGCATTCTCTAGAGGAAAAAGCACTGATAATATGACTTTATCTCTATATAAAGGGGATTTATGAGAATGACTTGCAGGCTGTGTTCCAGCCAGTCCAACAATGGCTGCTTAGTAATAGAATGTCCAAGAATCCAGCAGTTGTTCAGTCCACATGGCCTGATGTCTCAGCCGGCTGGAATGAAGAAATAGACTCCAATGCCAGAGAAGGAATGGAATTCCCAAAAAGAATGAGGACAAGCCGGCAACGAGCAAAGGCTTCTTTCTCCCTTGTCCTTTTTCCAGCTGCCATGAGAGGGTGTGGCCCAGATTTAAAGTCTTCAGGCCTCAAGTGATCCGATGAACTAAAAACTGTCCCTCGAAGGAGCATCTAGTGGCTCGGGTTTTTAACTAATTTTAGATATAGTCAAGTTGACAACTAAGAATAGACATTGTGTGTGTGTGTGTGTGTGTGTGGTGTGTGGTGTATGGTATGTGTGTGTGTGAGTGTGTGTGTCTGGTGTGTGGTATGTGGGTGTATATGGGAGGTGGGGAGGGGAGGGTGTGTGTGTGCAGTGTGTGTGGTATGTGTGGTGTGTGCATGTGTGAGAGATAGTGAGACTGTGTCTGTCTGTGTGCATGAATATGTGTGTGTGTATCTGTGTGTGTGTATGTGTGTGTGTGTGTGTGTGATACATAACCTCTATATTACAGGGATTTGGCCTCATTTAACTATGGACAATGATCAAGTCATCTTACACAGATTACCTCACACCAGAGCTTCAGTTCCTTGAGTCAGACGGCCATGAGGGGGAGACCCCATATGCTTGAACTGGAACCCCAAGAGATGGACGGAAGCCTTAAAACCCTGTCAGTTCTTGTTGTCACTGGTGATGTAGTTTGCAGAAGCCACAGGCCTTTCCCATGCAGTCACTTCAGACATCCCTGACTCAAGAGCAGAAGTCAAGCAAAGGGGAAACCAGCTATGGAAACATGCCAAACAGGCCCGCCAGAGAGACAAGGCAAAACGTGTTAGAGCTACAAAAGGACTGTTGTTTCCTGATCGCCCTCCAAATGCTTTCCAGAATCTTCCCTGGGACCCACCCTTACCAAAAACACTCAGGAAAGGAAATTCTACTCTCCAAATCTCTACTCTTTAAACTTACCACACCTGTCCTTTGACCAAGCCGTTGTTCCACCTAAGATCCACCTGAGAAATGAGTGTGTGTGCCCACCAGCTAAGAGCGGCAGGGTGCTCACAACAGCTTTATTCAGAAGAACCCAGGGCCAGTAGCCCACCAAGAACATAGACGAGAAGATTGCCTTTATTCACGCGATGCGCACTACTCAACAATACAAAGGCCTTCGGAAGTTCAAGGTTATCCTATTAATGAATAGGAGACCAGTTTGGAATCCAGAAGACTCTGGAGAAAGAAAGGAAGAGAGGGAGGAAGGGAGGAGGGAGGGAGGGAGGGAGGCAGGAAGAGAGAGAGAGAAAGAGAGAGAGAGACAGAGACAGAGAGAGAGAGAACATAAAATGTACAATTCTACTTTTGTAAAGGTTATGATGGGCCAGCTGATTGAGAGGGACGGAAGGACATGTGGTTACCGCTGAAGGGAAGGGTGGCTTTGCTGTCTTCAGTCAGAGGCCTTCGACATTGGTTACTTTCTCATTGCTGTGACTACATACCTGACAAAATAACTCAGGGGAACAGCAACTTATTTTGGCTGACAGTTCAAGAACACCATCCATCAGGGCGGCAGGAAGGAACTTACAACACATTTTCCCCTTATATCTTGGAGGAACAGGAAGCAGAGAGCAGACCAGAGGCAGACTTGGGCCACAACTTCAAAGGTTCACCACCTAGTGTCTTGCTGCCTCCAGCCAGGGCTGGCCCCATCAGCTGCCTCTCTAAGCGGCACCAGCAGCTGGAAAGCGGCTGTCCTTGAGTAGTGGTGATAGACCTACCGTCTTAGTTAGGGTTGCTGTTGCTGTGATGTAACGCCATGACCAAAGCCACCTGGGGAGGAAGGGGTGTAGGTTTACACTTCCTTATCATTGTTCATCACTGATGGAAGTCAAGACAGAAACTCTGACAGGGCAGGAACTGGGAGACAGGATCTGATGCAGAGGCAATGGAGGGATGCTTCTTACTGGCTTACTCCCTATGGCTTGCTCAGCCTGCTTTCTGATAGAACCCAGGACCACCAGCCCAGGGGTGGTCTCACCCACGATGGACTGGGCCCTCCTCCATCAATCACTAGTTAAGAAAATGTCCCATGGGCTTGCCTGCAGCCCAACCTTCTAGAGGCGTTTTCTCAGTTAAGGTGCCCTCCTCATTGATGACTCCGGCTTGTGTCAACTTGACAGAAACCTAACCAGGACATCTGCCCATATGTGAAAGTTCACTGGAATTTTACATTTAGATTAGATCTCCTGTTAGATTTTTGAGTCAGTGTAAAGAGACAGAAGGCAGAAAAGAGACAGGGGTCTGACCTTCAACAGACAGGGCTGTGTTTATTAATGCGCACAGCAAGGAGTGACCTCTCTCCCTCAGGAAATTGAGGGGTCTACAGCGGGGAAGGTTGCTGCACCCCTTTATAGGGGCAGGGTGAAGGGCTTGAGACTCAGGAAACTGTGGCAACCACAGCTCACATATCCTCCTGCAGCCTCTTCTTCCTGAAATGGTTTGCTCAAGGCAAGAGAAGTGTCTCAACAGACATTCCTTCCTCAGGAGACCCAACAAGCCTGCGTGTGTGAGGCAGGACTCCTGCTTTATGAGCAAGGCGCTCTATCAGACAGGACCCTCGGGGCTTAGTACTCTGAACTGTGGGAATGACCAATGAGCTGGAGAGATGGCTCAGCAGTGGAGAACACAGCTGCTCTTTCAGAGGTCCTGAGTTCGGTTCCTTACCTGCCCTCACATGCACAGAGCCAGTCACAGACATATACGCATAATTAAAATAAAACTTCCTTATGTTTTAGGATCTATTTTTCTTACATGTATGGATGTTTTGCCGACACGTTTGTCTGTGTACCTTGAGTGTACAGTGCCTATGTGGGCCAGAAGTGGGTTTTGGATCCCCTGAGAACTGGAGTCACAGCGTTCGCTGCCATGTGGGTGCTAGGAATTGAACTGGGGTCCTCTGAAGAGCAGCTAGTGCTCCTAACTGCTGAAGCATGCCTCCAGTCTGTCTTGAAAAACCAAATAAATAAATAAATAAATAATAAATTCTAATACCAAACAGTACTCACCACATAGCACTTCATCAAACAGGAGGTTCCTTCCCAGTAACACACAGAGTGTGTTCACCTCTGAAGCAGCTTTCGGCTGTGGTGTTCCAAGCAGATGAATGGTTTCCTGTTCTCGTGGATCACCCCTCTGGGAGCTGCCAGGAAGCTTCTCTGTTCCTGTCCCGCCTTCCTCCATCACTTAGCTGCCGTCTCCAGCTATGGACAGAACCCAGCTGAGATCCAAAACTACTGCTCTATCTTGAGAGGCTGATTCCTGTAAGGTCTGGAAGGAGGAACTTCTCCAGGGAGAACTCATGACAGTCAGGCAAGACCTATACTCAAATGAACCAAATATTTCAAAATGTGTGTCCCTCCCTCCCTTTCTTCCTCCCTCCCTCCCTTTGTCCCTCCCTCCCTTTTGAGCTCCTGTAGCTCAGGCTGTACACACCATGTAGCTGAGGCTGGCTTTAACTTGATTCTCCTTCCTCTACTACCCAAGTGCGGGACTTGCAGCCATCTGAGGATTAAACCTAGGATTTTGGTGTATGCTAGATCAGTGCTCCACCAATGGAGCCACCTCCCCAGGGCCCCTCATTCTTCAGCATAGATTGTGTCAGTGAGGTGACTGACTGGCTAAAAGTGCTTGCTGCACGAGCTTGGCGGCCTGAATTCATCTCATCTCTGCAACCCGTGGTGGAGCGGGAGAACGGACTCTTGCAAACTGCCATTGGCCTCCACACAAACCGTCACACACACACACACCAATAACACTAAATAATTTTTTATAAATTTTATTGCATTTATTTGTGTGTATGTGTTGTATTGAAAAGAAAACAATCATGAGAGTTTTTGTGGAGGAGATAGCATCAGTGTAAACTCACAGAGAAAAAACATGGTTTGTCCACACCTGGAAGGTATCTCAGCTTAAGAGAAGAGACACTTAAGAAGTGCCACTGCCCAATCAAGGGATGAGGAGGCCCAGGTACAAAACAAACAAACAAAACACAAAAACCAACCTAAGCAGGCAAGAGGAGTAGGTCGGAGGCTATTGCTGACACCCCACGTTAGAGTCAGGCCAGTTAAGGTCAACATGCTCCAATCTCACTGGGCTTCCAGGTGATGCCTATCAACCTTCTTCACCTACCAAAGCCAGATATCAGCTCAGTCATGGCCCCTGGCTTGAGGAAGGGAGGCTGTAGGATTCCTGAAGGCTCCACCTCATTCTCTGGGATTCTTCCCCCTGCTGAATCAGCCTGGGCTCTGCACAGGGCGGAGCTGATTTATCCTCCTTTAACTGCAGAATCTGGGCTTACCATCATGTCTTCCCTTCCCACACAGGCTCAGACTTTGAGAGTGAAAAGGTCTTGAATCAAATCTAGAAGTTCTAGATGAAGCTGGCCACCCACCGAAAGGTCCGAAGCAAATGAGTTTTGGAGATCGCTGACAAGTAGCTCCCACAAGATGGGCTGCCACATTGGCCCACACAGAACAGCGGATATGCTCTGTGGCCCTTTGAGTTCACCAAAGATCTCTCTCTCTCTCTCTCTCTCTCTCTCTCTCTCTCTCTCTCTCTGTCTTAATGATGTATTTGTGTTTGGGGCTGTACGTGTATAAACACAATCAAAACAGGCAGGGCCCTTAGTCATTTGCTCGAAGGACTGTTGATGGCTGTTTGTCAAGAACCACTCCTCATGTTGCAGGTACAACAGTAAATGAAAGCCCCCGAATCGGGGACAAGGGGTGGTGGTGCACACCTTTAATCCCGGTACCCTGGAGGAAGAGGCAGGAGGATCTCTGAGTTTGAGGGCAGCCAGGTCTACAGAGCTAGTTCCAGGAGAGCCAAGGCTACACAGAGAAACCCTGTCTCTAAAAATAAGTAAATAAATAAAAAGCCTCAAATTCCTGTTTCTTCTCAGTTAGTAGGAGAAAACTGACAATGAATAACAAACCTAAGGAGTAAATAGCTTTAAAAGCACATCAGGAGGTTGTAGGTGCTGTGCCGTTGCTTCCCCATCACTACGGCAAAGTACCTGGCAGAAGTGACTGGAGGGGGGAGATTTACATTCAGGTGTGATCAGCCCGTCCTGGTAAGGAGAGCAGGGTGGCAGAAGCATGCAGGGCAGCACGTTCCCATCCTGGCAGATCAGGGCATGGAAACATAGAGCTGGAACCTGCAAGACCCAACCTCAGCAACCTGCTGCCGCTAGCAAGGTCACATGTCCCAAGGCCTTCGCAAACTCCTGAAGCAGGGACAGTAGCTTTGAAACCAAGTGTCGCACATCAGAAGCTGGAAGGACATTTCGCTTTCAACCCAACAAGAGGGAGAGAGAATGGGAGTAGGGTGTGGAGCTGAGAGTGGGAACCTGGGGTTCAAGATGAGGTAGCTTGATGTGGGAGAATTGTCTGTATTCTGTCAATCATATTTTAATAAAACGCTGATTGGCCAGGCAGGCAGTATAGGCGGGAAAGCCAGACAGGAAGTAGGGGTGGAGCAAAGAGACTGGGAGTATTCTGGGAAGCAGGAAGCTCCCTCCACCTTTCCTGCCCAGACCACCAAAGAGGCAACATGTGAGCTGCCACGTTGAGAAAGGTACTGAGCCTGTGGCTAACATAGATAACGATAATGGATCAATATAAGTTACAAGGACTAATAAGAAGCCTGACCTAATGGGCCAATCAGTTTATAATCTTATGGAGTCTTGTGTGTGATTTTTCTTTGGGGCTTGCTGGCTGTGGGGTACTGGGTGGGACAGATACCCCAACCAGCTGGCCCCTCATGTTACAGTAGCTCTGTTGAAAATCAGAAGGTCTGAGCCAAACCTTAACGGCAGCAAGCCCTGCCATAGTATCGCAGACACATCTGGTTACTACATAATCTCCAGCCCTGGACCTGCATTTGCAGCCAGTAATCATTCACAAATTAAATGGATGGGGCTGGAGATGATGGCTCGGCTGGTAAAGTCCTGGGTTTGATACCCAGCACGGCGTAAAAATGTAGTCTTTTCCGGCTGTCCTAAAAGTCCACTTACAATCAAGACAGAAGCAATCCAGTTTAGAATGAAGCCACACTGCAGAGAGAGCTTGTATCTTGATGGCATCATTAAACCACTGAACTGACAGATCCTTGTGTCTCTGTCTCTGGATCTGCCACCACATGAGATATATAAGATATCTTGTTGCTTAAGCCATTCGTGCGGACTACTCCTGCTGCAGCCCACAGGTGCAGACTCCCGCTGCAGCCCACAGGTGCAAACCACTCCTGCTGCTGCCCACGGGCTGTGGACTACTGCTGCAGCCCACAGGTGCAGACCACTCCTGCTGCAGCCCACAGGTGCAGACCACTCCTGCTGCAGCCCACAGGTGCAGACCACTCCTGCTGCAGCCCACAGGTGCAAACCACTCCTGCTGCAGCCCACGGGGTGTGGACTACTGCTGCAGCCCACAGGTGCGGACCACTCCCGCTTCAGCCCACAGGTGCGGACTACTGCTGCAGCCCACAGGTGCGGACCACTCCCGCTTCAGCCCACAGGTGCGGACTACTGCTGCAGCCCACAGGTGCGGACTACTCCCGCTGCAGCCCACAGGTGCGGACTACTGCTGCAGCCCACAGGTGCGGACTACTCCCGCTGCAGCCCATGGGTGAGGACTACCCCTGCTGCAGCCTATGGGTGAGGACTACCCCGATGCAGCCCACGGGTGCGGACAACTCCTGCTGTAGCTCACTGGTGCTGACCACTCCTGCTGTAGCTCACAGGTGCGGACTGCTGCTGCTGCAGCCCATGGGTGCGGACCACTCCCGCTGCAACCCACGGGTGCGGACTACCCCTGCTGCAGCCCACAGGTGTTGAGGCTCCCCCTGCAGTCTGGAAAGCCCCAATTCTTCAGTGGAAGAGTCAGGCAAGAAATCCTTCTGTTTTTAATTTTAAATGTTAAATTATTAAAGAGATAATACATGCACCAGGGTTTTTTTAATGTACAAAGGTTATACAGTAAAACATAAATCTAGGGCAAGGGTCATAGCTTGGGGATAGAACACAATTTGATCTCTTACATCCCTCTCAACAACAGCAAGAAACAGAGGTGGGGGGACAGAGGGGAGGGGAGGACAGAGAGAAAGAAGAGAGAAGAGAGAGAGAGAGAGGAGAGAGAGAGAGACAGAGAGAGAGAAGGCTCTCAGCCTTCAGGACATTATCAAGAGTACCCAATGTGGACGCAGGATGATGTTAAAGAGTTAGAATCTCCACAATCTCTGTTGTTCAGATCATATCTCCAAACCCACAAAATCAGCTTGCGGTTCAAGTAGCCAGTCAGCTGTGCAAACCTGGTGTCAGGACCAGTCCCTGCCCTCTCCTGCTACCCTTCCAGCCCAATCCAGAATGTTGGCCAGCTTTTGTTCCTGCTTCCTCTGAGTCCTTCCAGAAACAGTCGCTGCATCTAACGGTACAATGTGTGCATGACTATTGTATCGCTATTGCGTCCCACGTTTTGGACACAGGTGGCGGCATGCTGTTAAATTGTTCTGTCTCTTCTTTTGTTAATGGTATCTTTAGTGTATTTGTATCTTCTCTGTCTCTTTCTCTCTGTCTGTGAGCATGTATTGCTGTGTCAGTGCACAGGAGAGTACCTTTGTGTGTGCGTGTGTGTGTGCACGGATACAGAAGCCAGAGGACAACCACAGGTGTTGTTTCTTGGAAGACATCCACCCCATTTTTCTCATTGGCCTGAAGCGCACCGAGTATGCTGGGCTGGCCTGGCCAAAGAGTTCTAGATGTCCTCCTATCTCCGTATCCCTAGCTCTGGAATTACAACTATGTACCATGAAAACCTTTCCTGTATGTTTTCTGGGGAATCAAAGGTAGGTTCTTGTGCTCACAGAGCAAGCACTTTATCAACTCAGTTGTCTCCCCAAACCTTAACTAACTTGTTATGTTTTCTTAAAAGATGTCTTTCACATGTGCACGTGTGTGTGTGCATACATGTGTGCACGTGTGTGTGGTGCATGCATGCATGTGTGCGTGTGTGTGCGTGCCGTGTACATTCTGTGGAAGAGGATTCCGACCCGCTGGAACTGGAGTTACACGCAGTTGCAAGCTGCCCGGTGTGGGTGTTGGGACTGAACACAGGTTCTCTGGAAGAACAATATACTCTCTTACCCAGTGAGTCATCTCTCCAGCCACATTCGTATATTTAATTCTGTTCCGCAAAAGAACATGTAGCCCCCACCCTTATTTTTTATAATTTCAACATTTAACTTCATTAAGTTCAACACTAATCTGGGGGTATTTATGTATGGAGTAGGATTTGAGTCCCTAACGCCTCACTGCTGATCTGAGGCTGTTTGACAACATAATAAGCAACTACAAACCAGGCAAACATGCACACTTCAAGAATAACTGCAGGATCACTTTCTAAAATGTGAATTTCCAGATCAAAGAGTAAGTACATTTTAAAGTTAATAGCCATTTATCAAACTGACCTTCAAAGCAGCCATACCAATTAACACCCGCACCCATGATAGATGAGAGCTCCTCTCTTCTCCACAACTGGGGAGCCTCACAGACCGACTCTGGAGAGCACACAGAGGGGGGTGCTGGCCTGTGAGACGACCCTAATCATGACTAAGACACGGGTGCAGCTCAGTGAGATGAAGATGCTTGGGAGTCTAGTGATGCCGGACTCAAATCCTGGCGGCTCAGTTTGGTTTTTAACGAGGTCTCAGCTATCTTTCAGGCTTCGCTGGATCTCTGTAGTCAAGGATGTCCTTGAACTTCCGGTCCTGCTTCTCCTCCTTCAGGTCCACGTCTTAGCACTTCGACAACGCTAAGATCACTGACTAGGTCAACACGCCCAGTCTCGAACACGTGTTCTCTGTGTAATTTGAGCAAATGCCTTAGCTCAGGGTGGGCCTCATATTCCTTGTGTGCAAAGCATGAATCTTTTTAAAAACCATATCTGATCATTATAAAGAGCCAACAGACAAGAGGCATACAAAATCCCTGGGAGTAGGGGCAAGCGTCTGAACCCAAGTCTCCTCCGTGAACAGAGGTGATCTAGATTTGACTCAGGCAAGACCTGGGGAAGTGTTGTGGCTGAGGTAGAGGGTGACATTCTGAATGCATCCATCGTGGAAGAGGTGCCAGGAAAGCTCAGGCTAAAGAGAAAAAGCAGGGGCTGATTCAGACCTCAGCAGCAGAGGAGAGAAATGTGTAGAACGAGAGACTGAGACTCACTGTATGGCATAGATTTTACCTAAAGGGAGATACACCCTTTTTCTTTCTTTCTTTCTTTCTTTTTTTTTTTTTTTTTTTTTTTGAGACAGGGTTCTCAGTATAGCTTTGGCTGTCCTAGAACTTGCTTTATACCAGGCTGGTCTCAAACTCACAGAGATCTGCCTGCCACTGCCTCTCAAATCCTGGGACTAAAGGTGTGCATCACCCAGCTGAACACTGTGATTTTTAAAACGCTGTAAATGTTGATAATTTATTGTGCTGTGAAAAATACAACCAACCCACTGCAGAAATGATTCAATGGTCTCTCAAAAATAAAAACTCAGGTGGAGGGGCTGGAGAGATGGCAACAGTTAAGAACACTCACTGGTCTTCTGAGGGTCTTAAGTTTGGTTCCCAGGACCCATATCAGACAGTTCACAACTGCCTGCAACTTCAGCTCTAGAGTATCCAATGGAATCCGAGGCCCTTTTCTAACTTCTGTGGGCTTCCACACGCATGTGCTCAAACACACATGCAGACGCATCACACATAAATAATCTCTAAGGTGAAGAGTAAATGAGAAAGATATTCAACATCAGTCTCTAGCCTCTACATGCATGTGCCCACACATGAACATGTACATTCCCATGTACACATACATCATACACAAGAAAAATAGGTAGGTAGGTAGATACACAGATAGATAGATGATAGATAGGTAGATAGGTAGATACACAGATAGATAGATAGATGATAGATACATAGATAGATAGATAGATACATAGCAAGATGATAGATAGATAGACAGATAGATAAATACATATAGATAGATAGATAGACAGATAGATAAATACATAGATATATATAGATAGATACATAGATAGATACATAGATAGATAGATAGATAGATAGATAGATAGATGATAGATACATATATAGATAGATACATAGATAGATAGACAGATAGATGATAGATAGATACACAGATAGATAGATGATAGATACTTAGATATATAGATAGATACATAGATGATACATAGATACACAAATAGATAGATACATAGATACATAGACAGATAATGGGGATGCTGGAGGGATGGTCCAGCAGTTAAGAGCACTTGTTGCTCTTCCAGACAACACAGCCTCAGTCCCCAGCACCCACATGGTGACTCACAACCATCTGTAACTCCAGGTCCCAGTGATCTAACACCCAGGCACCCATGCAGGCAAAACACTCATAGACATAAAAGCAAAATAAATTAAATGATGGATAGTTTTAGAAAAAGAATGGTAATGAAAGCACTTAAACATTTTAAAAGCAATTTGATTGAAATTTAAAAACTAAGTGATTTATTTTACATGGTATATGAACCACAGCTATCCCCCAAATTGTGATGGTAATATATTAGTGACTGGAGTTGTTCAAATACTAATATTCAACACCAGTTTTATTTTTTTTTCCGATTAATTGGCAGCGATATGCCAATTTCACCATCGATTCATCATATTGATGATCATATGATTCATCATGACTATCGATGACATGTCAGTCGCAGGCGGGATTCTAACCCGCGATCAACACCAGTTTTAGACTTCAGCATGAGTTCTAAGAATTAAAAACTGAAGTCTGGGCTAGCCACACCAGAACTCAGATTCCTAACCTATAAAATGGGAGTGCTATTTTTAAAATAAATAAATAAATAAATAAATAAATTTATTTATTTATTTGTTATCCTTATTGCGGTTTCCCCTCCCTCCTCTCTTCCCATTTTCTCCCCCCAGCTCCCCTTGGCATCCACTCCTCCCCCCCATCCACTCCTCCTCTGTTTCTGTCAGAAAGGAGCAATCCTGCCATGGATATCAACAAAGCATGGCATATCAAGTTGCAGTAGAACTAAGCCCCTCCTCTTGTATTAAGGCTGGGCAAGGCAACCCAATATGAGGAATGGGTTCCCAAAAGTCAGTCAAAGCGTTAGGGACAACCCCTGTTCCCACTGTTAGGAGTCTCACAAGAAGACCAGACTGCATAAAAGCCCCATATATGTCAAGGGCCTAGGTCGGTCCCATGCAGGTTCCCTGATTGCTGGTTCAGACTCTGTGAGCTCCTATGAGCCCAAGTTAGCTGTTTCTGTGAGATTTCTTGTGATGTCCTTGACCCCTCTGGCTCAAACAATCCTTCCTCCCTCTCTTTAGCAATATTCCCTGAACTCAACCTAATGTTAGACTGTGGGTCCCTTCATCTGTTTCCATCAGTTACTGGATGGAGGCTCTCTGATGACGATTGGGCTAGCACCCAATGAGCATAGCAGAATATCGTTTGGCATCATTGTACGACATTTTTTTCTCTAATCGTGATCGTGTTTGGTTCTTTTCTAGGTCTCTGGGCCACACAGCATCTGAGTCCTGGCTCTCCAGGCTCACTCTCGAGGCATGTGTCTGAGGCTGGACCAGTCATTGGTTGGCCAGGGAGTGGGACTATTTTGTAACGGGATGCCTGCAAAGAGTCAATGACATCACATGCACAAGGTGCTCACTTCACTTCCTGGAATACAGGAAGTGTCTAGTAAATGTGACGATTGTAATTACAGCCAGCATAAACTAAGGAGTTTAGTTTCCTTGGCCATATAAGGTTCTGTTGTTATAGAACCCATCCTGTTGTGGAACATCACATTATTAACAAAGAAGACGGTTAAGCTAAAAAGGAAAACCACCCCTCACTCTCCCAACAGGCAATAATTTTTATTTTTGCATATTCTTCTCTTGACTCTGTCAAATGAGCACTTATTTTGCATATCTGCAGTACGTGTTCACGCAAACTTTGTGTCCTGCCCTTTATCAACAAACGTGTTACAAACAGTTTCCATGCCTCTGCATATCCTCGATCATTATTACCATGTTCGCGGGTGTACAGTATTGAACTGAAGAGATCAGTCATGGCTTTCTTAACCACCTCACTGCCTGGAGAAAAGAAAGCAAAGCGCCGGAGTGATGCCTAGGGCTTTTTTTTTCTTTTTTTGCCTATTGAATTAAGTTCTTTAGACCAATTCCCAGACGGGAGCTTAGTGAGTCAAAGGATAACAATACTTTCAAGGTTCTTGCTATGTTTGCTTGATTGTCTTGCAGACTGGCACGCTGCTTCCAAAGACGCAGAAGCACAGACTTTGCCCAGTGTTGCCAGCGCAGGATGATGATGTCTGTTAAATTCTGCTAATTTAATCAGTCTGAAATGCTACCCCGATTCAGCTTGCATTTCCATCTCTTTGATCACAGACAGTTTGAACTGTTTTCCAAGTATCTGTTTGCTCTCTCCCTACTCAGCCCGGTGAAGCAGCCAGCCCATCGCTCGCCTCTTTGTCTGTTGAAGCCTTTCGAATCGTGTGATAGATTGAAGGAGCCCCTCGGCAGAGCCGGATCATTTGCAGCCAGATTTGGCCACGACGGCTTCTCAGCTCAGCAGGATGATGTATGCTCAGGACTACACCTTAGGAAGATCCATTCTCAGATTAATTGAGGAAAATGAACTGAATGGCAGAGACATCTGTCAGTGGGACTTTCATGGGGGCTTGGACTGGGAAGAGATCCCAGACTCCCAGGCTGTAGGGTCTTATGTCCCTCTTCCTAAGACTTGTGGCTTTTCTCTTCACCCCCATCCTACAATTCCCCTCTCTCATGAACTTGCCCTCCCTTGAAAATCTAATGGAACTAAGGACCAGTCTGCCCTGTCTATCACTATTAGAGCTAAAGAAAATCTTTCCCAAAGAGGATCCCACAGAGAAGAGACTTGTGTGACATCTTTGTAGAGGTGATGGAAAGACGGGAGCTCACAGCAAGAGGGAGCCTGGACTCAACGATTTTCTCTCTCTCTAACATGGTTCCCAGACTAAGAGTCCAAAGCATCCCGTCTAATAAACACCACAGACAGGACTTCTGAGCACTGCGCCACCCCCACTTTAATTTTTCACCCTCTGATAAATACCAACCTGACCCTTGTGTCACCATTATTAGGACTCGAGCTGCCCCAGCAGGACGTGTGTGTGTTATATCACGGACATTTACAAAGCTTGTTTCCAGGTGAACAAAACAAATAGAATCAGAGAAAATGCGGACTCTGCATTAGGCAAGGTCACAAGTTCACAGTCTAAGGAGACAAGGGACCTTCTTCCTATGAGGGGGAACTCCGTCAACACAGTGGGACCCAACTTTTGAATTAATAAGCTTCCAGTAAGTCAAATCCTGACTGAGGATCTGCACTGTGTGAGGCTGCCAGAAAGGAGAGGTTAGTGTGTATCTGGATGCAGAGGCCGGCTCTGTGGCTGCTCAGTCTTGCCTCCTTTTGATGAAGCCATGTGACTTCTTGGCAGAGCTGGCCCCAACATGTATGAGAATGGGGCACAAGAGCAAATAGAAATACTGTGTAACATAGGTTGGGAGTTCTCTCCTCACACAGCAGTCAAAGCAAGCAAGACTTCCCCCACAAAGTAACCCTTGTTTCCCAAGCCACGGGCACCCTTCCTGCAATCTTCAAAGAAACCTAATATTAGAAATCTAGATTCGAATTTAGAATGATTGGATTCCATATGGTTCTATACAGAAATATACCGTGTCCTAGTCTCTTGCAAGTGTCATTTCACCTAAACAAGGGTCCTTGGGGATACACACACAAAAACCCCTTACTAGCATCCCCGCCAAAGCACCTTCCCGGAGCCCAGCTTCTGCTATGGGGACACACAACAGACAGGTGAGTTAAAGAAAGGGCTCAGGGGTCCCCTCAAAGAAGAGTTGGGCCATTTGAGAAAAAGACACTGCAGTCCCCACCAGGGGCATACGGGCTCTAGGACGGCACATCTCCCCGGCTTTAAGTAGTTCTTATTCCATGGAGGAATATTGGCTGGAGAGAGGGCCAGAGAAGGGCTCCAAGAGCATGGGACTCAAGGCAAGACTCCACCTGCACAGCTACAAGATGGCTCTGGTATCTTCGAGCTCCTGTTCCATTTGTTAAAAGGACTCTAAACAAACCCTCCCTCACAGAGGGCACAGAAGTTGGTGGCCTGAAGTAAGTACTTAAACACAGTTAGTACCATAAATAATGTGAGTTGGATCCTCTGGGACTGGAGCTACAGACAGTTGTCAGCTGCTATGTGGATGCTGGGACCAGAACCCTGGTCCTGTGCAAGAGCAGCAAGCACCCTTAATCAGTGAACCCCTTCCAGGTCCCAAACTTGACCTTTAAACTAATACGGTTCGGGACGTTTTTTCTTCCTTAGTTTAGAAGGGATCTGCTGCTGTATCCTGTTCCCATCAGGGGCCCAAGGAGAAGACACTGGGCTGCAGAGATTCACCCACAAGAGTGTGCTGTGTGTGTGGTCACTGACCAGATCAGAGGAACGCAGAGGACACTCACCAGCCCTACATGGTGGATGGTGAGAGAGCTAAGGAGCCCCAGAAGAGGTGCGGCAGAGTCTCTACAAACCCTAGCAATCTACTGGGAGCCCACCAGAGCTGGGCAGGTGGGAGCAGTGTGGAACCTGGTTGACAGACTCCACTTTCAGTAGCCCTATCTCAGAAGCCCCAGAGAACCAGGAATGCCAGAAACCCGGACTCTCAGGAACACCAAACCCGTGATGTTCATCTTAACAGTGGGGAAACCGATACCCCGAAAGGCCATCACAGGTTACGCTCACAGGCAGAATTCAGGCTGGGACTTCTGGTTCAGGTTGGGAACCCTGACATCACACAGGGCAACGGACACATGCCAGGAGAGGGTGGCAAGGTCAAGCTCAGCTCCATGGGGAGGCCACTATGACTAAGGACTCCTGAATCTAGCACTGCCTCTTCTTCCTGATGAACTTAGGTCTTATCTCTGCCTTTTGCCCTTAGACTGCAGAACCTAGTGTCCAGGCTGAAAACACAAATAATGACATTACTTAGCATTATTGAGCACAGGGTCAGAGACTCTGTTAGATTTTTTCATGCTTTATTTCATCTAATCTTCAATCAACTCTATGACCTGGAAACTAAGACTATTCCTCTTCCATTCTCTACACGAGAAACCTGGAGGCTCAGGAAAGTGAAGGCACTTGGTGAAGGTCACCTGTTTAGCTAGTGAGTTGTGGACAGAAACTCTACAGAGCCTCTGCATTCATGCAAGCCCACAGTGGACATTGACCGATCAGGGATTCTGATATTGAAGATGCCAAACAGGCCGAGTTTAGGAGAGAGCTCTGTCAGCTCACTAAATGGGGACAGCAGAGGGAAGAAGGGCCCCGGGGACACAATGAGAGCACATAAAGGCCCATTTGTGCCAACAACCTCTTCTCTCCAGACACTGGCTTGCTCTGAAAACAGTCTGTATTCGTTCCTCAGCCCCTTTCCAGAGATCTTAGGCTTCCAATGGGATTGCAGCTCCACCTACAGCCACCAGAGGGCGGGCCAGCTCTGTGGCCAAGAAGAACTCAGAGCTTGGCCAACTGTCCAAGCAGAGAGATGGGCCTACATGACCAAACCACGGTCCCCCATGACACTGTGCCATCAGCATACTCCTTGGGATTTCCAAACATCTAACTGCGAAAGTCCATCACGGGGTCTGCTCCTAGTGAGATAGCCCGTACCAAAACAATGACGCCCTCGAAACAGTAATACAGCCTGGAGAGATGGAGACTTTATGTAGCCTGTATAGTCTCTGTGTACAAAAAAGGAAATGGAGGCATAAGGAAAAGCGTGAATGGCCCGGGATAGTTAGAGAAAGCTGGTGTTCCGATCCAGAGGGAGCTGTCAAGAAGTGTAAGGAGGGGGGACCCCAAATGTAAATATCGGGAGAAACAAGGAGTAGGAATAGCCCACAGGGAAAACCAAATGCTCAATGAGATTCTGGGAAGCCGATGCTAGCCACCCGCCCACCCACCACCAGCCAGTGGTCCAACAGCCTTGCTCAGCACCTGTTGGACACACTGTGTAAGAAGCATTTTCCTGCCCTCAAAACGCTGGCAGTCTAGAGTGGTGACTCAGCAGATAACTATGGGAAACCCGGACACCTGTACCAGGGGGCGGCTTAGAGAGCACCCGACTGTCTAGGGAATCCCAACTTGGGCTGAAGGAGAGGCCTGGAGCTAAGGACCCTCTCTCCCCCGCAGCTCATCACAGGATGGGGCTCCCCTCCGAGCTTTGGTTGACAGCCTGTGCTGGGGGGCCAGTGTCCCCTCCCACCCTTCTCAGAAGAGCTGCGGCCCAGGGAGCCGATGAAGCACACCTGAGTCAGCCCGCCGCCCACCCGCCCCTCAGCGTCTGTCTCCGCATCTTGTGATATTTCGCTCCCCGGGAGCCAGCCCCATTGCGCTCCGGAGGCAGCTCGGCAAACAAACCCAGCGACAGATTGTGCCGCGGCTCATTCCGGGGAAGGACGCCAAATCCCACCCTGCTACCCCCAACACTCCCTCCCCGCCGCCCCCTCCAGCGCTACCCCCACCTCAGGCGCGGGCCCTGCGCCGAGTGGGACCCAGGGAAACGCAGGGCCCTATTGCGGCCTTACAGAAGAGGGACAGGGGGCCCAGATAAGCCCCTTTTTGTTTCTACCTGACCTGGAAATGAGAAAAGCAGGAGAGAAAACTCAGGGACTGCTAGGCTGGTAGCGCTGTAACAAAAGATAGGCCCAGCAGGGGGCACCTCAGCGCGTGAGGTGCAAGAAGGCTGAGGAGAGCCACTACCACCATAATGCTGCCCAGGAACAAGATGAAAAGGGGGAAGGGAAGCAAGTCAAAGGAGGGGCGACGAAAGGCATGCAGACCCGGAGAGGCCGAAAGGCTGCGAGTCAAGAAGAAAGGAAGAAAGGAAGAAAGGAAGGAAGGAAGGAAGGAAGGAAGGAAGGAAGGAAGGAAGGAAGGAAGGCAGGTGACAAAGACAGGCAAAGAAACAGAAGAAGGCATACACATATTTGGAGAGAAAAGGACAGATCTGGAAAGTAAGGGAGGGGAAGTGAGAGAGAGAATAGAGATAGGGAATCGTAAAATATGAATAAGGGTTGGGGGAGAAAATGAGAGGAATCGAATGAGTACGAGAGAAGAATGACAGATTATAAAAGGAGCAAGGAATGAATGAGAAGAATGAGACTAGTATTTATAAAGCGCCGACTGTATGCCGTGCACAGCGTTGACCCCTGGCACAGACACGAAAGGAGGAGCCAAATGCCCGAACTAAGGGTTCCTAGGCTCCGCTCACAGAAGCGGCCAAGCTGTCACCGACAGGGTCCGGTTGCGTTCAGATGACCCAGGGACCCGCAGTACGCACCACTGCAGCAATCCCAACCCTGCGCGCCGCTTGGCGACGGTCCCCTAAGCGGCTCCCTCAACTATCCTTCACCCTAGTGGCTCTCAAAAAACTAGGCACCGTGGGCTGGCCTTTAAAAGAAGGCGCTTAGGTCAGGCTTTGACTAATACTGCCCGCAAAGAGGCCACTAGAGGTGTCTAGGGCTCCTTTCCATCCCTCTGTAAAAAGGGAAGACGTTTCTTTGAAACTAACAATCTTACTTTGGGGTCCTCTTCTGCCCTCTGGCGAGATGATGAGATCCCCGTTGGGGCATATCACGTAAGTACACACACACATACGCGCGCGCGCGCACGCACACACACACACCGCACGCGCGCCCAAACTTACACCCATTAGTAAAAGCTTTTAAGGTGCATACAACACACCTGAGTACATATATCCTTCGCCTTCCATCCCAAACTCGCGCGCGCAAAATTTCACACAGCCCTCTAGTGCGGTCCACCAGCGCAGAAACCAGCGCGCGCTGCTCCCCGACAGGGATAAAAAGGCAGCACTCAAGCTACACCTGCCCCAGTGACTGCGCGCAGTGGGGGGTCACGTGCCTATACACTTGTTCACACAAACTCCTATACACACTGCTCCTGTAACTGCACAAGCAGGGCTCGGAGTCTGAGAACCGAAGTTTTTCTAGGGGGACACAAGCGATCGCAAGGGACAGGGCAGGAGGAGGGGCGCTGAGCGGGGAAACTACTCAAGAATCCGTGTATTTTCTGGGAAAGTTGGGAGAAGAAACCCCAATCTCGGACAAGTCCATGGGGGCGGGGGGTGGGGGTTTCCTTAACACTACTGCGCGCGCACGCACACACACACACACACACACACACACACACACACACACACCAAGAAGGGATTTCTCTAAAGGCATGGCGCCGCGGAGGATATGGGAACACAGCCTTCCGGGTCTCCCCAGGTTGGGAGGGGGCCAGAGGAGTGGGCTAGAAGGAGAACCACTCCCGCCTCCCAGTAGCCAGCAAAGGGTTAAACCGGCCAGCCGGGAAGCGAGGGAGGAGCCAGCGAGTGCGGGAATGGGGGGGGGGGAGCGCTTCTTCGCTGTCCCCACTCTTCCTCGGAGAGCAGCCGGGGTGCACGGACCGACAGACTAACCGACTCCCTGCCGGGCCGCACTGCCTAGGGGGCGCGGACACCAGGTGTCCAGGACCAACCCAGCCCTCTCTACCCCGTCGTGCCCCGCCCCGTCCCGTCGGGGCCGATGGCTCCTTCGGAGGCACGTAGTCCGGGGGGCGCAGGGTAGAGCTCCGCAGCCCGGCAACGTAGCCCGGGGACTCCTCGGGTCCTTCCGGAGCCCCGCGGAGTCCCCGCCGTCTGTCCGGCGGGATAAGGGGGCGAGTGGGAGAGCCCTCCCCCACGCCGCCCCCTCCTCCGAGCGTCGAGACAAGATGCTGCCCGGGCTCCGGCGCCTGCTGCAAGGTAGGGACATCGTCCGGCTGGAGGACCCTAGAGAGGGGCGCCCCTCTCCTTGGGCATGCGGGTGGGGCAGTGAAGGGGGTGGGGTGGGCTGGGAGCAAAAAAACCGCTTAGCGCGGGAGCCGCGCCTCCGCCCCCATAGCTGCCAGCCGCAGGAGGGCACTGGGCTTGGAGCCTGCGGGAGTGTGCGGGGAGCTCGTGACCAAGGGGCGACGCGGAGGGCAGAGCGAGCAGGCTGGGAGGAGGAGAAAGAGGCTCGGGTTCCGCTGTCCCGGCTCCACCTGCTCCGGGGGACGCCGAGGACTCGAGCCGGCTGGGGAAGCGCCGACTCAGCAACTCCTAGTGCCCGGTGTCTCAGCACTTTCCAGTCACCTGGGAAGACAAGCCATGTGGGTAGGGGGCTATCTGGGAAGGTAGGGGGCAGAGAGTGCGATTTCCCCATGGCCCTGCCTGATCGGACAGATGGAGGGTCTAGAAGGTTAGTGCCGTGCGTTGAGTGACAGCCAAGGGTGTGGGCTGGAGACTGGGGGCGGGGAGGGTAGGGGTCGGAGGGAGGAGGGGAGTCAAGATGAGAAAAGTGTCTAGAGAGGTGGGGGGTGAGAAAGAGGAGGTGGGGGCGGGATGGGGGAGGGGCGGGGCGGGAGGAGCAATAAAGGTTAGACGACAGGAAAGCTTAGAGGGAACCAGGGTCCAGGGGAGGACCAAGGAAGAGAGAGGAGAAGGGGACCAGTTCAGGAGAGAAATGTAAAGACTAGGATGGAAAGCTAGTGGGGCGCGGGGCCGGGGAGATAACCGGAAGGGTGAGGACCGGGCCTCTGGGAGACTGGACTGGAAAGGGATTGAGAAGCCTAGAAGCCAGCGGAAGCTGGTGATAGAGGATAGATGGAAGGGGTCAGACACGGGGAAAATGGTCACCAGGATTGGGGGCCCGGATCCCTACAGGGTAGAGTGATTAGAGAAGGCTCGGGGTGTCATTAGAAGCCAGAGATGGAGAAAGAAGAGGAGCAAGGAGGTGCCCAGGGAAGAGACAAAGAGGCTCCTGATAACCACTTCCACGTGGGAAAACCTTCCATTCTCAAGCGCCTGCCTGTTCTACCCCTTCTCTCAGGGAGTGGCTGGTGGGCTAGTCCAGGGGACCTTGAGCTCAGGGTCTGGGGCTGCTGTAAGAGAAGGAGGCTGAGGACTTTGTGGGGGGGGGGGGAGGTGGCAGCCTCCTCGGGGTGGGCACCTGGGCTGCCATTTATATCTCCAAGCCCCGACGTCGGATCCTGCCGCCCCACAGTGGCTGCTTATTTTGGGGTGTTACATTCTGGCAGCGTGAGAAGCTGTTTCAGACAGAGTGAAGCAGCAGCTTCAAACCCTCCAGTCACCTGCATCAGTGCCTCCCCAGGCCCCTGCGTCACTGGTATGCCATCGCCCCCATGCCACTCCTAAGCCCCCCCCCAGCCTCTGCCCCCTCAGCATCTGCTGGGCAGGCCCCTGGCTCTTCACGGAGGCAGTGTGTCAAGTGTGGAGATGATGCTTGTATTTGGGACCCTGTACCCTACTTCTAGAGACAGAGGCCTGTCGACTTTTCCTGGGGTATCTGTGCCCCATTATGGTGCAGTCTGGTTCCTGCCTTGGACTCCCCCCAACACACACACACACACACACACACACACACACACACACACACACAGGCTTCAAGTTTCTTATCCCCAGGAGCCTCTGTCCTAGCGGTTGGCACAGGCTGAGATCTTCATCTCAGAACCTGGGTATTCCAAGGTCTGGCAGCCCTTGGGCCCTGAGCGTGATCCTTTGGTGAATGGAGCCTTTTGGCTCTGGTTACCTTAGCCTTCCAGGATCAATATCATGTTGTGGCTCTCTCCACTCCCTCCTGTGGCCTGATGTGGCTACGCCTGGGGTCATAGGCCACCTCCTTCTGACTCCCAATTGTGCTGTGCTCTAGAATAACCAGAGCCTGGAGCCCAGGAGTGGAGCTCTATAGAGAGAGCCTAGGCCCCTTTCCCGCTCGACCCTGAACAGCCAAAGGGCTAGCACTGTGAGCGTCCCAGGCCTGAGCATATGAGCAGGGTGCCTACACTACAGTCCCTTTGCCTCTAGGCCACAGGCTCACATCCAGGGGGTGTGGTGGGGGAAGGGGCTCTGCAAGAAAAGTCTGAGTGCACCCTGTGACCACAGTCCTGCGCCTGTGCCTGCTGCTCTGGATCTCACGTTACACTTGGGGCTGCACAGTGAAGTCTCCCACCCTTCCTAAGAAGGTTGGGACCTATGTACTATGGATCTCCCCAGGGGTCATGACAGGTTGGGGGGTCTCTGGATAGAGAAGGCAGCCTGCACAAGCAAGTAGAGTGTTGGTGTGCAGTAGGCACAACAACAGGTCGAGTCCTTCTCTGGTCCCACACACTGTTCGCCTGCTGACTTTAGAAGAAGGGATGAGCAGAGGGTGAGGGAGAAAAGACTTCCCTCTCCCTTCACTACAGGGGAGGGGAGAAGCCAGGATTCTGAGGGCAGAAAGGGCTCGACCCAACCAGAAGCCAACTTCACTGCTTTCCAGTCCTGGGTGATGTTTTCTGTCTCACAGTGACTTATTCTAGAGTGGCTGAGGATCCCCCAGCCACCTCTGACACACTGTGCCTGCCCAGGACATGCATAGGGGAACCTAGAAAATGGCTGTGGTCCTGGGGGGGGGGCCTGGATGGCTGTGAAGAGGCGTGTGAAAAGCGGCTGGGGGGGGGACGTGGGAGAAAGAAAATGGCACAAGGAGCAGGGTAGGGAGAGGGGAGGGAGGGAAAGGTGCTCTCCCAGCCCCCTACTTTGCCTCTGCCTGGAGTGCCCACTCCAACCCAGCCTGGGGGCAGAGAAGCCTAGAGCCCCCCTCGCTCTCCCCCCCTGCCTCCAGTGAGAGAGCCACAACCTGAATTATGGATGAAGCTCCTTGGGTTACAGCTGCTTTGCGCGACAGTGAGGGCCAGAAATGGCAACAGAGTCACTGTTACGCAGCAGCCGCCGTGGAGCACCCCACCACACACTGGGTCCCTCCTCAAAGGGCCTGCAGGGAATACCGCTGAGGCGGAGGGAAGCGGAGTGTGGAGGGGGGCAGCCGGGAGGCCGGCAGAGCAAAGAGGAGAGGGACCACTGGAAAGAGTGAGGAGCCAAACAGGAAGTTGGGGCAAGAAGGAAGGGGGAACTTGCCAGCCCCCTGATGAGCTTGACCTCAGCCTGGAAGAGGACCCCTGAGGCCGAGGGAGCAGTCCTCTGAACCTGTGGCCTTCTGGGTTTGTAACCCTTTCTGCTCTCTATCCTGGGAAAGTAGTCAGTCAGGCATGGAGGCTGGTAGAAGAGCCCGGTAATCCTGGGGGGGTGGGAAGGCTGAGAGCTGTGCAGCTCACACCCTAGTGAGCTTGTGGATGGGGGTGGGATTAGGGGATCAGAGGAGGATTTGGCTTCCTTTGGTGTAAAGCCCTTGGAGAGGCAGAGCTCAGTGGGTGACAGAAAGAGGAATGCCCTGCTGGACACCAGGCCAGTCTCTTTCTGGCCCTTGTCCTGCACCACTTTAGTGTGTGACCTTGGGTAAGTTGTTTGCCTTCCCGGAGATCCAAATTGCCGTCTGTCTCCGTAGGATTCACACAGCTCCAAAATCTCCAGTTCTAAGCCCCAGTCCTCAGTGCTCAGGAAGCCCACCCAGGGTCTACCACTGGACTCCCACACCCCACTCCTCCCTGGTTAAGATCAAGGGTGAGAGACGTGCTCCTCCACCCCACGTGGCTCTGAAAAAACTCAGGAGGAGAAAAGTAATCGTGAACCGCCGCACGGGGGAGGGGTGAGAAGGACCGAGAAACGCGGAGGTGGTGTGAACGAATGGAACAGCCGCGCTGTGTCACTGAATATTACATCACACCCAGCCTACACACGCACGGGGCCCGGCACTCACACACGCGGAGGACCGCCAGCACACGCTTGCTTGCTCGCTCGCTCGCTCGCGCTGCAGGAGGGGCCAGTGACACACACAAGCGGGCTGGGTGGCTTTGGGATGCGCCCCAAAGTGAAGAGCTAGGGAGCACCCGGACTCCAGGGTACTCCAGTCTGCACCAGCGTGGAGCTCCCCAGGGGTGCATGCCTGACACACGTTGCCTACCAGGTGGCGCTGCACCTTCAGTAGTGAGCACCTGTCTCACGCTGTCCCCCCAGATCACAGGCACACCTCCATACACACAGCTACGTCAGGACGCATTCAAACCTCAGTTCGCACGCAGCCTTACAGATCTGGCACTAAAAGTTACCCACCTCTCAACTACCCACTCCCTGAACCATGGGGACACCCTAAACCAGGCCTTCCCACCAGGCCTTCCCACCTCTGACTGCCTGGGCCGAGGGAATGGTTCACCTCTCCCTAGGCAAAGATTCCCAGGAATGTCTCAGGCTCTCTGAAAACCCTGCTACAACTTAGTTACTAGAACTAAGGTCTACCAACAGGAACCTCTATCTGTGGCATTGAGGAGTAGAGGGTAGGGAAGCAGGTAGGAGGGGCTACCTTGTTCCTTGGTGGGGCAGGGAAACACAGGCACCCATTCTCAACACCTTAGTCCCCTGCACCAGCTTTCCAGTCTGTATCCTAAGAAGATTAGCCCACAATCAAACCCCCAAAACAAAGGCTTTGAAGAAGATTTTGAATGAGAGTTGACTCTGCAGCCCCACCCTCCAGCCACTTCCCAGGTGGAAAAGGCTAGGGTTCTTCCAAGGCCTTCAGGGAGAAGAGGGAGGAGGGTGTGGGTCACCAGGACACCCACAGGCCTTCTAGACACAGACAGCTTCAAGTTAGTATCTAGTTTTCTCGAGTGGGCTGGTTTTGCTCCCAGAGGACATTTGGCAATGTCTAGAGACATTTTGATTGTCATAACTGGGGGGCAGGGTGCTGCTGGCATCTGCTGGAGAGAAGGCAGGGCTGTAGTTTAACACCCTGAGAAGAGCCATCCCCGTCCCTAAGAATCCCCAGCCCTGCTTCAGCACAAAGCAGAGGAAACCCTGACCCTTTGACTTTTGACCCTAACTCTGCACAAGGTCAAACACAGCAATGAAAACAGACGGGAAGGAAAGACACCTGTTCCCTGAATAACTTTAGACACATCTCAGTGCTGTCTACAAAGCCCTCCTCGTGTCCTAGGCAAAGCTCCCCAAGGAAACTTCAGAGGCCTCCTGGGAGCCCTGACAGAGGGAAGTGGGCAAAAACTGGTTCCACTTTTATCTGCTCCATTGAGGTCACCCTCACCACCAGGTGGCACAGGCCAGCACTTGGGAGGCAGAGGCAGGCTGATCTCTGTGAGTTCAAGGCCAGCGTGGTCTACAGAGAGCGTTCCAGGACAGCCAGGACTGTTACACAGAGAGACCCTGTCTTGGGAGAGAGAGAGAGAGAGAGAGAGAGAGAGAGAGAGAGAGAGAGAGAGAGAGAGAGAGAGAAACCCTTCACTCTTTGATACAGTAGAGAAACACAGGCATTCATTCTTAACAAACTATAAGATTTGAAGATTGGGATGGCGGCTGAATTGGCAGAGTGCTCGCTTGTCCCAGCATGCACAAGGCCTTGGGTTTGGCCTCAGGCACAGCATCAGCTAGGCATGGTGCACAGCACTGTAATCTCAGCACTAGGAAGGTGGAGGCAGGGGGATCAGAAGTTCAGGGTCATCCTCAGGTAAACATTAGTTTGAGGGCAACCAGGGTTACATGAGACCCTCTCTCTCTCTCTCTCTCTCTCTCTCTCTCTCTCTCTCTCGCTCGCTCGCTCTCACACACACCACACACACACACAAAGGAAAGGGAAAGAAAGAAAAAGAAAATGAGGTTTGCACACCTCAAATGGAGAGCCATGGGAGGCGACTCAGCCTCTTGAGCCTGTTAGGCTGCATCTAGACCCCTGACCAAGCACCCAGTGAGCCTTCCCTGTGCTCCCCCACAGGTCCTGCCTCGGCCTGCCTCCTGCTGACATTCCTGGCCTTCCCTCTGGTGACTCCCAGCTGCCCTATGCTCTGCACCTGCTACTCATCCCCGCCCACCGTGAGCTGCCAGGCCAACAACTTCTCCTCGGTGCCGCTGTCCCTGCCACCCAGCACACAGCGACTCTTCCTACAGAACAACCTCATCCGCTCCCTGCGGCCAGGCACCTTCGGGCCCAGCCTGCTCACCCTGTGGCTCTTCTCCAACAACCTCTCCACCATCTACCCTGGCACCTTCCGCCATCTGCAGGCCCTAGAGGAACTGGACCTCGGTGACAACCGGCACCTTCGCTCCCTAGAGCCCGACACCTTCCAGGGCCTGGAGCGCCTGCAGTCGCTACACCTGTACCGCTGCCAGCTCAGCAGCCTGCCCGGCAACATTTTCCGAGGCCTGGTCAGCCTACAGTACCTCTACCTCCAGGAGAACAGCCTGCTCCACCTACAGGTGAGCCAACCAACCACCTCCCCGGGCCTCTTTCACCTCTCTCTCTCTCTCTCTCTCTCTCTCTCTCTCTCTCTCTCTCTCTGGACCCGCCTAGCCACGTCCACCTACCTGTGTCTCTGTCTCCTTTCTCTGTGTTCGTCCACCCCATCAATAACCCCGCTTGCCCCTCTCTCTGTACCTCTCTCTGTAACCCCCATTTGTCCTGCCTGTCTCCTGACTTGCTCCCCATATGTCTTCCTCTGCCTCTTCTGTCTGTCTCCCTTCACGCACCCACTCAGCACACCCCACAATGTCTGTGTATCTCTCCTTTCCCCGAGAGCCGCAGCCCAAAGGCCTTCGCATGATCTTTTCCCATCCACCCCCACGTTCTCCCACTTCCCAGGCGAGCTGGACAAAGGGTGGAGTCATTGCCAGGGAGGGGCCTGTCTCCTGAAGTCACACTCTTCTCTGATCGCTGGGTAGTAACACAAAGGAAAGCCTTGCCCTCTGTAGATCCCGTCCCTCGAGCCTATTGTCTCAGGTAAAACGCTGTCTCAGGTAAAACACAGCGGAGAAATGGATGCTCTGGAGAAAGAGAAATGGAAGGAATAGAATAATTGTTATTTGCTGTTATTATTATTATTGATCTAATTATTATTTATTATTGTCGTTATGCTCACTGTCTGGCAGTCAAACCCTCACATCTCCTTTCTCCGGGAAGTAGTCACACACCCTCAAAAACAACCACTCAGAAGGACCATGTTTCCTAGCAGCACAGCCTCTGGCTAGAGGGGAGCACTCCCCTACTTGAGCTCAGAGGACCTTCTCCGTATCCAGGCCTTGGTACCCACAGGTCCTCCGTCTGTGGGTTGGAAAATCAGTCCCAGCCGACGTTCCTGATAATAGCAATAAGTGCTGATAATTTATCCATGTGTTGAGCATCCATGGGAAGCCGTTCTAGAAGGACAGCAACCTTGGAAATGGTGTTTAGATGGAGAGAGGGGCAGGAAACGGCATAGTGACCAGCATGACATGTCTCATTATTGTTGGCTGATGGCGATTGATTCAGCAGGCATACAGTAAGCACACATTGTATTGGGCCCAAGGCGAAGCAAGCATGTGGCACTGTCAAACATGGGCCTCAGTTTTCCTCTCTGTGAAGTGGGAGTAGTGTGAGCATCCGTCGCCCAGGGATTTTGTAAACACTAAATGCATGAATAATTTGTAGTGTCCACTTAGAATAGCGCTTGGCATATACAAGGGCTATATAAATGCTCGTTAAAATGCCGTGTGTTTTAAAATGAACTTTATTTAACATTGGTCTCGGTGAAGTGCCCCAGCTTGAACTTCATCTTAGAGATCTGGGTCAGCTCTAAAAATTATTGTGAGGCCATGGATAGGATCCAACACACCTCCCATTTCTCTTCTTCCTAAAGTTGCCGAGAACCACATGGTTACGGCGTGCACTCTGCCTCTCCCTCTCAAGCCTACAGGCGTCTGGAGGCAGAGGTTTTCACCACAATGTGCACACTGGGGACCCTAAGGATTTGTGGGACATAAAGTCCCTATGATTGGGGACTTACTGGGCTCCCCACCAAGCTGAGCCCCTGGCAGCAGGGACAGACAAGGCTAGAAGGGACACAGAATGGAACTGAGACTCCACAGCCAAGTGGGAGCTGACACTTGACCTACCTAGTACGACCATACCTTAGAGGGCTGGTACCCTGAAATACAGTTGAGTGGGCTAGGGGTTTGGGCTAGTGTGTTTGCTGGTTTGCCGTCGGCTTGTTGCTGTTGTAGATTTATTTTTATATGTTATGGGTGTTTGCCTACATGTTCATCTGTGCCCGTCAGAGGAAGCCAGATTCCCTGGAGCTGGGGTTCGTTTCCTGTGGTTGTGAGTGGCCATGTGGGTGCTTAGGAATCAAACCCAGGTACTAGAAGAGCAGCCAGTGTTCTTAACCTTGGCGCCATCTCTCCAGTCCTGACCTTGAACTTCTTAAATCCTCCCACCCCTGATTCCTGAGTGCTGGGATTACAGACCTGTACCAACATGCCTGGTTTGTACAGGGCTGCAGATGGAACCTTGGTCTTGGTGTAGGCTAGGCAACCATTCTACCAACTGAGCCGCATCCCCTGTGGGTTCGATTTTAAAAGCGCTTCTCAGCCTCTGTGTGTGGCTTCAGATAAACTATTTTCCACATCCCTAAATTGGCACCTTAGCGATGTTTATCTACCTATAATGTGCATCGGTATTAAAATGAAGGGAATTGAGCAGAGGCTGTACTCCAGAACAGAAGTACTGTGATTATGACAGGCTGAGCACCTGACCCAAAGTGTTGGGGATCAGGTGTGTCTGTTTCAGACTTCGGAGGATCTGCATACACATGATGAGTTATCGTGGAGACAGGACCCATACCTCCTACACGCTTGTCCACATAGTTCATCCATGTCTCTTACACACCTGGGCTCACAGCCTGAAGAAAACTTCATACAACTTCATAATTCTGACCGGGAAACACATTTCATGGTAGAGAATTCCCTACTTGTGGTAACATGTTGCTGTACCTCTGAGAGTTTTGGATTTTAGTTAGATTGGGGGGGGGGTTTCAGATTTTCTGGTTAAAGACACTTGGCCTTTGCTCTTCATTTTTAAGTTACATTTTTTTATACTCATGGGGAAGGTGGGTGTACGTGCATGTGCCGTGGTGTGCAAGTGGATGTCAGAGGGCGCCTTGGGGGAGTCGGTTCTCGCCTTCCAGCTAGGTCCCAACTGAGGAACCCAGGTTGTCAGGCTTGGTGGCTGTCTTAGTTCAGTTTTCTGTTGTTGTGAAGCGACACCGTGACCACAGCAACTCTTGTAAAGGAAGATATTTCATTGGAGTAGCTGGCTTACAGGTCAGAGGTTCAGTCCATTATCATCACGGTAGGGAGTATGGCAGTGTGCAAGCAGACATGGTGCTGGAGAAGCAGCTGAGAGTCCTACATCTTGCAGGCAACAGGAAGTCAGTTGAGACACTGGCAGTAACCTCAAAGCCCACCCCATAGTGACACACTCCAATAAAGTCACACCTCCTAATAGTGCCACTCCTTATGAGATTATGGGGTCCAATTACATTCAAGTCACCACAGTGGCAGACACCTTTACCTACTGAGCCAACTTGCTGGCCTTGACTCCGTATCAGTGGCTACTCCTAAGACCCTGATCTCCTTATCTGATGTGGGATGTCCTTCTGCATATGTATGCCAACACTTATCAACATGTAGAAGCTACAGCTACTCATCATTAGCATTAGGGAAGGTGCCTCCCTTCTCCAAGCCTCCCTCTCCTCTTCCTAGTGGGGAGCCATGAAAATGGTGCCGTCCACAAAGACAGACTGTGAGATGCTAGTAAGTTAATGTGTAGAGTACATCGCCTAGGGTTTAATAAATTACTTTTGCCAGGCAGTGGTGGTGCACACGCCTTTAACCCCAGCACTAGGGAGGTGGAGGCAGGTGGATCTCTGTGAGTTCAAGAATTCCGGGACTGCTAAGGCTACACAGAGAAACCCTACCTTGAAAGCAAATAAGTAAATAAATAACTGCCGACCCTCAGGCCACAGACGGCAATCTGTTCCTGGGGTCACCTAAGCTCAAGGTGACCCTTGGGGTGTTCTGAACTAGAAAACAATCTTGACCTGGGCAACATCGGGTGTCATGGGAAGGAAGCCTCTTCACACCCGGCCCTTTATAGAGAAAGGAGACAGCACAGCCTGTCTGTGAAGTGCCTGATAGAACTAGGCTAGGAGATGCCACACGCAGGTGAGGAAACACGTGGCTCGGTGAGATCCTCGGGGAGCAGGTGTGACCCAGGATGGAGCCCAGCCTGCCCCAGAGGGGAGCTCTGAAGACGGCTCTGATAGGCTGTGGCTGGTGCACACGAAAAACGGTGGTGGTTCTCATGGCATGTCTGCTGAGGGCTAGGCACTGTGCCAGGCCGGTTCATTCACCAGCAGACTCCTTACTGAGCACCTACTGCATGCCAGGCAGGCAGCAAGCAGGGTGCCAGGGATTCCAGGGTGAATGGATTGAATGTAAACAGTATCCCTGCTCTGCTGGAGGGGGGCCAGATGGTAAAGCGGCATCCCTCCCTTAGTTACTGCTGTGGCTTGCTTCATGTTTACTGGCAGGTCGGAGTTCTAATCTAAGCCCTTTCCCATTTGCCGTGGCCTCAGGGACCCACCTATGAGAGAGACGTTGTGGCCTGTTGCTCAGGGTGGGAGGTGCTGTGGGAACTAAAGGGAAAGAATACAGAGTTGGGTGGGAGTCACTGACAGCGGTGACTTCACCAATTGTGGAGCTGCCAGGGGAGAACTGGTCCGGGCGTGTTAGGCTCTGCAGCACAGGTGTTGGGAGTCTTGCTGCTGGAGTTCATGCCCGTGTTAGCTGTTGGACCCTCAGCAAATGGTTCCCTTCTCTGAGCCCCTCTCTCTCAGTCTCCAGAGAGAGAAGGATCACAGCATCTGCCTCGGGAGTGTTGATGATTAAGATACTATCAGGATCTGTGCCACACAGGACTTGGCATTCAATGAGAACTTGGCAAATCACCTGCTGACGCCAATGATTGTGACACCTACCATGGATGGGCAAGCACCACGAGCGGGGGTGCCCAAGGCAGAGTGCACACGCGGAACAGCTTTGCTGAATGAGTGAGATCAACTCCCAGGCTCACTGAGTCAAAATTATCAAAGGCTTGGGGGACCCGAAGGATCAGTCGCTCAGAGTCCCAGAGGCCCAGAGAAGTGCCTGGAGCTGTCCAAGGTCGCACAGCCTGGGATATTGATGAGATCGGTACCAAGGCCAGGGGCTGGAAGGTTGGAGGAGGAAGGCAAGGTTAAGAACAGGATGCTCTCAGCAAGGCTGAGGAGCTCAGGGATGCTGCATTTAGATTCCAAATGGATACAGAGAGCTGTGAACCGGCCAGGCGGGAGGCGAGGGAAATGTGGTTTTTGAAATGGAAGAGAGGGATGACTTTAGCCCGCCCCCTCCTAACCCAGAGGGAGGGGGCGGGCGAGAAGGTGGTGGGGGAGGGGTCAGGGCTGTGAAAGTCAAGAGCTCATTAATGCACAGAGAAAAGTTTTAATGGTGGAGAGAGGAAGGACCGGATTTGAGAGCTGCAGCCCAGGAAGTGGCTACAACTTGGGGTGGGGGAAGGGAATGGACCCCAAGGTTAATGCTCAGAGGGGGCGAGGAGCGAGACTTTTAGCCAAGGCACAGAGAGGAGAAGAGGCTAGAATACAAAATTGGGCTGTGGTTTAAAAGAAAAATCTGGGTTCCCTGGAATGTCCTCTCCTCTAGAGCCCCATTGTCACTCTCTCCTGCGTCCACACACTGATCTTGTAGCCCCACATCTCTGGGTGCGTCCTGCTACTGCTGACACTCTGGGAAGAGAAGCCCCAAGGAAAGGGTTAAGCGGAAGGACTCAGAGCACCCTCTGGGCAGGACAGGAAAGGAGGAGCATACGGCAAGGCTGAGGCTGGGGGTGAGCAGGTCAGCTAGGGACCACAGCAGGCAGGCACTCAGGGTGGGGGCATCCGAGGGTGGAGAGCGCTGTGCTGGTGTCAGAGGTAGTAGGGAGCTTGAGGGCTGATCTCAACGTGGCCAAGAGAAGGGCTCTTGGCAGACGCGGTTCCTGTAGTGGAGAGGGCGGAAGGCATATGGGAAGAGGTGCGAACACGCAGGAACACAGGAAGGTGGAGGCTGTGGGTTTGGGCTGGGACTCCGCATACTCCCCTTCCTGAGACCTTCGACCAGGTGCCCAGGTAGCATGAGGAAGGAAGCATCTCCCCAGGCACTGGGGGCGTGGGAGAGAGCCAGAGCTGGGGAGCAGGCCAGGGTGAACCGGCTTCAGCAGAGAGTATGCTCCTGTTCTGTTTAACCTGATCACCTGGGATCTGCTGACCAGGGCCATTTGGGGAGCGCCGCGAGGCATGTGGGGTGACGGGAATGGGGGGTGTGGCTCTTTCTACACTTAACCCTTCACTTCTGATGGGTGGACACTGGGTAGCTCCCAAACCACACTGCATATGTGTAGGGGTGGGGGGATGATCCAATTCAGGGCCTTAAACATGTAGGCAAACTCTACAACTGAACTACAGCCCCGCACCAGCGGACCACCGAAAATTCTCTGGTACGCTGGTTAAAATGCAGAGCACCCCGCCATGGCCATACCATACCTTCTGAGCCTTAATCCCAAGGTTCTGCCAGTTCTAACATGACTTCACAGGCCCTGTCCCTGACACCATAGGAGGGACAATGATACAGGGCATCAGGGACTTCTACCTCTTCTGGCCTTTGCGCTAAGTCTGGGGTGTGGAGCGCTAGACAATGATCCCCTGAAGAACTCAGACCCTGGTGGAACTTCCAGTCCCCAAAGAAACCCTCCCTTAGAGGAAAATGGATGGGATGGAATTCTAAATGAGCCCCTGCTGTCATGACAACCGTGAATTATGGATGGCTGACTATGCCTCTATCAAGTGCTGTACCCTCAACAGCATTGGAACATCTAACCCTCCTTTAGTATATTTAAAAACACTTGGGGTGGGGGGGAGTTTTGAGACAGGGTTTCTCTGTGTAGGCCTGGCTGTCCTGGAACTAGCTCTGTAGACCAGTGTGGCCTTGAACTCACAGGGATTTGCCTGCCTCTGCCTCCCAAGTGCTGGAATTAAGGGCGTGAGCCACCACCTCCCGACTATTTAAGAACCTTCTAAGGATACATACTAAGGGAACAGAGACTGTGTGAGGTTAACCAGCAGAGGAAAAGGAAAAGCTGGGGCTTGCGTGGGTGCTTTTAAGTCCTGAGCCTGTGGGCTTCACCCCTGAACAAAACCTCTATATGCAAGAATTGTACCCAGCACTCCAGCCCCATGAACCTTCTGTGAACTCTGTTCACTGGTCCTCAGAACAGACTTAAGAGCTAGGGACACTCATTTCCAGTTTTCAGAGGAGAAGGCCTGCTTTGAGGAGGTACCGGGGCTTGGCCAGCTTCACAAACATGGCTAATTCACACAGTGTCTGTCTGCCTATGTGAAAACCTTATCCCAAGCATCTTCTCCTCCTCCTCCTCCTTCTTCTTTTCCAAGGTAGGGTTTCTCTGTGTAGCCCTGGCTGTCCTGGAACTCACTCTGTAGACCAGGGTGGCCTCAAACTCAGAGATCCACCTGCCTCTGCCTCCCCGAGTGCAGGAATTAAAGGCGTGCGCCACCACCGCCTGACTATCCCAGGCATCTCAATACGTGCTGGCCCCACTAACTTCCACATTTTACAGAGGAAAAAACTGAGAAACAGAAAGACAGTGGCTCTTCCCAGGCATCACAGTTCATGACAGACCTGGGATCTAACTCTCAAGCTCCAAGCACGGTCTTCAGGCGACCTCATCACTGACACAGAAAAGGCAGACTTGTTCTGGGCCTACCCCACCCCTGCCGAATGGCAAGCACTGGGGAGGTCCTGAAACCTGAAAGGGGTTAGGATACACCCTGAAGTTTAGAATGAGACAGGGGGGATGCCACTGTCCCTGTGTGTGTGACGGCTAGTATCGACTGTCCTCTTGATAGGCTCTAGGTTCACCTAGAAAGGCAAGAAAGACAGCTTGTCAGATAGGTGGTTATCGCCAATTCACACGATGTAAACACACACACACACACACACACACACGAGAGAGAGAGAGAGAGAGAGAGAGAGAGAGAGAGAGAGAGAGATTAAATAAACAAGTATATTTAAAGGCCCACTAACATAACTAGGTTTTGTGTTACTGAGAGCTAATCGCACAGGATGGCTAGTTGAAGATCCACTGTTTGCAGTAAGTTCAAAGTCAGTCTGGGCAACTCGGTGAAATTCTATCTAAAAAAAAAAAAATGTACACAGGGAGATGTGGCTGTAGCTCAGGGACAGAGTTCTTGTCTGGCATTGTTGTGCTGGATTCAGCCCCTTGGGGCCCTGGGCAAAAGGAACCCACTGACCTCTCTCAATTGTACAGCTTTTTCCATAGGAAATAGATTAGATGATACATGTTTCAAACTCAGCCCTCAGAATTAGTTGATAAAGAGTTGCCTAGCATGTCTGAAACCCTGAGTTTGATCCCCAGTACCGCATAAAACCCGAAATCTCAGAAATCAAGAGGTGTGGCAGGAATTTAGAAGATTCTCTTGGTTCCATCGCTGCAATGCATGAGCTCCTGTCTCAAAAACATGAACGTGAAGCCCATCCCACTCTTCACAGTACTCCACCCTGCCATTGTGCTTTTCTTACCCTCCCCCCAGGTCCTGGAGCAGAGTCCCCAAACCTGTCTCAGACCACTCTCTTCTGTTTCCACCCCCCTCCCCACGCAGGATGACTTGTTCGCGGACCTGGCTAACCTGAGCCACCTCTTCCTGCACGGGAACCGCCTGCGGCTGCTCACGGAGCACGTGTTCCGCGGCCTGGGCAACCTGGACCGGCTGCTGCTGCACGGGAACCGGCTGCAGGGCGTGCACCGCGCGGCCTTCCGCGGCCTCAGCCGCCTCACCATCCTCTACTTGTTCAACAACAGCCTGGCCTCGCTGCCGGGAGAGGCGCTGGCCGACCTGCCGGCGCTCGAGTTCCTGCGGCTCAACGCTAACCCCTGGGCGTGCGACTGCCGCGCTCGGCCGCTCTGGGCCTGGTTCCAGCGCGCGCGGGTGTCCAGCTCCGACGTGACCTGCGCCACCCCACCTGAGCGCCAGGGCCGGGACCTGCGCGCGCTGCGCGAGGCCGACTTCCAGGCGTGCCCGCCGCCCACGCCCACGCGCCCGGGCAGCCGCGCCCGCGGCAACAGCTCCTCCAACCACCTGTACGGCGTGGCCGAGGCGGGCGCGCCCCCCGCAGACCCGTCCACGCTCTACCGAGACCTGCCCGCCGAGGACTCGAGGGGGCGCCAGGGCGGGGACGCGCCCACCGAGGACGACTACTGGGGCGGCTACGGCGGCGAGGACCAGCGGGGCGAGCAGACGTGTCCCGGGGCCGCGTGCCAGGCGCCCGCGGACTCGCGTGGCCCCGCGCTCTCGGCCGGGCTGCGCACCCCGCTGCTCTGCCTCTTGCTCCTGGCGCCCCATCACCTCTGACTGCGGTGCTCAGACGGCAGAGGCCGCGGCCTTCGCCCCGCACCCCTTCTCTGCCCCACCGAGCTGCGGCTCCATCCTCTTCGCCCCTTGTTTGCGGCCGGCCTTTGCGGCGCCTTCCCCAGGCCCCCTCGCTCCTTTTCTTCCCGGGGACCACGCTGTCTCATTTGCCTTCTGGGCTGTTCAATGGCAGCCCCTAAGACGGTGTTTAAGGTGGCTCGGCCCCTTTCGTCCTGATTCTAGCCATTAACTCTTTTTCCCCCCAAATCCCAAGACTGGGGCGGGGCACCCCAGGCAGCCATTGCTCCTCTCTCCAGGGCCCCACAGTGGACTGGAGGGGCTTTTGTCTACAGAGCACCTTCCACCAGCAGAGCCTTTGAAAGCTCCCCAGGGAGCCTCCCTTCCTCCCCCGGACCTTGGGAGGGTTGCCTCAGCAAGGCCCAGGCTGCTCCTGGACCATGCTTGTCCTTCAGCCTCCTGACACCTGGAGGAATAACTTTTCTCCTAAGTCTACCCAGAACACTTTTTAGGGTGCCCGGAGAGTTTCCTCTCCACCATGGCCCCTGTGTGGTGAAGATCAAAAGAAGTTGTTTGGGGGAAAATTTATTAAAAAGTTCTATTATTTTATCTCCTGTAAGTTTTTTCCCCCTCCTCAAGACCCCAAAAACAGAGGTAGGACTTGGAATTGTGAGTGTTTAAGGGCTGGAGGGCTAGACCAGGAAGAACTATCTCAGGCCACCAGGATCAGGATCAGACCATCAGTCCTTCTGCGGCAAGGACTTGGTGGGTGACTTATGCCTCAAGGTCATTCTGCTCCTCCCCAGGCTTCCGTTTCTTGAGTTACCCTGTCTGTTAAGGGTGTGTGCTAATGGCACCAGTTTGCCCAAGAGAAGCAGCTACCACCAGCCCTGAAGGGTTTGGCTGCTGAACGGTCTAAGTCTGGAGGTGGCCACCAGCTTGGCTAAGTGGCCTTCATGAAAGAAAGCTTCCACGTTTCCCAGAAAGGAGGCATAACTTAGACATCCCCGGGCCCCACTAGCTAACCACGGCTTTGGGCCTATCTTGAAAAGGCACAGCTTCCTGGGCAAACACAATCGCACCACAAAAGCTTTAAGAGCAGAACCCAGGACTAGATCCCAGCTTGTGTTTGCCCTCTTTGTTGACCACCCCTGTGAAGTAGTCAGCAGATCTAGCTGTTCTCAAAGCCCCCACAGACCATCAGGGCCACCAGGTCTTTAACCCTTTGTGCCTGTGAGGAAAAAGCATTCATGGGTGGATCAAGTCAAGCCTTCTCTGAGCAGATTAGGGAGAGACTAAGAGGGTTAAGGTGATCAAGGGACAAAAGTTTCAAGTTGGGGTGTCTTACATTGGATCATTGCTAGAAACTCCCTCTCTAGAGTAGGTAAGGGGGGGGAGGAGGAGGGAGTCGAGCTATCTATGAACCTTAGCCTGAGTCTCATCAGATGGAATTGATTAAGGATCCAGAGTTGAGTTTGTAGCCTGGGAGGTGGGAATGGCAGGATAGGAGGGACCTGGGAGCTGCCACTGGAATCCTATAACTGACCAGTGATGTCCCAGGATGCTGAGAAGAGGGAGTAGAGCAGGCAGGAATCCGTATCCTCGGCCTGTAGCAGATGGACTTTGGATAGGAATGTGAAATGGTTGAGGGGCTTGTGGGAGCAGAGGTCAGTCAGACAGAACTGGAGAGCTCTGAGCTGGGGTCTTACAAGGTCCGGCTTTGAGGAAGTTCATGAGTGGGGTTGGAACTGGGCCTGGAGGTAAGGTGGAGGGGGAAGGGGAGATATGAGCTGGGGAAGTTGGAGGAGGGGCTTCTGGGCCAGGGCGGGGGAGGGGAGTGTGCTGGTAAATCAGAGGCAGGCTGTCCAGGTCACAGAATTATCGTTGTGAAATATTCATGGACCTTCGGTCCAGATGCTATTTCAGAACAGCGAGAGAGAGCCTCAGGAAGGAGCCTAGAGCAATGCTGCTCCCCACTGGCCCCCACCGCAGCCACTGGCAGCCCAGACAGAACAAGGGACGCCCATCACGTGCACACTCACACCCTTCAGCTCACGCGCACACACACACACACACACACGCACACATGCATACGTGCACACACAAAATGGAGCTTTGTGGCACGTGCAAGCACACCAGCCACCCATGGGTCCCACAAACAGGCAGATGCACCCCATACATGGACGTGTACCCACACCCTCTCACCCAGGACCCCACTCCCAGCAATCTCACAAGCTCTGGTCCCCAGTCTCCCCAAACAACGCAGATTGACAGCTCTGAGTACCACACTCCAGAATAGACAAGACGGGCAAAGGCATGTTTTCCAGCCCCCTCCAATGTCCGGATGAGGAAACTGAGTCCAGAGTGTTCGGGAATGGACCTGTCCGTGACTCTCCTAACTCCCGAAAGAAACAAAAGGCCATTCACCTCCCACATCCCGTGAGTGTGTCCCCATTCTGCATGCTTCATTTTTCAGACACCCAATGTCGTTAGCTCCTCCTTTCTCTAATCTCCTATATCTATTCAGTTCCCAAGTCCCCCTCCTGGCCCCTGGCCACGCTCTTCTTCCGTGCCACCTCCTGCTGACGGCGGCTCCTCGTTACCTCGTGCCTGGAATGTAGAAGAAAATGGCGGCCATCTCTACTCTGCTTTCTCTGCTCTCGGTCTCCCTGACTCCCACCCAGCCTACCCACGGCGACCAGACTCATCTGGCCACACTGCGGATCTCCTTACTGGGTCACTCGGCAACCTATGGTGGCTCCCCACTGCCTTCAGATTCAAAGTAAAACACTTTACCCAGGCACCCGAGGGGTTTCACTGTCAAGAAACATCTGCTATTCAAGCCTCCGCCCTCAATGGCCACCAGCCAGCCTTCACTCTAACGCTTGAATGTTTCTGGCCACCTGGCCACCTGGTTTGGTACGCTAGAAACCCAGAAATTGGTACGCTAGAAACCCAGAAATCTATTTTGAATGCTGCCTAAAGTCCCTTCAACGCCTCCAAACTAGGAAACTCCTCCCTGCTGTTCTCAGATCCCAGACTTTAGAGCCCTTCTTCAAGGCCAAGCCTGCCTCCCTACGGGTAGCCAGAGCTCTTTCCTGTCCTTCAAAGTACAGAGATGATGAAATAGTTCAGAGGACGGCTGCCCCCTACTGGCCATCGTGGGAAGCACAGGCAGGTTTTGTCATCGCAAACTGCAGACTGAGCAAGCAGTCTCCTGGGGAGAGAAATAGCAGGACGCCAGATGACAAGCTTTGTAAGCCCTTAAGCCTCTCAGGTTCTACACCCAGAGTGGGGGGTGAGGGTGTTTTCAGCCCAGTTTTCCGAGCAGCTGGCTCCCCGCTTTAGATTTCTAATCTGTGAGAAAGCTCCTCTATAAAAACATGAAGACGGGGTTTCCAGGACTCTTCAGAAGGGAAAGTTGGTCAACAAACTCTGAGAGGCCACTAAAGCAGGGACAGTCCAGGTGGCAGGCCCAAGGTCCTGCTGGGGTCAGGTTTCTCTATGAATTATTAATGCTTCCAGCCAAACCTGTCAGATGTCCTGAAACCTGAGAGTCCATCTCCTTTTGTTTGTCCAAGATGCCCTTCTCCATCCCTCTGCTCTGGGGCATGGACGACGGAGGGGGTTCTGGGGCAACTATGCTCAGGGAAGAGGTTTGGAGAAGGTTGGGAGATCCGCTTGTTCTCCCATTTCCAAGCTATGTGATCTTGGCAAATTCTCCTGATATCTTTTTTTATTGTTCTTATTGTTGGTACTGTTGGTTTGGACATCCGGGGGGAAGGGAAGGAGGACACAAAGAGTCCCTGACTTAACTGAGTTGTAGTGGAGAACAAGTTCCTAACATGGCCACACTAGTCCTGTCTCCTCTCCTCTGACAAAAGAATCTCTCTCTCTCTCTCTCTCTCTCTCTCTCTCTTCTCTTCTCTTCTCTTCTCTTCTCTTCTTCTCTCTCTCTCTCTCTCTCTCTCTCTCTCTCTCTCTGGACTCTAATTGTTTCTGGTGTCCCCAGTCAACTCCAAATAGCCCGAACCTCGAAATTCTCTCAAGGACTACAGATGAGAAGAGAGAAGGAGATTGGAAGTGGGCAAGGCTGGCTGAGCAAAAAGTAAACAGCAGAGAAGCTACAGAGAGGGTGGGAAGTGGGGCAGGGGGAGAGAACCCCTGAGGGTGGGCACAGGAAAGGGGACCCCCTTCCCATTGCCTCCACCCTTTCTTTTTCCTTCCATGCACCCACCACACCAGAAAGAGACCACCACAGTGGGGGAGGGGAGGGCAACACAGGACGCAGTAAGAGGAAATGGGCCCCCATTTTCCCAGCCCATTCAGCGCTTGCACGGTGATTCTAAAAATAAGGGCCTCTCTATCTGATAGTGAGAAGACAGTTTCTGGGCCCCTCAACCGCTGCTGAATCGGATAGCTGGTGGTCCAGGAATTTGCATTTTTATCAAGTGGAGAAAGTCTGTAAGTGCTCTCAAGTCTGAGAGTCATCTTCCTGAGGGTGGGAGGAAGGAGGGGAACAGACAGGGCCATGCAAAGGAAGGCTGGCACTCCTCCCCAAACACACACCCTTGGTGGGAGCTGTGGATGGGAATTACGTGTGGAGGACAGTGGGGACGAATAAAAGGTGGAGAATGTCAGCCTGAGCGACGGTTATTTCCTGTAATCCCAGCACTGGGGTGGCTGGGCAAGAGGATAGCCGTGAGTTCAAGGCCAGTTCCGCCTATATAGGGAGTTCCAGGCTAACCTGAGCTACAAAGTGAGGTAGGTCCTGTAGAAAGGAAGGAAGGGAGGGAGGGAGGGAGGAAGGCAAAGAAAAGGAAAAAAAAAACCCAAAATTGATAGTATGACGAATGGAGAAAGAGGGACCCATATTGGATGGGGGTGGGACATGGTCAAGATGAGACTGGGAAAAGCCATGCAAGGTGTGCCCACCCACTCTTCTTCACGGCCTCCTGAAACTCTGCTGGACCCACTGGCCTCTGTGAGATAAACACAGAGACCTCTCACTAGCTTTCTGGAGAGAAAGGCCTGAGAGCAAGCGTGTCACACCCCAAGACCTGTGAGCCTCTATAGGGTGCGTCTCAGGAAGATGCGGGTCCGCATGTGCCACCTCCCTAACCTCTGCACCCGCAGGAACTCGGCTGTGTCCAGCATCCTTCTGACCTGTTCTCTCCGGCCTTCCCCAGCCCCCAGTTCCAACTCATCTGCATAAAGTTCCAATTAACACGTTTTCCTGGAGTTGTTTGCGATCCCTGAACTCGCTCCCAACCCGGAGCCCGCTTCCTGCCGCCCCCTAGTCCCTCGGATCGCAGCTCCATTAACCCTTGAGACCCGGGCGGCTCTCGTTGGCCTCTGGCCTGTCCCTTCGTACGAGACAGCGAGCCCGGGACGCGCCCCTAGGCGGCTGACTGTGCAAAGGGCGGGCCAGAGGCCGGTGTTCCTCGGGAAAACGACAGGAGTTCGCCCGCCCCTCTTTCTGGGAAGGCATGAGGAGGGGGACTTCTCCCGGGAGACTCGGGGCGTCGAAATTCCTCGTTCCTCATCCTGCGGCCCCCGCACCCCTCCTCCCGGCAAGGCACCCTCTCCCCTCCCCAGCCATCTGTTCCTGTAGGCAGCGCAGCGGCAAACACAGCTCTAGCTTGCTTCCGCCCTTACCCAGCCCCCTCCTCAAACTCCCCCATCCCCGAGGGTGGGAGAATGGTGATAGCCCTCTCCTAGAAGGTTCACATGTCAGCCTCCATGTCTCATTCAACCCCTAGCTCAACTGGGCAGGGTAACTGTGGGGGTCCCCCTTCTTCTACCGAGAGGGTCCGTAGAACTAAAGGGAGAATGCTTAAAGCTGAGGATCTGGGGAAGGCGTGGAGGAGACCTCGGGGAAAAAGCAGAACAGACAGAGGTAGGAAAACCGAGTCCCGGGTGCCAGAGCGTGGATTTGAGCTCAGTGGTCTGGGGTTCCCCTCCTGGGATTTGCCACCCCGCAATTTGCCCACCCGCAAACACGCAGCGCCGCCTGCTGGGCACACTGAGGACCGCGCGCGCGCCCACACACTAGGCTTCCTGTGCTCGCCTTCATTAGCGACTGATTGATGGGATGCCAGCCAGGTCCCTTGATGGCTTGTGGTTGGCAAAATTAGAGCTCAGGGAGACCCTGGCAGGGCCTCTGGGAGTTAGCCAGCCTCACTGACAGGATCTCTCCCATTCTGAGATCTTTCTTGTGCACAAAAGGCCACATAGAGAGTCAGGAGTCTGCTTAGAGCAACCATCTGCTGCATTGACTTCTCTCCAGACCTCCCAGCAGTCTTGTCGTTTGAAGATGGGTGGGTCATTCTTCTTTATTCCTCAAGAGAAGTCAGAACAAACAGAGGAAGCTTATCTGGAATGCTGTCTCCCAGCCCTCGCATTTGGAGATCCTCCACGGGATAAGGGCCAAGAGGATGGATCAGGATTGTACCGGGGGTCACTCCAGAGTCAGAGGGAGTGGTGGTCATCTCAGCCCAGCACTCGGGAAGCTGAGGGAAGACTGCAAGTTGGAGGCCAGTCCCAGCTACACTGGGTGAATGATAGTCTAGCCTAGGCTAAAGTGTGAAACCCTCAAACACACTAGCAAGGCACCCCAGCCCTGAGAACTAGAGTGCTTGGTAATCCTTTCTGTCCCTGGCTGCCATTGGAGTAGGCTTCCAAAATCAGATTACTACCTGGCCTTGCCTAGTTATTCCCTGCCTCTCTGTACCACTTGGCTTTGGCCTTAATTTTTCTGGTGTTTCCTAAACTACATGGCCTCTCCAGCTATAGCTGAGCTCATATGGCTCACCTGTGTGGAAGACAGGTCGTCAGCAGGCGTTAGAGACTCTGCCAGTCTGTGCCTGACTGCTAAGGCTTTCTGTCCCAGGGCACAGGCTAGCGAAGGGCTGAGACAAACAGGGTCACCTCTTTCTGGAATGTCTCTCATCATTAAAGATGGTGTTTTCTTTATAACTTATTTATTTTACTACCTGTGCCTTGGTGTTTTGCCTGCATGTATGTATGTCTGGGTGAGGGCAACAGATCTTGGAATTACAGATGGTTGTGAGCTGCCACGTGGGTGCCAGGAATTGAACCCGAGTCCTCCAGAAGAGTGGTCGGTGCTCTTAACGTCTGAGCCCCAGTGTTTTCTTTAAATGTGAATTGTTTTAGAGCCTCACTTTAATATTTGAAATAAATATAAATATAGTGTAACCTCAGAATTTGCCTGGTGTTTCAGGATGAAATGGGAGGCAACCAATAGGTGTTGCTTTCAGCAAGTCCCAGACATGCCTTGGTGGTAGAAAAGTTTGTCATTCTTTAATCTGTGTGTGTGAGAGAGAGGTGGGGGGGAGAGGGGGGCTCTGAAGCTCAAGCTGGCCTGGTATTTGCTATGTAGTCCAGACTAGGTTCAAACTCATGGTGATCCTACCTCAGTCTTCTAAGTGCCGGTATTACAGGTGATCTACCATGTCTGGCTTACTATGTCTTTTTTTAAAAAAAATTATTTAATGTATAAGAGTGACCCATCTTCAAGCACACCAGAAGAGGGAATCAGTTCCCATTACAGATGGTTGTGAGCCACCATGTGGTTGCTGAGAACTGAACTCAGGACCTCTGGAAGGGCAGCCAGTGCTCTTAACTGCTGAACCACCTCTCCAGCTCCCCAATCATCCTTCTTAAAGTCCCAGCCATGTGTGGTGAGACAGGAGTGGAGATGTGGAAAGACAATAACCCCCTCCCTCCAGTCATAGACACACACCAGCCAGTCTTTCATTTCCCTTTTTATTTCCTCTAAGACCTGTAAGAAACAGCACCTGGGAGGGAACCCGCCCTCCAGCCTTCACACCCGATCGGGACACAGCCAGTGCTTCAGTCTCTCCTGCAGGAGAGGTTGCCTGTGCGTGTGCATAGGGGGGATGTGTGCACACTTGGCAGCTTGAATTTTAGGATAGTGTGTTCACCGATCCCGTGAGTCTTCAGGAGACAGCACCACGGAGGCTCCTGGGACAAACGTGGAGAAAGGACAGCCCCCGCCCCACTCTGGTTTCCTCCAGTCCAAAAAGATGGCCCAATAACACTGGAATAGATGCTGCCTTCCGTTCATAGACAGCTTGCTTTGGAGAATATTTTTAAGAGCTGTTTTTTGTTTTGTTTCCCTTTTTGCAAAGCCCTACAAAAATAGAACTCTCTTAGTATTTATAAATCCACGGCCCCTTGGCTCCACTCACACGATGCGGGCAGAAAGCCACTGGGGCATTCCCTTTGCTTTATCAAGCCTTGGTTGCCGGTCCTCCAAGTCCCTCAGCCTCAGGAGTCTATGTAGCCACCTTGGAATCATTGAGCACCTTCTGTGGGTCTGGTAAACTGGCGGTATACTGTCTCTGGAGACGGGACCGGTAGTAGAAGAGGTAGGAGGGCAGAAGGAATCCCAGGAACGAGAGGATCAGGAGGCCCAGATTCACCTTCGGAGCGTGAAAAGAACAAAACCAAATTAGGACTAGCAGGGTGCATCCTCTGCAGGGACCTGCCTGAGCTCCCAACATGGAGGACAAGGCAGCCATCTATACTCCAGGTCCAGGATCAGAAGAAACGTGGTGACTCCTTCACCAACATCTCTGATGGTCAACAACCCGGCAAAGGGGCTGAGGCGAGAACATTGACGTCTAGGGAGTGACAGTCACACCCCACGATGCCACGCTCTCTGGAATCTATGCACCAGAAGCCTGGCTCACACCAGCTAGTAGGATCCCACTAGAGTGTCTCTGGCATGGTCAAAGAAACTGGGGTGGATATCTAGGCAGCCTGGAGCACAGATGATCTGCCACACCCAGGACTGTGACCTTCACGAGCTCCCTCGAATCACATGCTACTCCCTAACTCGCGTGACTTTGGGCGAAGACTTTTATCTCATCTGAGTACCCCCTTCACAGGTCTACTGTGGCAAAGACTAAGTGAGAAGAAAAAGAAAAGGCCGGCATGCTTGACACAGCAGCCGCTCAGCAAGTCGGGGGTGGGGGCAATTTGTCATAGTTCTTTCAGAAGAGGGGCCTCGTACAGGAGCAGGCAGCCTGCCGCTGAGCAACCCAAGGCAGGTGGAGAGGAACCCTGTTTGGAGAGTACTGAGAGTCTACGTGAACGGGAGAGGGTACCGGAGCGCAGTCCCGAGGGCTATGACCAGGCCAGCACACAACTTAACTGGGACTGGGGAGATAGAGCAGTGGAAAAAGCTCTTTCAGCACATAAACGAGGATCAGAGTTCGGATCCCCCAAATCCATATACATGCTGAGCGGGACCCGCGGTCCACCTTTATTCTAGTTCTCTGGAAAAAACTAGGAAACTAGACCACCCACATTGCTAAGCTCCGAGATTAACTAAGAGACCCTGCCTCGGTGAATAAGGGGCGGAGCAGTCAAGGAGTGCTCCTAGTGTCGATCTGGGGCTTCCACACACGCGTGCACACATACACTCAAGCATGTGCATGCTCATACATGCTTACCACACACATGACTTTTTTTTTAAAAAAACAAAATAGAAGAAAATCAGACCCTTGGCACCAGATCAAGAGAGAGGCTGACCAGAGGCTGAGAGACATGTCTTTCACTCTCTGGGAGGATTCTGATGAACAGGCAGTCTGACAAGCCCACATTAGGGGTCTCCAAGGCACCTGCTGGCCGAGATGCCAGGAGAGGTTCTAGCACATTCCAGCCCCGCCCCTTCCCCAGCACTAGGACGTGTCCCCTGAGCTCTCACCCAGAAGGGGTCTCCATGCAGAGGTCCCACCATGGCCATGAAGAGCGGCTGCTGCAGCAGAGCGAACACGGCACTGATGAGGGACTGAAGGCCTGTCAGTGTCCCGAAGTGATTGGATGGGAACCTGAGAGGGACAGCCAAGAGTCAGAGGCAGGACCCCTCTCAGTCCAGCACCCACCCTGTTCCCTCCCCTGTGTTGGCCAGGAAGAGTGTTCCTCGAAGAATTCAAGTCTGCACATACCCTTGCGTCTCTAGCCTCCGAGGTCTGTGTCACTTCAGAACCAGCAGGCTGAGATCAATTACCTACTGTCTGTGTGGTCCACCTCTCTGTGCCCCACTTCCTCCACCAGTAGCAGGGAGAGGACAAGCCTCACTGGGTTTTTTATGTTATTTTTTTTTCATAAATGTTTACTGAGCTTCTCCTACATACAGACACTGTTCTAAGCGCTGGAGGAAAGCATGAACCAGACAGACATCTTGTAGCTGTAGCAGTGGTATAAGCAAGATAAATGCATAGCGTGTTAATGCTAAGAGCTAAGCAGGAAAGCTGAACGAAGACGGGGGCCAGGGGCTTGCAAATGTAGATGAAGCGGCCAGAGGCAGTCACACCAAGAAGACAGATAGATGTGCCCCTGGAGAAGCTGAGGAAGTAAAACCGTAAACCTTGCAGGTAGCTGGAGGAAGAGTCAGGCGGGAACATACTTAGGGTTTGTTTACAAGTTGGCTCTTGAAGCTGAAGCAGAGACAGGGAGACAGGAAAGGAAAGGGGCAACGAGACCCTAGGCCCAGATCTTCGGCCCTACTCTGAGCAAGAGGAGACGGGAAACCACAAGTCATCTGAAGAGTGGTGGCTCCTACCTAGTGAGCCAGTCCATGTTAAAGGGGGAGTGGGGAGGTGGGTGGTGGTGGTGCACACCTTTAATCCCAGCACTCGAGGAGGCAGAGGCAGGCGGATCTCTGAGTTCGAAGCTAGTCTGGGCTACAGCGCAAGATCCAGATAACCAGGGTTACACAGAGAAACCCCATCTCAAAAAAACAAAAACAAACAAAAGGCAAAGTGGGGAAGGCAGCAGCTAGAGGTGATGCAGCTTTGCAATGATCCGTGCTTGAGATGAGAGTGGGCCGGAGTGTCACTGAGGCAGTCAGGGCCGGGAAAGCAGAGGCGGGACCTGTGAAGGGTGGAGCCCAAAGGATGGCAAATCCCCTGCAGATGAGTGTCCAGAGAGAAGACCTCAAAGGCAACTGAGAGGCACTGGCTGGGACAATGTAGGAGAGGGGCTTCCCTCCGCTGAGACGGCTACAAGGAAGTGCAGCCAAGCACCCACCCAGAACCTTCCAGGGAAAGGACACGGTGTGATGTGATCCACGCAGAGAACTCTTTCAACAGTGCCTTGCAGTTGGCGTGAGGAGAGACGGAAACCAGCGTTGTTCATTGGGACACTATAAGAAATCTCTACAAGACAGGCCCGGGGAAGGAGGCCTCAACCCAGGTCCAGGGCCAACAAGTTCATCAGACTAGTGGTGTGGGAGAATTGTCTGTATTCTGTCGATCATGTTTTAAATAAAACGCTGATTGGCCAGGCAGGAGGTGTAGGTGGGAAAACCAGACAGGAAGTGGAAATGATGCAAGGAGAACAGGAGAATTCTGGGGAGGAGGAAGTTGATTCGTCCCACTTCTACCCAGATCACCGAAGCAACAGGATGTGAGCTGCCCCACTGAAAAAGGCACTGAGCCACATGGCTAACATAGATCAGAAAAATGGGTTAATCAAGACATGAGAGTTAGCCAGTAAGAAGCCTGACCTAATGGGCCAATCAGCATTATAACTTATAGAGATCTCTTGTGTGACTTTTCTCTGGGACTAAAAGCTGGGGGGCTAGGCAGGACAGAAACACAAACAAACAGGCCCGGCCCTTTCATGTTACAGACTAGGCTTTCCCCTTTTCTTGAGAAAGACATCGTAACTTTGGCGCCTCTGTGAATAGACAGTGGGCTCTCTGTGTTCACTGAGCTCCTGCCATGAGAGCTTCCATGATCACTTTCCCTCTCACAGTCGAAGAAAGGCCAGGAGAAAGACTGCTTTGGAGGAAGTCGGGGCCCTTTCAGCTCTGGCTAAGAATCCCTAACTGTTCAGGCAAAGCTCCAGAGGGCAACATGGTCCATGTGACTCACACGGCAGCATAGAGACCTCCGCAGGCTGAGTGGAAGAAACCACGAACTACGGTGTGCAGGACAAAGGCCACCAACTGAAACCCGAGAGAGAGAGAGAGAGAAGAGGTCAGAAAGATCAAGGCAGAGAGGAGAGGGACACGGGCTTTGCTGGTCCACTTACACAGTTCTACCCCGACCCGACCCCCACCAACACAATCTACTAGGCAGGGTCCTGGAGAACCCAGGAAGCAGGCCTGGAAAGAGGATACTTCTGGAGTATTCAGGCCCCAGTAGAGCATCTCCATAGGGGAAGCTCTAGAAATGGAGGAGTGGAGGAAAGCAGGTACCTGCAGGTGTAGGTTGCTGATGAGGCAGATGACACCAAAGCCCACAAGCAGAATGTTGGTCAGAGTGAAGGCATTGATGGCATTGGTGAGCTTTTGGATCTTTCGGTAGCGTGGTCTGGTGAACTTGGTGGTGGTCCCATCCCTGAAAAGAACAGGCAAGTCACTGGTTGCTGCCTGGAACTCCTGGAAGCTCCTTGGTACCAGTCTGGCCCCAAGCCCTGCTGGTGTGCCTGCAGAGTTCGGAAAGCAACCAAAGCTGAAAACCATTTCTCTGTCTAGAGAGATGGCTTGGGAAGTGAGGTGCTTGCCTCGCACAAATAAAAATCAGAGTTCTAACCCCTAAAGCTCATTAAAAAAAAATCTAGTATCATATTATACACTTCAATTCTGGCACTCAGGAGGCAGAGGTAGGTGGAGCGCTGTGAATTCAAGGCCAGCCTAGTCTACACGAGTGCTAGCCTGTGTCTAAAAATAAATCTGGGTGTAGTGGTAGTACCTGAAAACTCACTGTTGGGAAGGTGGAGATTGGTGGGACCCTGGACCTCACTTGCCAGCCAGTCTAGCCTACAGGGCAATCTCCAGGTCAATGGAGAATCTATGTCAAAAACAAAGCCAGCATGGGCAGCACCTGAGGACCAACAGCCAAGGTTGTCCTCTGGCCTCCACGTGCAAGTGCACACTCCCTCTGGCCTCTATGTGCATGTGTACATTCATGCCTGCATAAGCACACCTGGAAAAAAGAAAGCCATTTCTCCATAAGTGTGGTTTTCTCCCTGACTAGACAAGCAGCAAATGGAGGGGGTGTAAATTGGGCCCACCCCCAGAATGCAGGATGTCTAGAAGCCCAGGAATTGGCAGGAAGGTGGAGAGGGGTTTCCCCATACCATCTTCCCCATTGGCCTGAACCGAAGCAGGTGCCACTCTGGGCACAGCTTGGCATGACCAAGAGCTCTGGGCCAGCTCAGAAAAGAAGGGCAACAGGCTGGGATGAGCGCAGACTGCCCATCTGTCTAGGGTGACCTCAGCAAATGAGCCTTGGCACCTCAAGAGTGGAATGTAAAGAGAAGGCTGGAGCCTAGGAAACAAAGGGAAGCCACTGGGTCCATCCTCGAATGCTTTTCTCCTAGTCCCCCTCTCCCACATTCTCAGGACAAAAAAAAAAGTCAGGAGTTCTGAGTTTAGGATCCAATTTCAGTCTTCAGCCAGCAAGATGCCCATGGTAACCCTGGGCCTTCCTCTACGACACCAGGCTCAGTCTGTGACCACAGACAATGACAGAAATGGTGGTAGTTACCACTCAGACTGTGTCAGAAGACACAACAGCTCTCCCCTTTCTCAGAACTCTGTCAGGAAGCCACCTTCCATACCAAAAGTGTCCCTAATCCAAGCCACATTGGAATGCCCTGAACTTCATGTTCAGTTACACAAGCAAACTCAGGAACACTTCTCCAACCCAGACACAGACAGGTTCAGATGGCACAGCTCTGGCAGGAAGACAGAACACAGCCTCATGGGAAAGCCCAGGTCAGGTCCATCACGCTAGGGCATGCCCAGACTCTGTACCCTCAGCAGCTGTAGGGAATAGTCAACATTTGTTGTTTGGAGACAGGGCCATGCATTCCACAGCCATGGACAGCTGATAGGCCAGTCCTCCCTTTTCCTAGCCTTTGTTTTCAAACAGGGTCTCACTCTGTAGCCAAAGAAGGCAAAGGACGACGATGTAGCCCAGGATGACCTCAAATCATAGCAACCTCTTGCCTCAGCCTCCTGCCCCACACTAAGACAAGCTTAGGAGTGTACGAGTGTACGCTTTGACAAGCTTAGGAGTGTACGCTTTAGGACACTGGTTCAGGAGCCTGCTGTGTGGTCTCAGGCTGGTTACTCGGTGGTACACCCCGGTCTCAGCATCTTCGTCTGCCCATGAGGAACCCTCAGGAACTCACCTGCTAGAGACTCAAGTGACACAAAGTGCCTAGCGCCTTCCCAGCCCTCAACTAGAGGCATCCTTATGCCAAACAGGCCAAGTCTCCTCCAGCCTGTTTCCCTATCTCCAAGAGGTCTTGGACCTCTTAGGAAAATGACGTGGGATACTATATGCCCAAGCCTGGAGGAAGGGGAAGCGGCTGCCTGGGCTCGTCCTGTGGGTCACCTGGGATCTCCGGAGGAAGCACCCTCATGCAGGGCGCCCTCGGTCGGATCATCCACGCAGTCCTTGATGCGCCAGTCCATGATGTAGCCAATGAGGGGGCAGGTGAGAAGACACAGCAGCTGCATGACTCCGAAGATGGAGGAGTAGAACTCAACTGGGCAGGAGCAGAAGCGGAGTCAGGATGCCAGCGGAGGGACAGGATGCTCCAACAGCCTCCCTCTGATCCCCCAGTGAGAATGAATCCTGCCCAAGGAATGGGACACGGCCAGGGACCTGCCTTTATCTCCCTACCTGTCTCTTCCACCTTTTGTCTTTGCTCATTCTGCTCTGTAGGGAGAGGAAAGACATGGTGAAGGAAAGCTGAGCCAAGTGGCCCTCCAGTCCCGCCCTCCACCCCTCCCACCACCCCCCACAGGCTTTCCGAAGAGCCTCACCATGCTCCCGGCCACCAGTCACGAGGAACTCGAGTATCTTGTTCATGGCAGCCATGTAGAATATGACGCGCAGCTGGGTCATACACATGGTGACGAGGCTCCACAGGAAAATGGGGGAGCAGAGGCTCTTGCGAAAGGGAACAGACTCTGGGGAGACAGTGGGCGAGCGGTCAAGCCCCCGGACTTTCTGTTCCCCAGCTTACATGGGTCTAGCGGTGCTAAGACGGTGACTGTGGGACTCTAGAGAGGAATAAGCTTCTTGAGAGACAAAGGGTTCGGGCGCACTATCCTGCTAAGCTCCGTGACAGCCTCCATAGAACACGGTTAGGCGACCTAAAGGCTTCCAACATCTGTGAAGCAGCTGCTCTGAGTCACATATGTGACAAGCTTTATTTTACCAAATCAAAATTTTCCCCTTTTTGAGCCAGGCTTTCCCACATGGTACAGGCGAGGAAACTCTCTCTCTTACTCTCTGTCTCTCTCTCTCTCTCTCTCTCTCTCTCTCTCTCTCTGTTTTTCGAAGCAGGGTTTCTCTGTGTAACAGTCCTGATTGCCTGGAACTCGCTTTGTAGACCAGGCTGGCCTTGAACTCACGGAGCTGGAGCTCCGCCTGCCTCTGCCTCCTGAGTGCTGGGATTACAGGCATGTGCCACCAACGCCTGGCTCAGTCTCCTAGTCTTAATCATCCTTCCATAAGGTTGAGCAATTGGATGATAAATCTTATGGCTGGACCCGTCCTGCACCTTATGAAGAGCTTGTATTGCCCATGGAGTCTTCCTTCCGGTCCTCATAACGAACCTCCCTGTTGGGTGATGGTTTCAGAGATGAAGGAAGGAGAGGGTGAGGACCAATGATGACGTCACACAAGGAAAGCAAGACTCAAGCTTGCACTCCAAGGTCGATGCTCCACCCCCAGTCACCGAGCCCCACAGGGAGTTAAGGTACTTTTGGAAGTGAACTTCAGGTTGGTGCAGCTCTTCCTATGGCCAGCAGGGGGTGTAGGCATGCCGGACAAGGAAGGCACTGTCTCGGAGCTCTGACTTGGCTGGGAGATTGATTATAACTCAGTGGTGAGCAGAAACTCAGCTGCCTCACAGGTCAAGAGGTTTTCCCTGTGCTGTAAGCTGCTCCTACCCTCATCCAGAGGATCCAGCAGGGTACCCCGAATCTGAATTTCCCTGGTGTCATTGAGCATTGACTTCCATATCTACATCCACAGAGGGTGTTGTGAAGACCGGGGAGGGTTGAGGATACACCCTACCCTACCTGCCCCCCTGGGCTAGAAACCTGACCAGACACTCACTCTCACGATGTTTTTCTGAAGTTCCAGAGATATCCTGGGATGAAATAAAGGCATCAGCCCCCTCCTCCAGGCTGGGGGCCTTCTGACTCAGCCGCTGGCCCACAATGGTTACATGGGTGTAGAAGCGGTCACCTGTGACCTTATGGTCCAAGGCTAGCCCAATGAGTTTGATCTTCTTCCTGCCAACAGTCAGACCAGAGCATATGAGAGTTAGTCGTGCGAAGCCGAACTTCAACTGTCCCAGCCTGTCCAAGATAAGCACCTCTTTATCTAGCACTGACATTCCTAGAAATTAGCTCCAATTGCTGCCTCCATCTCTCTTGCTCAGAGCCTGGCTTGGGCACCTGCTCATACAGATATCCAGAAACTGAAGGGCAGATGAGTGCTTTCCTCTTGGTCTATTTTTATGGAGGAGGTGGCATAGCAGCTTCAGACACCAGCTTAGCCAGGTCCCATCCAAACTTCGCCTCGCCTCCTTTCAAGGCTAGAACTTTAGCGAGTCCATTTGTCATTAATGGAGTTAATAACACATTTACATCTACAGTCACTTGGGAGTCAGTACAGCGTGTGGCAGATAGTAGGCTCAATAATGTCAGCTATGTGACTATTACCTTCTGAGCTAGGTTCTGCAGCACCGCTTCCCGCTGTCGGTTAACTGAAAGGGGACTGGAAGAGGCTGGCATGCAGCTTGCCCCCACAAAAAGCAGTATGCTAGTTGGCAGTGTCTTGTTTGGGTCCATGGGACACTTCACACTAGTTCAGGGGTGGGAGTGGGGTCTCCCACTCTGACCTTCTCCTCCAAAGTCAGAGGAAATATTACCATTAATAACAAAGCACTTGTTGACTACCTACTATGTGCCAGCTCTACTACTAAAAATAAAATTAAATTAAAAAAAAAAAACAAAACACCAAAACACCCGTGAGCCCATGGCTCGGATGCAGAAGCAGAACTGGGAAGTCTGAGGCCATTTGCATAACCGAATTCGAAGTCCAAGTGTAAGGGCAAAGCTGGTTCTGTCTATGACATCCTCTTTGCCCTGGCCTCAACCCTCTACTGCAGGGGGCAGGGGACAGGAATCCAAGTCACACGCCAACCTCCTCTCCCAGCCTCTCACGTGTAATCAACTTCCTCGGGGGCAGGAAAGGCTTCTGCGGGCCAGTTGAGAGCACAGTTCAGAAAGATAAGACAGGCCAGGCCAGACCAAGTGAACATGATGACCATGAAGGACACTCCAGCATCGTAGATCAGCTGTTGGGGAAGGACAGGCCATGGAGGAAGAAGCCAGCTTGCTCGGGCCCCACAGAGGCAGAACCCTTGGAGGGTTGGGGCCTCCAAGGTCTCTTCCATCCCATTCCTTATACCCAATGTGCAGGCAGAGAAACCAAAGCCAGAAATTGAAAGTCAGACCCAGAAAGTCTGCTGTTCCATCCCTTCCTTTACCTGAGCTCCACCAAGGGGGCGTGGAATTATCCTTACAAAGTACTGAAGGTGGCCGCCACTCTCTCAACATGACTGGGAAATCTCAGTGTTTGCCCATGACTCCTTAGAAATGCTCACTTTTTGCACACACACACACACACACACAAAAATGTTTCATATCATATGCACAGGGAAATTAATGTTTTGGGTTTAGCTAGCACATTTCCTCACAGAGAGGCAAATCAAACCTGAGAAGCCTTATCTCACGACTCCCAAGTGCACACAGGTGCACGGGCTGCAGAGAGCTGAAGTAATCCAGCAAGTTTCTAACCCCAGAACAAACAGGTTTCGAATGGGCTGGGATCTGATGCAAATGGGACAGCCCCTCTGATAAGAGAATTGTTTCCCATTGTCTTCCCTGACAGTCCCCTACTGAGAGCTCTGGTCACTGTGGGAGAAACTTCCAGTCTTCCAGGAATTTGGGCCTTGTGCTCTTCCTTCTGGGGGCAAGACAAAGCCTCAATAAACAGCACCCCTTAAGCATGTAGGGATAACATAGGACTCCTCAAGCCTACCCACCCCAAACTCCTTTAGAGAAGGCATGCCCACAAAACTAACAAAATAACTCCTCAAGGTGAACTCTGATCTGGTGGAAAGGGTGCTTGGACAAACTTGACCAAGGAGGAAGTAGAGGCCTCCAGCCCACCCCAAGCTCAGGCCTCCAGCTCCCAGGCCCATCAGGCTGACCTGACCAGGATCTACTCTGACAGATTTGCCTGTGACCTTAGACCAAGTTACTCGGCCTCTCCAGTGGGGAGATACAGCCCAAATATCTGGCCTCCTCAATGTAAAAGCACCACTCACCCAGCCCCATCCAATTCCGGTGTCAAGGCAAACAGACAAAGGAAATGGTTCAGCTGGTAAAGTTTGGGTCTCTATCATACATGTAAAGGCAGAGTGTGGCTGCACACACCTGCAACCCAGTGTGGGCTGTGGCTGTGGTGTGGGAACACACAGATCCCAGAGGGCTTCCTGGCCTGCTAGTCTATCTGAAACCATAAGCTCTTTGTTCAGTGAGAAACTCTGTCTTAAAAAACAAGACAGAGAGTGAGAGAAGAAGACCCCATTATCAACCTCTAGCTGCCACATGCACAAGCATGAGTGAGTCCAACTGTAACACACACGCGCATACACACGTACAGACACGCACACACATGTACAGACGCGCACACACACTCACACACATGTACAGACACGCGCACACACGCACACACCCGTACAGACGCGCACACACACACATACAGACACGCACACACACGTACAGACACGCACACACCCGTATAGACACGCACACACATGTACAGACATGCACACACAGAGACGCGCGCACGCACACACAGACATGCACACACACTCACACGCACAGACGCGCACACACACAGTGAAAGAAGGAATATGACAACCCAGCCCTACCAAGGGTTCCGTACCTTGATTCCAGGGAACGTGATGGCCGAAGACGCATAGGAACCAATCATGAGGGCCATGAATGTGGAGCGCAAGTTCCCGAACATGTTGGGCAGCTGAAGCAGAGGAGCAACTCTGTGAGCTGGTGATACGCTAATATCATGCCAGGCTTCCCTGTCTTAGCACTTCACAGAAAAGCTCCGGGGCTACAGTATGGCATTTCTCAATGTGCACGCTAGGAAGGGCGGACCCAGAAGACCTACAGAAAAGTCCCAAGGGAAATCCCACACTGGGGAGCACACTCATTCTGATCCCCTCTAACGCACTTCTGATATTTTTGGGCACCTAAAAGGGTTCCAGAAATACCCCTAGAGAGAACTTTTAACTTTGTCTCATCCTAGGACTGCCCAGGGTTTTTATCCAGGGGACCCCTTTATCCAGTGACCCCTGGATAACCCCCAGGAGCAGGTGAGAAGAAACCCTGATCTAAGGGCAGGAGAGCTCACTGAGTTCAACTCTCAACACCCGCACAGTGGCTCACAACCTGTCCATCATTCCTGTCCCAGAGATCTGATAGCCTCTTCTGGTCTCTGCAGGTACCAGGTAGGCACATAACGCCCTGACATGCATGCAGACAAGACATATATGTGACACAAACAAATAAAAAGTTTTTTTAAAAGAAACACTGATGTAAGCCGACTCATTTCTAACACGAGAAACTGAGGCTGTGAAGGGAAGAAGAAGACTCAAGTTCACAGCCTTAAAGACCTCCTCCCTGTCCTGTCCCATCGAGGCTGTGTCTGTGGATGACCTTATCACACAAAGGTGACCTATAATCCTCTCTTGGGGCCCAAATACCACAGCCTCCAGGCTCTGCTTACCCAGGAAAAATCATGGAAAGACCAGGAAGGCCAGGATGAAGTGGTGGGAGCTCTGATGTCCCAGAACGCCCACCAGCAATGAATTAATTGATGGTGATATGTTCTGCTCACTAACAGTGTGCCAGGCCCTCCGAGAAAGGGAAGGCGAAGCCCTCAAGATCATCTGTATCCTCCTCTCTTAATCCCACTGACTTCCAGGGTTAGGAGACAACATAGCTAGACGGGACCTTAGATGTCATACAGAGGTCACAAGAGCAACGGCTCAGTCAAGGAACCTCAAACAGTGATGGGAAGTAAAATATTTAAACAGAGAAAGGAGTTATCCTCGATCCCAAGAGCATAAAGTAAGGGGAGGCCAAGCAGACTCCCCGTTAGAACAGAGGTTTCGCTAGCGCCCTCTCTCTGCCATGTTTCCTGCCTAGGACATAAGGGAAAGATGCTAGGTCTTAGATCCCAGTCCCTCGAAGAGGTTCAGCCTCAGTCTAGCTAACCATAGGCTCACCCAGGAGGTAGCATATTGGCCAACTGGCGTTAGTTAGCGCCTGCTGCTGGTCTGAAACAGCAAAAGGTCAGGGTCAGGGCAACAAGCGGAGGGGCGGGGTGTGGCGGACGCCAGGCCATACCATTGGCTGGAGATGAGGGGACGACCGGAAGAGGAGCGCAGACAGGCAGGCCCTCCAATCCCATCCACGACCCAGGGCAGGGTCCAGGTCAAGCCTCCGGCTCCAGCCCCAGAAGAGACTTAGAGACCGGAGTCAATTTGCACAGCGGGAAGGGGTTGCTGCACAGAGGGTGGATTGGAAGGGATCAGCTTCCTTGAAAGTTGTGAAATGTGTCCCCAGCTGCAGTTAAAAGCAGCTGCTGGGATGAGAAATTCGGCCAAAACATCCAGTTTGGCCGCATCAGAGATAAACAACCAGAAACGGCCCAACGGGGACTCTTCTTTCTCACCGCCACCCTGCTAAACTTTTAACCCGTATATCCACAGACATCCACAAATACATACGGTAAAAACAAACTCACACAGATACGTCATAGGCGGGGTCACACGAAAGCGGGTCAAAACTAGTTAACTATTTGTAAATTCACACGAGCGAGCGCAACCTCGCACATGCCTGTTTCCTCTCAAGCTCTTTCACACACTCCCCGGAATGTGGCAAAAGGTCCACGCGGCTAAGCTGCTCCTTCAACCTCGCGACTACTTGACCCAGCTGAGTCTTCTTCCCAGTAGTTATGACTGTTGACACGATTTATTAGTGTGCTTGCTTGTTGGGTTTTCTGTCCCACCCCTCCCTAAGTCCCATATGGAAGCTTCTGGGAGATGAGGACATAGTCCTGTTTGTACTGTGGACTCCGTGCAGGAACAGAGCTCAACCAACGCTCACCGGCTCAGTACACACACAGAGAGCCTCACCCACGCAGAGCTCCGTGCCTCCCGTTAGCTCCCCACCTGCACGGTTTGACACACAGGCACTTGATCTGGCTACTTCTCACTCGGCAGATTCTACAGTTATTTTTATTTACGCGAATGAGTGTATCTGTGTGTGCGCCATGTGTGTGGTCCCCTTGGAGACCAGAAGAGGGTTGTCAGTTTCTCTGGCGCGCTCGATTGATAAGCAGTTGGGAGCTGCATGACTTAGGGAGGGCTGGCAACCAAACTCTGGTCCTCTGCAAGAACAGCAAATGGTCTTAACTGCCGCTGGGCCTCTCCAGCCACCCTTCACTCACATCTAGCCCCGCCCACTCCCAGGTGTCTGGGTGGCTGCCAGGACGTGTCCGTAATACTCACAGTGAGTGAGGTAAACGTTAGGCAGATGCCAGCAAACCCGTTCAAGGATAGTGCCAGGAATATCAACGGAGACAGAACTGGGAAGAGAGAGAGAAGGACGGATGAGGACATTTGTGGAGCCATGGCGTCAAAGCCCACTCTGATCCCCACGCATTCTAGAGACGGCAGACGGCTCACCATTAGTGTCCCGAGAGGCCAAAGCCATAAGGGTGCAGGATGCGGCAAAGCAGGCACTGTAAGGACACAGAAAAGTGGGGTGTAACTTATTAGCCCCTTCCATCCCCTGCATCATCTTCCTGGCCCGGCATCTCCTCCACAATCCAGCCACCTCACCTGCCCACCAAGCGCAGGGGCCGGGGCCCGAAACGGTCCATGAGAATCCCCAAAGGCAGTGTGGTAGCGCTTAGCAGGAAGGAGCCAATGGTGAAACCCAGATTGAGCATCTTGTCCTGCTGGTCACAGCTTGGCCACTGGTGCGGTTCATCTTGGGTGGTGTTGGTCCTGTTCTCGGCTGAGGAGGGGATGGGAGGGCTCAGCACAATGGAAACAGGAAAGCAGCCTGGCCCAGGGGTCCTGCCTTCCGATTGAAGCCTCTGATCTGAACTAACCAGGGGTTCCTAGAGTTAACACGGAGTCCCACATGCTCTGTCTGGGATGGGAAAAGAGCTCAAGAGTAAGGGCAGTTTAGCATCTGGCCCTGAGAGAACTACACACGTTCTCAATCCGAGGCTTCAATGAGCTCAGCTGAGAATGTGGACACCAAAGTGTGTACCAGGTTGTGATAGTCGCTGGGGAGCACCGGTGGAGAACACCCCAAATGAGATGGCAAAATCGGGGGCTTGTTCTCCAATGCATGTAACAGGAATGCACATAAAAAATAGGGGAAGCCTCAATAAGTGATATTGATAGCAACAGCTAGTACTGTTTAGGATTCAGTATTCATCATTTACTACCTAGCATGAAACTATGTTCCAGACACTGCTCTGCACAGATCCTGTGAGTCACACAAGCTCCCAAGGGTCCATTAATAAAACATCCCATCCCCCACATGGTGAGACCAAAAGTACGGGGCAGGGGAGGGAGGGCTTCAGCTGTGAACTTGGGAACTGGGACAAGGTAAAGCAAAGGGCCAGGAGAGGGGACAGAGGGTGACTCTACTTAACTCTGTGCATTGAGCCATGAGGTGGCTGGCTACCTCCAAATCGTTTCTGGGTTGTGCTGCCAGGGTAAAACAGGGCATACCTAGGAGACAGGCCAAACAGGATCTCCATTCCCACTGCCCACCTGACTAGCTATGAAGTCTCTCGGCCAGGGAAACTCCCTCAGTCGGTGCCTCAGGCTCCTTGTCTATTAACAAGGGCAGAGAACAAGCAGCCTCAGCTGGAGACAAGGGGGAGCGTTTCTGCACAGTTCCTGGCCCAGGGGAAAGGGCTGAGGCCCATTCCAGAGCTTCAGAAATAGTTGACAACGAGGTTGAACACAGACCCACCAGATCACACCCTGAGACTGGAAGCTCTGCAAAGGTTTGTGACAGGGAACGAATGGATGCTGGTTTAGAGGAGAGGAGGGCTGTTTGTAGTGACCCATGAGTGTCATCCCAGCCCTTAGGAGGTTGAAGCAGGAGAATTGCCTTGCAGTCCGCCTGAGCTACTTAGTGAGTTCCAGACCAGCCTAAGCTTTGTGTGAGGTTCTGCTGAGAGAGAGAGAGAGAGAGAGAGAGAGAGAGAGAGAGAGAGAGAGAATCATTAACTAAAAATACAAACATGGTAAGCTCTGTGAAGGGACATGACTGTGCCTGGGTGCTGAGAGAGAGGGTGGCCCTAGACCCTGACTTCAAGTAACCTCAAGCTGTCAAAGGACCTACAGGTAGCACAAGGTTAATGAGATCTGTGTGTTAGCATAGAAGGAACATAAAGATGGGTCAGATCTGAAGAGCAGGCTGCCAGAAAAGGAACTGCCTTGGGCAGTACCAACTACCCTGGGAGGCTAGGGCCAGGGCTAGGATACCTGGAGGAAGGACTTAGGGGGTTCAACCGCTCAGCCTTTGAGGTTCCTGCTAACCTCCTTCCTTTGCTATCTTTATGAACGCCACCCACTTCTCCACCGGGTCTGTCCACATGGGAATATTCTGATTGGTCACCAGCATTGCAGAAGGAGAAGTCAGAGCAAAGGCCACAAACAGGTGACCACCCCCCGATTCTCTCTCTACCCGTGTTTTGCTAGACCGCCAGCAACTTAGGTTGAGCATCATGTTAAAGAGAAATCCAGTTTTCTATTTCATGGGAGCTTGGGCGCCTCAGCTGGACATGGTGGAATGCAACCACAGCCCCAGCTACTCGGGAGGCTGAGGCAAGATGGCTTGAGCCCAGAAGTTTTGGGCCAACCTGAGCAATATAGTAAAAAGAGAGGGAGAAAAAGAGAGAGGAGGAAGGGAGAGAAAGCCAAAAAGACCTAGCTGTTGCTGGCCTCCTCTTCCGCCAGGATTGTTCTCTTTTGAACAGGTTTATGTCTGTCTCACAGCCCCCAGACGCTAGCTAGCTACCTCACACCTGCCCTGCTGGCCTCATTTATTATTATTCTCTTGCCCTACACGGCAGGTGAATCTGTAGCCCCTGAGTTAGACAATTTCATCATCAAATGACAAGTTTCCTCCCAGGTAATCTCATGAGTTTGCAGAAAACACTTACTTTGTGCCAGACCAAAGCTCAAAATCTTTACAACAACCCTAAAAAGTTAATAGAGAGGTCTGTATGATAGATGATGAGGCTCCCAGAAGCAAAAGCACTCAGCCACCTAGTGACCGACAGGGGCCTCCCGTTCAAGCTCAACAGAATTTCCAGAGCCAGCAGCACAGATTTGCCACACCACCCATGCCAGCTGTCCCAGAGGCCAGCTTGGAAACTTTCCCAAGTATCTTCTAATGCCAGTAAATATGGGTACCCCGCTCCAGGTACCCAGCCCAGCGGGCTGCTGACGGCTGCTCAAGGCCTGCTAAAATGTAATTTTTTTCTGGTTTAATCAGTCAGCTTCTTGGGAGTTCCATATGAACTGGCTCCTGAAGCCTGATCACTCTGAGTGGCTGGTTAAAGAACTTGTGTCCAGGAGATACAAGTCACAGCAGAATAAGTCTGGCATCCAGCTGCCCCATTTTCACGGAGGGATGATGCGCGAGCAGAGGAATGCGAAGGCCCTCAGTGAGCGAGTGAGGCTGCTGGGTTGACAACCAATGAAAAGGAGTCTCCACCTCTATGCTCCAGCTCTTACTCCTGATTAGCTGGGTGACCTACACACATCACAGTTGGCCGTTCACGCGACAGGGCCACTCAAATTGGGGTTAGGTAGTATATGGAGTGACTTCTGAGGCTCCAGTTATCAGTTGCTTGTGCATTAGAAACATGCATGAATACATGTATTTCTCAGGAATATATGTACATATGTATATGTGTATACAACATCAAACCCAAGGTTACACCACACTTTAAATAACAGTAACAAAAAAAAAAAACAAACCAGTAACAGAAATTCCAAAGGGAGCTTGTAAATAAATGATCGTGTCTGAGAGACCCTGGGAAATGGATCATGGGTAAGCATGCACCTCTGGTCAAATTCTGGCCTCACTAGCTATGCTGTTGAAATCCTCTGAGCCCTGGTCCCACCTCTGAAATGGGGACAGTGGCCTGAGACCCCTGGATCTGAGGAAGGGCTGAGGACCATACAGGCAGAGCAAACTTAAAATGATTCCGTTTTCCTTTTCTCCTACTCCATGTTTGCATCCTTATGTTATTTTCGTGCTGGTGATGTAGTCATACCGCCAGAATACCTCAGGATGAAGTTCTAGCTGGTTAAGTCTTGTCTATGGCACTGGGAATGGGATGTTGGAGCCAAGGCCTGTGCTCCGTTAGAGATAAGAAGTTTAAAGACAGGCCTGATGCTAAGCAGAGTAAAAGGAGTGATCCCCTCAGAGTGAGACCCCACCCAGCTAGTCCTGAAGCCTGTGAAAGGAGAAGACCTGAGGGATCTGATGCCCAAGAAGCCAAAAAGCACCAAGGAGTCAAAGCCGAATGCAAACGTAACTTAAGGAGGGGGCCGGGTTCCAGCCCCAGCAGAGTTTGGCAGCCTCAAGCCCAAGCCCGTGGTTCAAGAAGGATAGCGGTAAATACATCCATGAATCATTCTCTTTTGTTAAGGAAAGTCACTGAGCCCAGGTGTGTGCTAGGAAGTCTCTACCTGGAGGCCCAGAGAGAGCGTTTCCTGAAAGCTATGAAAAGGGAAACTTGGCTGCACTGGAGACCCCAAGCTGCCGGAGATTCCCGAGCCATGGATGGGATGTCAGCCAAGGAAAGCTGCCAACAGGGAGTGGCACCAGCCCAAGAGAGAGAAGCGGGATGCAGTCAACAAAGTGGGAAGATGGCGGGAGATGGGAAGAGCCCTGTGATACGTGGCATGAGGTTACAGGATTTGGAGTTTGCCCTGCCGGGTTTCAGTCTCCCTCTGGTCCAGTATCTCTTCATCACGCCCCTTGCCTCCTTTGGGGAACGGGCAATAAATATTCTGTGTCATTGCGTGTGAAAGTAGGTTGGTGTGGGAGAATTGTCTGTAATCTGTCGATTATATTTTAAATAAATGCTGATTGGCCAGGCAGGAAGTATAGGCGGGAAAACCAGACAGGAAGTAGAGGTGATGCAATGAGAACAGGAGAATTCTGGGAAGCAGGAAGCTCCCTCCAGCATTCCTGCCCAGACCACCAGAGAAGCAAGATGTAACCTGTCCTGCTGAAAAAGGTACCAAGCCATATGGCTAACATAGATCAGAATAATGGGTTAATATAAACTACAAGAGTTAACAAGAAGCCTGAGCTAATGGGCCAATCAGTTTATAACCTAATGTAGACTCTGTGATTTTCTTTGGGACTTGCTGACTGTGGGGTACTGGGCAGGACAGAAACCCCAACAAGCCGGCCCTCATGATACAGTAGGTAATCATTTTGAGTTTACAGGGGTTGCAGGTAAGAGATTGCCTTGAATCTCGGAAGAGACTTTAAATGTAGAGACTGTTATAGTCGACGGGGACTCCTGAAGTTGGACTGAATGGATTTTGTGTTATGATGTGGCCCTAAGTCAAGGGGGCAGACAGCAGAATGTGGTGGTTTGAATGGGAATGGTATTTGAATGTTTGCTTCCCTGTCGGTAGATCAGCTTGGGAAGGGTTAGGAGGTGGGTCACCTGGGGTGGACTTAGAAGTTTCAAAGACTCCAGCCAGACCTAGCCTGTCTCTCTCTGTGTCCTGCTTGTGGGTCAGATGTGAGCTCTCAGCTACTGCTCCAATATTCCCTGCCATGATGGCCATGGATTCACCCTCTTAAACTATAAGCAAGCCCCCAATTAAAGGCTTTCTTTTGTAAGTTACCTTGGTTACGGTGTCTCTTTACAACAATGGAACAGCAACTAAGCCAGCTGGACGCAATCGTCAGCTATTGGTGGTTGGGACATACAAGCTGTTCCTCCTTGTTCTCCTCCTTACCAGCTGGGTGACCTTAGGGGAAATGCCTAGCATACCCCAGGTGCAGGTTTCTCTCCCCAAAATGGGTTTTACAAGGAAATCTGAAGACCTAACAGAGAGTTAAATATTTAATGACTGCTAGCACTTTTTGTTTTGTTATTGTTATTAGTGTGTCGTGACTAAATTTTAAGTAACCGTCCCCATTAGCTCCCACCCCAGAGTATATATTGGGGGGAAGGTCCCCAAAACATAGAGTGTGACCAAGAAACCCCAAAGCCTGTACTAATATCAACCTCAGTTATGAGCTTGACATTTGCTGAGCTCCTCAACTGCTTGTTCAGGCCACCTTTTGAGTCATATATTATTCTGTGGCAAGAAAAATAACAGTTATGCAGGTGAAGACCATTGCAGAAAATCACGATCAATGAAAATGCAGAGACCAAGTAGCCATGTGATGCCTCATTATACATCTACCACACAACTCCTACGCCTAAGGCCCAAGGATCGTCATGGAAGCAGGGACAGAGGGTTGCAAGGGCCAGAGGAAGAGGAGGATTGCATCTCCTGGAGAGGTCAGCAAGGACTCACGATGGGTGAGGCACCAGGAAGCGGAAAGGGGTGCTTCTGATCAGACAGAACGAGCAAGACAGAACAGGCGCGCCATCCCATCCACCAGCCTGCAGAGCCCCTGAAACGAGGAGCTGGGGAGAGGCGCTGTCCGCTCGCTGCTTTCTAAAAAGGCACAAACACGCTCTGGGAGAAAAGGACAGGCGTTCACATCGTTTACCACAAACAGCCAGCCTCAACCACACACCTGCTTTTGAGCAACTCAAAACATCATGTCAGTACCTCATAAGATCAAGGATCTGAATGGAAGCGCCTAAACCACAAAACTAAGAAACACACAGGTGCAGATTTTTGTGACCTTAAATTTAGTCAACAGTTTCTTAAGCAGGATGGAGTAGCAGAATAAAAAAAAAACAGGCAAATAGGATTTTAACAACATTCAAAACAGATACACACACACACACACACACACACACACACACACACACACACAAAGAAAAACACCAAGGTTTAAAAAAGAAAAAAAGAAAGAAGTAAAAGAAAACTACATAAACAATTTAGATATATAAAGAACTCTTACACTTCAATAAGGGAAAGACAGGACTATACAGCTCAGTGGCAGACTGTATATATGCTTAGTACACGTAAGGCCAAGAGTCCAAGTCTAGATAAATAAACAAGCAAATAACACTACTTAGAAACAACCACTGTTGGGAATGTGGAGAGACTGGAACCCCTTATACGCTGCTGGAGAGAATTTAAAATGTGGTACTCATTTTGAAACACATTAAAGTTACCTTCATAACCCAGCAAGACACTCTAAAATAAATACATAGGCACGGGAGTATTAGCCTTCACAACCGAAAAAGTGGAAATAGCCCAGGTGCCTATCAGCTAATAAAGAAAAGTCATACAGGGCTTAGCTTGTACGTGGACAAAGGGTGGACCAAGAAGACGTCATGCAAAGTGAACGAAACCAGCCACAAAGACAAGATTCCATTTCTAGGAAATGTTTCGAATAGGTATAGCTGGTATTCGTCACAGCCAACCTACAGCGGAAAGCAGACACGTGGTTGCCTGAAGAGAAAACAGGGGGGCTGGTGCTGCGAATGAGTAAAGGGTTGATAAGGTAAATGCTCTAATTTAAGGGGTGACTATGTGAGACCGAATACACTATAACCTATTGTATTGTATGTTTTGGTTTGGTTTTTAGAGACAGGGTTTCTCTGTGTAGCTCTGGTTGCCCTGGAACTAACTATGTAGACCAGGCTGGCCTCAAACTTACAGGGATCGGTCTGCCGCTGCCTCCCAAGTGCTGGGGTTAAAGGCGTGCACTACCACCATCTGGCTTATATTGTATGTTTTAAATGAAGGATTTAGATATAATTGTAGGTCCTTAAAAGTTTTTGGGAGTGGTAGAAATGTAAATATTGGCTGTTGTAATGAATACTGGAATGTATCAATTTGTCAAACATCACCAAAATATACAAGGTAATTTTCTGTAGAGTTAACTTAGTGAAACCCTACTACCTCCAGGTGCAGAAGTCAGGGAAGAAGCCACTGCATGGGCTATAGCAGACATAAAGGCCACCAGGCAACAAAAGAAAGGTTCTCTCTAGTCTCCAGGGAAAACTCAGAGGGATTTGAGTTTGTGGGGGTGGTCGACCGTCTCTAAGGTTCCCTGTCACTCCATTCCACCTCAGTCTTCCTACTCCTCAAGAGATCTACCCTGACTTCCTAGACTGAGGCTAACTCCATCATCTCCAGCCCCACCCTTCAGTAACTGGGGCCAACTACAGGGGCAGGGTGCCATACTTGGGTGCAACCCATTGCTTCCTTAGAGATAACTTTGGCAGGGGTGGGGCAGCCACCATGGTATAGCTGGTGCTGCAAATAAGAACAGATATCACAACCTTCCCACCTCCACCCTCGAGGAGATGGCTTTCCGACCTTCCCCACTCGCAGTATAAGTTTGAGGCATGGGTTGAGCTGGGGAACCAGGAGAAGCCAGACGTTTACAGTTGCCAAGTATTGCTGAGTCTCACAGCCACCCCCACGGACAGATATCACTAATGTCCCTAGGTAATGGATGCTCTATGTGTAAGGAACTCACTGGTTCAATGAGGAGGAAGCTGGGATCCAAATCCCTAGTGGCCTTCCTTCCGTTCTTGCTCTACAACATGGCGGAGGCGGGAGAAGGGACAGAGGGAGGCACACCAAACTGTACCCCCACACAGCTCTTTTGCTGAGTACAGCACTCTCCTATCCCGGGAAAGAAAAACATCCACGGAGTCCTAGCCACCAAGTAAGGAGCCCCACCCCACCCCCCACCTCCCGGATGCAGGCAGGCAAGCTTTGGCTGCAGTTACCGTTCTCAAAGAGTTTAGGATTCCCACTCCACAGAGACCAAGTTGATTGACTTGGAAATCAGAAACCCACCACCGATATCCCTTCTAGAGGAAATAGGGCTGTTAACTGTATGCAAATGGGTGATTTGTAAAACTCGGGACTCCAAGGTCCTGAAAGTGCAGTCCCGTTTGTGTGCCTCTGCTTGGTCTCATAAGAACACTCTTGTGTGTTGGTGATGTCGCTCAATGCTTGCTAGCTTGCAAAAGACCTGGGTTTAACTCTTATCCAGGTAGGTACAGCACTTCAAAGGATCTACATGCTACTCTATAGACTGGAGGTTGTCAAAAGCAGTAGTCTCAGGACTTGGAGGGCCAGCAGGACACCGGCATTCAGGGACCACTGAATCAAAGAATCCTAACGGACTGGGCACATGAAGTTGGAAGAAGTCAAGAAGTGAAGCTGTCCAATTCCTATTTGCCCAGTGTCCCAGTCTTGGGCTTTGTCTCCGCCTGACCACCTGTCCTTGCTTTCCAACTTCCTACCTCCTCCTTCTACCGTTCCTCGCGGTCCTCACCCCCAATCCCAAACCCTTCTCAGATATACCTGGGCACAGACTGGAATAGAAGCCTTCCTTCTTGAGCATGATCAGCAGGGAGGCCCAGCCCAAGAGCACCGCGGAGAAGAAGAGGTTCTCCAGCACAGCGGTGCAAGCCATCCACCAGCGCCTGCCGTACGCCTGCTTCAGCGTGGGGGCCATGGTGGCCGAGACTCTGCAGAGAAACAGTGCGCTGAGAGAAGGACTTCCTAGCGGCCCTTGAGAAGGGTACTCCATCATGGTGGCTCCCGAGACCCCCGGAGCCAACCCGAGATGGAGCCCTCATGGGGGTCCCATAGAGCCCGGTGTTGCGGAGCTGGCTCCGCGCGCTCTGGCAGTGCCAGGGGAGAACGCGCCACTGGCCCGGAGGGCACTATCAGGAACTAGAAAGAGAGAAGCAACTTCCTGGCGCGCTGCCGGGCTCATCTACCCGGGCCAGAGCGCACAGAGCCCGCTCCTGGAACCAAACCCCAAGTTCCCAAAGTCTCCCAAAGTCAGCAAGGGGCGGACCGTGCTCTGTAGCCACCGCTGACCCACGCCTAGCCAGCCTCTGGCGCCAGATCGGACTCTCAGAAGCGGGCAGGAGGCGGAAAGGGAAGTCTGGGGCTAACCCGAGACCCTCTATTCTTGTTACGCCTTTCATTCTACTCCTCCTCTCCAGTGCCCGGGTAGAAAAACTCCTCCCGCTCGCCGCAGCCGGCGCTCGAGTCCCTCCGGTCTCCTGGGCCAACCCCAAAGCTGCCACGTGGAGAGAGACCCTGGGCGGGCCCCGTGGCGCCCCCGCGCGCCCCTCACTCCGCCGCGCGCCTGGGAACCCGCCAGCCCCTAGGTCCCGGGGAGAGGGCTGCGGCTCCGGCAGGAAATCCTGTGCCTGCAGACTTTATAAGGACAGTGGCGGAGGATGGGATGGCTGGCGGGCGGGTGTGTTTACCAAAGGGAACGAAGAAATCGGAGTTCGCCCGGGCCGCGGTCGCCACCGCCAACAAGGGAGGCGAGACCCAGGCACGCGGAGAGGGGACACACAGGGAACAGCAAGCTAGAAAGATGAAAGGGGAGGAGACGCTGGCCCCTTCTCCAGGGGGTGGTCAAGCTTCTCATCTGTAAAATGGGGCTTTCGATTCAGTGATTCCCCGAGGTCCCTTCCCAAAGTGACAACTGTGGCTCTAAACAGAGTGGACTAGAAGAATGGAGGGGTCGGAGAGAGGGGACAATATGCCCAGTGTCTCAGGTAACAGGCGCTTCGAGGGGACCTGCAGATGTGGCTGGGTAACTTTCAGCTGCACCAACTGCTCACCTGTCCCCGGCAAACTTGCCTCCCGCAACCGCTGACACCCGGGGTAACACAGAGCCTCCGCGGCGCTCCCACACTCCGGATCGCCGGAGACCCAGGATCCCAATGCCAAGTCGCATCCACGCGGGGGTCTTCCGGGCGTTCCAGACCCAGTCGGCCTCGGAGCCTGCCGATCTCTCCTCGTCTGCGCCCTCGAAAGAAGCGGTAGACCTGGGAACCGTCCGGGCGCCACAGAGCCGGGAAGTCGGGAAGCCGGGGCATGGACTACCGATCTGCCGAGTTGATTGCTGTATTTACAGGCGTCCAGAGCGGCGCCCCAAGGTGGGGGCGGGGGTTCCCTTCCCTTCCCCTCCCCTTAGGTCGAGTTTCACTCACACGTGACTCGCCTGTTGGTCCCCAGATACTCTTCTTACCCAATTAGACCCGGGTGCCGAAATTTCCACTCTAGACCCCCGCACCTTCTCTGTTGAACCCCTGAACTAACGTTTGACAGCATTCTCTGTATCTTTGTTCAAAACAACGCAAGATTTGACTGGAGTTGGCCTGGATGCTGGGAAAGACTTGGATGGGGTTTTGAACTGTGAAATCAAGAGGAGTGTTTTCTTCTGAGAGTTTATATGCTCCAATTTCGAGTCTGCATTTTGAAAACTGACTAACCTGGGATACTCTGGGCCACTTAACCTCTGAGAGCTCAGTTCCCTTCGCTATACAGTGGGATGGCAGTAGAATTTGCCAGCCTGTCGAGCGGGAATTAGGATGCCATTGTAATGCTGGGTACACTTGAGTGCAGTATTAATTGTTGCGACTATTGTCCTTATTTCCCAAGACTCAATGGTCAGGTGCTTCTGGTCGACAAGTGATTGATTTTGGTAAATCGTTCATCCCACCTGGCCTCGAGTTCCTCTTCTGTAAAACAGGGAAGGTATTCAGTACTTACGTGGACAATGGTGCCGATTAAGGAAGCAGCTGTGCTGAAGGAGGGTATGGATGTGGGTCAATTCCGTGCATTAGCGTGCAAAAAACGAGTAGTTAGGCGGTGGTGGCACACACCTTTAATCCCTGAACTTGGGAGGCAGAAGTTCTGAGTTCCTGGCCAGACAGCCTGATCTACAGAGCCAGTTTCAGAATGGTCAAGACTACAAAGAGAAACTCTGAAAAAAAAGGAGTCAAAGTGTGGGGCTGGGAACATGACTTGGTAAAGTGCTTGCTTAGTATGCCTGAGCCTCGAGGGTCCATCCAAAGCACAACATAAACCAGGTGCAGTCTCTAATCCTAGCAAAGGAGAGGTGGAGGCAAAGGGATCAGAAGTTCAAGGGTCATCTTCAAACTGCAAGTTAGAGCCAGCTTGGGTTACATGGAACCTGTCTCAAAATATAAACAAGTGAAGACTGCTGCAGTTGCTATTCACAGAGCTCTGAAGGAGCGTGGAAAAGTGCCGAATTCCACAAAGGTAGGTGATGGGGAGTCCCTGAACCCCTGAGCAGCTGGGCCGCAGCACCAAGAGAGGAGCTAACATTGCCAAGTGACTGCGATAGGATGGGCACTTTCCAAACCAAAGTTACTAACTGTTCAGCTCATCCCAGTGTGCTTCAAACCTCACAAGTTTCCACACAGAGAGTAGGCAAGGTTTGCAGCTAGACCGCAGTGATTGGAGGCAGGCCTGTCTGGCTGGTACTTTTTCTGATGTTTTCATTCCCGCGAGCCAGGTGAAGGAACAGCTAAGCAAAAGCTTGGCAGCCGAAAGGCACGGGGAGTTCTCTGGCAACAGCACACAGAGGCTTTGATGGTGGTTTTACTTCTTAAAATGCCTTGCTGGCTGCAGGGTAGGAAGTATGGCTGAGCAGTAGAGCTCTTGTATATGTATGTGTTTCAGTCCAGAAAGACGCACGCGTGCACATACACACATACACACAGACATGCACGCACGTGTGCACACAGACACTCAAGCACGTGCACACACACATACACACGCACACGTGCACATACACACACACACACTTCCAGACCTTTTACCTCAGGCTCAAATTCCTTAGCTCAGTACAAGGAGCCCTACAGGAAAGGTTCCAACTCAAGAGCATCATGGTTCCTCTTGAGACTACAATGAAATATGAGTTCATTATCTATGAAAATATTTCATGAAGTAAGCACAGACATGCACATTGAAGTCACAGTGGGGTTGTGAGCCCCATCCATGAGTCTTTCGTGTCTGTGAACTCCTGTGTCTGGAAGGCTTGCTGTTCCGCATCCTCTCTGTGGTTCCCGTCTTCCTCTTGGGGTCGCTGAGCTCTGTGAAGTCGGGAGCCTTTGCTGTGTTCATTGCTTACATATCCAGAACACCTGAGAGGAGCTCCTGGAGCAGATGTGCAGCGAAGAGCCCGGCCAGCTGGCTTCGCACCTTCCTTCTCCGCACCTGTTCTTCCGGTGGGAGGGACAGACTCACCCATCCTGACAGCGCTGCTCAATCTTCCCCTTTGTGTGGAAGCTGCCCACGTAAATCCCCAAACTCTGTGCTGACCTCTTGGGAAGCCTCGTTTCCTTCCTCCCTTCCCCACTCCGTGGGCTGGAAGCCTGTTGTGGGTGCAAGAACAACCGTGTTGTAGGTAATTTGTACGGCTGCTGCCTATAACAGACTTGGAATACAGTAAACTGCTAGTCAACATTTGCTGAATGGATGAGAAGGGACTGGCAGGAAATAAAGCTGGGAAGGAGGACAGGATGACTTTGAACTGTAAAAAATCCTGGGTTTTATTGTTTTCTTTGATTTTGTTTGAAGGGAACAGACATAGTTAAGTTAAAAACCAAGTTTGTATGGTCTTTTTTAAAAAAGATTCATTTACTTATTATTCATACAATGTTCTGCTAACATGTGCACACCAGAAGAGAGCAGCAGATTTCATTACAGATGACTGTGAGCCACCATGTATGTGCTGAGAATTGAACTCGGGACCTCTGGAAGAGCAGCCGGTGCTCTTAACTGCTGAGCCATTTCTCCAGCCCTGTATATTTAATGAAAAGAGGGTATGTTGGGAAGGAAAGCTAAGTAGGAAGCCTCTGTAATAGTTCAGTGAGGGGTGGAAAGGCCGGGTATTTTCATACAGGCCTGTAAGCCCAGCACTTGGGAAGCAGAAATGAGGCAGGATGACAGGCCCAACTGCAAGGCCAGTTCTAGGCCAAGGTGACAGAGCAAGATTAAGACCAGAGAATGGGGGCGCTGGAGACAAGACTCAGACATTAGGAGTACTGGTTGCTCTTGCCGAGGACCTGAGCTGCATTCCCAGCCACCCACATGGTGGCTCCCGGTCTGGCACATCAATTCAGCGGAACTCGGTGCCCTCTTCTGGCAGCCACTGTCACTGCACATACATGGTGCACTTGCATGACTTCTGGCGAAACACCCAAGACACATAAGATAAAAAAAAAAAAAACAAATCTTAAAGATTCTACTCCAGAGGCACGCGTGAGGTCTCGGGAAACTGAACAAGGACCGTGATGGGATATGTATGATATGCCACTATGGGAAAGTATAGTAGGGGAGAGTTGGATCTAACCAGGAGCTCAGGGAATGGTCTTTAAGGGGGATGTGTAAGCTGAGATCAGAGATAGCTTTAGGTGACAGAATCAGCAGGATTTGTCAGTCCCCAGGAGGAGGAGACGTTACATAAAAGGTTCAATTCCTGGAGCTGGAGAGAAACATACAGAGGAAGGGATCGCAGCTCAAGTTGCATCTGAAAACTGCCCTTCCAGGCCGTTCCTGTTGGGTCTTCTAAGACTGTAGGCAGCTCAGCCATTTAAAATGACCATTGTCTAACCTCTCTTGCCTATGTCAATAGTGACACCAACTCGTCCCGGGCTTAAGTGACAGAACTGGAGACACCGGATTCTGCTCCCTGCCTCCGTCTTCATATGCAGCCGCCAGCAGCCTGTAGTTCCCACCTTCTAAAGACTCCTTGTCTGCATGCACCGGCCTTCCCAGCCCCTACTGCTCACAGAACTCAGGGCGGACCCCTGCAACCTGGCCTCCCCAGTTCCACTCCGCTTGACCCCACATACAACCAGCATAAGCTACCAGAATAGGAGCTTTATCCCTTGAAATGTTTTCTGTGTCCTTTTGTTACTGGCATTGGGGTCAGTGGTTATGCTTTGATAATCCAGGCTCAGCCTCCTGTCTACAAGTCGATCAGAAGCACCAAATTCACAGTGAAACACAGAAGCAATTTATTTAATGTGGCCACATGGAGAAAAGGAACAAAGAGATACAGTGACCCCTGTGGGAGTCCCCTCTGTGTGCTGTGATTACCATAGCAAGGCAGAACTTAGGGAGGCAGGGAAAGCTAGGCTGAATGCTGGGAGAAAGAAGGGCGGAGTCGGGGAGATGCCATGGATCCGCAGCCAGAGACAGACGTACTGAAACATTGCTGGTAGGCCACAACCTTGTGGTGATGCAGAGATTAATGGAGATGGGTTAAATTAATATGTAAGAGTTAACCAATAAGAAGTTAGAGCTAATGGACCAAGCAGTGATTTAATTAATACAGTTTCTGTGTGATTATTTCGGGTCTAAGCTAGCCGGGCAGCCAGGAACCAAACAAGCGAGTCCCTCCTACAGACCCCTGTGTCTCAAGTCCATCTTTGGGGTCCTGGCATAAGGTTTAGGCTTAAGTAGAGAACTAGAAGGATGCAAAGCTAGGCGGTCCTGGTCAGGGTGTGGTTCCGGTTGGACAAGGTGATCTGACCCGTTGTCAGAAGCCTGTGGTCGCCTTCCAAAAGACAAGGTCCCCTCTGGCTGGCACTCACTTCAGCATTTCTCTCCCCCAGCGTGAGGGTCCTGAAGAAATTCCAGTTTGTTGTTGGTCATTATTGTATTACTATCCCAACGAGGAGATTTAGGGTATCTTTATTCCTGTTTGGGGGAGGGGTCCCTCTTGCTCGGGCTCAAACAATGACTCTGTGTCATCTGTGCCTCTGTGCGGCTTAATTTAAGCCCTTCTTCCTCCCTTCTCCTGTCTCTGTGACTTGGCCCTGACAACCTCCCTCACACCATTAGCACTTCATGCTTTCTCCCACCTCAAGTTCTTCTTGGGCCTAGAACATTCTTCTGACCTGGCACAGTAAACTAATCCTTCAAATCCGAGTTAAAGGTGATTTCCTAAGTGCCCTGTTCTTTGCAATAACTTGCCGGACCCGATCTGTAAATCCCTTTATCGTGTGGCCTATATAACACTTGACTTTTCTTATGGCAAACTCATCAAAACAGTGTGCCTGTTCCCTCTGATGGAGTGTGTGCCTCTCAGGACAGGTGCCTGCTTGTGCCTTCCCTCTGGACACCCACCCTCCAGGCCCACTGTCTGGCACATCCTACTCTTCCTCTGAACCTTGCTAGTCTACCGCTTTTACCTGATGCCCAGACTATGAGCACATTCCTTCCTGGAACCACATAGCTCCTTGAACACCTTTTATAACACTTATTGAAGGGTCTCTGGATTACAGTTCAAGGAGGACGCTGGAGACAGACTGTCCTTCCGGGCAAGAGATTTATTAGGAGAAATAGCAACGTCTTGGAAAGTGCCTTCTGGGGGTTCTGAGAAGAGCACAGACCCCAACACTGTGGCCAGTCAGCCCTAAGAGGTCCCTTCTTACAGGTCTCAGAGGAAAAGGAAAATTCCATGCACCAATAATTGAAAAGTGTCCACAGCACAGGCCTGCCTCTGATTCCCAGGGACTGTGGGTAGAGGGTCTTGCATAAAGCAAGAAAGAAAGGAATCTTGCTAGTGTGTGACTTAGAGAATATGGGGGAACTGGGGAGGAGGGGCATGTTTACTTATGGTGTACCCATTACCTAGGTGGGTATGGGGTGCCACTGGTACCCTCTGATATCTTGGGGATCTAGTAGTCTGGATCTATCCTTGAAGAAGTAAGAATAAGGGTGCCAGGGACAGCGAGAAAGCTCAGCGGATAGATGCTTGTCACCAAGCCTGTGTTCAAGCCCCAGAACCCACATGGCGAAAACTGATGCTTGCACGTTTCTCCCTGACCTCTGACATATGTGCACATACGTACCCAACTAAATAATTCTTTTTAATTAGGGCACTTCTGGCCCTGCCCTTCACTGGCTGGGGGAGAGCTGCCCCGCTCCCAGAGCTGACCCTACCCCATAGGCATGGGAGAGCTGGTTTCACCCCTCAGCTGAGGGGGATGGTCCTAGTGACAAGATCAGACCAACTCAGCTACCACCCAGGCACACACCCAGGGCTGTGAGTGGGCACTCCCCAACATCCACCCCATCTACAACCTGCTGGAGCGTGTGAAGGGATCGACCCTGCGGAACCATGGCTGCAGGATCTCCATAACACAGGGCAACAGCAGGATGTCCAGGAGGAGATTCAGTGAGGGTTCAGTACTGATGGTGTACCAGAAGCCAAAGGGCTTAAACCCGGTCAACAACTCATTACACAACGGACGTTTGCAAGTGAAGCCGTGTGGACCAGAGTCTACAGCAGGGCACACAGCAGCCCCCAATGCCACCAAGACAAATGAAGAGGGGATAGAGAGGCAGGAATGATGGAGGAGACAAGTGGGGTATTTTTGTTTGTTTTGTTTTTTGTTTGTCTGTTTTAATTAATATTTTTATTTGCATTTTTAATTTTTATTATTTCTTTTCAAGTTTCGCTGGGGGTTGCAGATGCTACAAGGGTGAAGGGTGGGTATGGAGGGACTGGGAAATGAGTGGTGTTGGGGTGCATGATGTGAAATTCTCAAAGACTCAATTAAAAAATATGTTTACAATAAACAAATTAGGGCACCTGCTATTCTTCTGGAGTCCAGGCACCTGAGGAACCTGCTAGAGGGAAAAGATAGGCTGGGGAGGTGGGAGCTTGCCATTTCCTTTCCAACAGCTGTGGAAAAGAGGCTGCTACACATGGGTGTGACTTGCTCAGCTCCTAGTCCAAAATCTGAAAGTTTTCACAACTACAAAACCACCTGGTTTTCGTGTTTGTCCCGCCAACGAGCTCTTTCAGACCCTCATTCCACTGTGTCCTACAACCTAAGACGATGCTCAGTACAAGACCCTCTCAGCTTAGCACTCCTGCGCACATAGAGAAAGCAGTTCTTGGTAGATTTTTAAAGAAGTCTGAGGCCTGAAAGAGCCTAAGAACCTTCCCTAGATGGTGAAGGGTCTGCCTGCCCTTCAGAACAGCGTCTCCCACTGCAACAGACGCTCTGAAAAGGCAAGTGTCTTCTGTCCCATCTGATATATCCCAAGGGCCTAGAATGGTGCCCAACGCAGTTCCGCACAGGTCCAGAATAACCAAGAGTCTCAGACAACTTCTTGAGGTACATAGACACCATGAGTATGAGTTGCGTGTGGCTGAGTTACCCCAAAATATAATGCTTAGAGCAAACATTTATTATCTCAACTTCTCCAGGTTAGCAGGAGATAAAGTGTGGCTTGGCTGAGTCCTGACCTTCAGTGTCTCTCCCAGGCTGCAAAGCATGGCTCAGTGGTGCTCTCAAAGCTAAGCAAGGGCAGACTCGTGGGTGGAGGGGCGTTCACCATGTGAGGGTGGATTACCTCAGGGGCCTCTTCACAGCATGGGTGCTGACTTCACCAGAGTTAGCCAGGAAGGGAAGTAGGGTGTGCAGTCCTTCCTAACTACAGCCTATCACCTTAGCTAGGGCCTTTTTACAAGAAGTAAGTCTCGTGGTCTCGTGCACACTGCACACAGGAGGGGATCCACCTAAGAGTACAGATACCAGGCGGTATCCCCTGAGGCCCCAGGAATCTTAGAAGTTGCCCACCACAGGATGCGCTAACAGCAGAAGGCATAGACCAGAGCCCACCGAGCCAAGTCAGTGAGGAGGAGGCAGAAACTAGAGGTGAGAGATTTGGGGAGAGCTGAGGCTTTGACTACCTTCCAACAGGCTGCTAGAAACCTGTAATGCAGATTTACAGATCTTCTGACTTTTTAAAAGTAGCCAAAGTCTAGAATTTTGTGAGGTGTTTCCTGATTTTTGAAACTGGGAAAAAAATCAAATCAAACCACATCTGGGTTTATACTTCCTCCGAGAACAGGAAGGACCTAATTAAGTTTTATTTTTCCTACCCTTTGAATATGTCTACCACCTCTCCTACCTTCCACTCTACCCCACTTGTTCACTGACAAGAAACTAACCAATGCATTCTGTGCATGTCCCACAGAAAAATAGTCTGAAAATGCAGACTTGCTGCAATCTTATAACCTTAGGGAATTGCCCTTAAGCCAAGAACAGCAGCTTAAGCAGCCTTGGGTCTGTAATTTAGGATCTCAGCTCTGCCTTGGACAAGTGATTAACTTTAGAGAGTCTCAGCCTCTTCATCCATAAAATGCAACAGTTGTACCTGGTTCTGAGTTGTTTCGACACTGAGAAGAGTAGTCCATGTGAGGCCCTGAGAGCTCAGCTCCAGCAACTCAAGCCCCAGGCGCTATCTTCTCCCAGCAGCCCTCTCTCCTCCTGGATCACTATCTTCTGTCATCTAACGCTATCTGGCTGGGAGAGTGAGCCTTTGAAAAGCAGAGCTGCCGTTGACACTGAAAAGTTTAAATCCTCTAACAGTCTGTTGATGCCCTTAGCAGGCGAAAATCCAAATGGTTTAACACAGCCCACTCCCTAGGCTGTTCTGGAGCTGAGCCTGCCCAGGCTTCTGGGCTCATCGCTCAGCTTTTCTCTTCACACTTGGTGTTGCCACCACACTGTGGCTGTTTCCCAGCGCTCCACACTTCCCTGCCGTGGCAAAACCTAAGCGTCATCCGAGCTGGAACCTCTTCTCCGTCTGCGCACCAGGCCTCGTTTGTTCCAGCTGTGCACTATCATGAGAATCCTCTTGTCCCTTTTAACCCTGAAGGCAGAGACAGTATCTTTTCTCCTCACAGTGACTCCTCGTCCCTTTTAACCCTGAATGCAGAGACAGTATCTTTTCTCCTCACAGTGACTCCTCTCTTCCTAGCAATGAGCACAAGAAAATGCAGTTAACTTTGTGGCGCGGGCCCCAGCAGTTCGGACCAGAGGGCAGACAGCGCCATCTGCTGGCACAAATTTGTACTTCAGCATTTTCACCCTAAAGAGATAAAAGTTTTGGAATTTTACATTAGTCCATTAGAGAGCAGGGGTTCTCACACGGGACTGTATTAAGGGGTGCTGCGACCCTTTAATACAGTTCCACATGTTGTGGCGACCCCCAACCATAAAATTATTTCGTTGTTACTGTATAACTGTAATTTTGATAGTTATGAATTGTAATATAAATATCTGATATGAGGATATTCAATATGCGGTAGAGGTCACGACCATTTGCAGTGTTCTCCACGTCCCATAAAACTTTGCAAATTATTTAGTACTTGATGCATTTTGGGTAATTTTCTAAGCGTTTGAGTTGTCAGAATCACCCATGGGGGCAGTAGGACATTATTGGAACTTTTACAGTTAGGGTAACTGAAGCAGCTAAATGACTCTCGGGCCACACAGCTAGAAAACCTCAGCCAAGACCCAAACCCTGTTTGGACTGGCAAGCTCAGCAAAGCCCCTGCCTCTATTGTTCTTTACTTCACACCAGACACCTGCCATGACCCACACCGTGAAAGCCGCCCTCCTCAGACACTAGTCAGGCTTGGCCTCTTCATGGCTCTACCTTCAGTGTGGCTGAGTGGACACTCTAGGACATGAAGGGACTGAGAAGCGGTCTGTTTCCGAGGGACACTGACAGCGAGAGTCATCCAGACCACTTGCTGTGACGCTCGGCTAGCCTCATGCCTTGACAACGCCATCCTGAGCAGAGTCTGGCTACTTCTTCCTATTTCATTTTAGTGTGTGCTATGGGGAGAAATGACTGCTTGCCTCCACTTGGTATCAAATTAAAATCAAATTTCTAGTGCTTCCTAACTGAGTCACCGGCTAAAGCGCACAGATCTGTTATATTCAGGGCCGCACAGCAAGCAGCACATCCTGAACAGAACCCATTAATCTCACTCTATTCTACGGTCCTAACACAAAACTCAACCCCGAAACACACAGAAAGACCCAGAGCAGCAAATGCCGTCTACTGCTGGATGCTTTAACTGAGTCATTACTCCAAACACTAAAGACACTGCTTTGCACAAATTTATTTTAATACAGATATATACATATACACACATACACAGTCACAAACCAGCGTGACAAGTTCCCCTCTTTAGCCAGGAGAGCTCTCCCACATCCAGGGGTCCTGGAGATGCTCTAGAGAGCCTAGTGTGACAGTTTTCACATAAGATGCCCATTAGGGAACACTTTAATCAGATTAAATGGCAAGGTGCACCCCAGGGGTGCACTGCCTGGGGCCTCATGCCGGTCCAGAGCTCTGCTGGACCCTCTTCATCAGCTCTTCATCCTGCATAGACAACTCTGTCAACTTTTTGCCCATCCTCTCATGGATGTCCAAGTACTTGGATACACATCGGTCCAGGCACACAGACTCGCCTTTGGACAGCTCTGCTTCCTTGTAGTGGGGAGGCACACACTTCCGGTGGCAGGCACTGGTCATCCTGAGATCAGAGAGGGACAAGGTTGTATAAGTACCGTCCTGTGATGTCCCAGGACCCTTCAGCAACCCCAACCCTGCTGTACTGATTTTGCCTCACCCTCTCCCCCATGAAAACAGTGGAAATCCTGTTTTCACTTCAACCACCTTGGAAGGTTCTTCAGACTAAGAACCTTGTTTGAGTCATGTATAAGACTAGTTAAAGAGCAAAGACTTGCTGGATGCTGGCTGTGTGCCAGGCATCGTGATAAATGCTAACACAGACTGTTATGTAACAAACCCTCTCAGCAGCTAAGCGGGGTGTGCACAACCAAATCCCCCCATTTTACAGATGAAGACATTAAGACAGAAGTACTCAGTAATTTGCTAAGGATCATACAAAGCCAAGTAGTCTGATTTCACCATTCCAGCCAGGTGGTGGTGGCGCACGCCTTTAAAACCAGCACTGGAGAGGCAGAGGCAGGCAGAGCTCTGAGTTCAAGGCCAGCCTGGAGTTCCAGGACAGCCAGAACTAGATAAAGAAACCCTGCCTTGGGGGGAGGGGGCGAAAGAATTCTAATTTGTAGTCTCCAAGATAAATCAACCAATGAAAAGAGCTTCTGCTGACTCCAACCAGCAGGTGTGTCACTGGTTCCTGAGCAGTGCTTGGTGCTAAAGGCATTCTGGTAATGCCTTCATGGAGTGTTTATGTAAGTTTTACTGATAATACAATCAATTACGAGACTTGTCCAAAGATATTCAGCAGGTGAGGGGTTTATTTCCAAACTGGCCAAACAGCTACAAGCAATAGTTGTGAACTCAGCTTTAAGGACTGACTCTGACCTTGCTACTCACCAGCTATGAACCCTGACATTACTAAGCAGCTTGACACCCCAACTCCTCTATGTTAAAATGGCACTAATAAGATTAAAATTAACCCACTGATTTTCTTTCTTTTCTTTTTTAAACTGGTGTTATTTATCCCAGACTGGTCTCAAACTCACTATGCAGCCAAGGATGACCTTGAACTATTGACTCTCTGGCCTCCACCTCTGGGCGCTGTGATTACAAGTACCACGTCAATGTCAAAACAAGAGCTTCCTGCATTCTAGACAAGCACCCTACCAAGGAAGTTATAGCCCCTTCACCCAGTGAGTTATTTAATATTTAATATTAAAGATTAAAAAAAGACAGTGGGGGGGCTGGAGAGACAGTTCGGTGGTTAAGAGAACTCACTGCTCTCGCAAAGACCTGGGTTCGGTTCCCAGCACCCACATGGTAGCTCACTACTGTCTGTAACTCCAGTTCCAATGGATCTGAGGCCTCCTTTGGTCTCTTCAGGCACATGGTGTACATACATACACGCAGACAAAATATACATACATGTAAAATAAAAACAAATAAAGACTATAAAAATGATCATGTATATAAAATGCTGTGCAGGTGTCTGACAGGGAGTCTTCAATGAAGACTATGTGTGCACAGCTTTAATCTCCAGCACCCAAGAGGGAGAGGCTGGTGATCTCTGTGAATTCAAGGTCAGCCTGGTCTACATAGCATGATCCAGGCTAGCAAAGGTTACACCAGACACCCCCATCTCAAAAAAAAAAAAGTTTAATAAATATTAGCTACTACATGGTATTAACCACTAACTGACTTTTCAGGCGGCTCAGAAGGCAAAGGCACTGGCTGCCAAGCCAGAACTGAGTCCAATCCCTGGGACCCCTGGTGGAAGGAGATGGGCTCCTCGGACCTCCACTAGTGCGCTGTTGTTGCGTGCACGTTGGCGCTCATAAACAAACACAAAATACAGAAACAAATTAAATAGGTTATTTAAAAAAAGGTTAACACTAGTTGTTTTTAAACTGGACAGGAGATCCTCCTTCACGTCCCTTTTACTCCCTCTCAATAGCCAAGTCCTTCCAGTGACCTTAATTTACCCTAGCCAAGCACACGGTGAGGGTGGGGCAGAAGGCGGGGGTGGGAAAGCACCCGTTGCAAACCCTTCTCTCTGTCCCGGTAAGGATGACTCGGGCTCACTTTCCAAGACAAGGATATCGTGGAGAGGTTCTCATTACCTGTTGTACATGTCGGCCATCATCTCTACCTCCAGCTCCGCAGCCAGCTGCTGGGCTCTAAGCGGATCCATGTCAGCCTAGCACGGTGGAGAACGGCCACCCGGTCTTCAATCCTAGGAGCAGACATGATCGTCAGCACCGACCCCTCCCGCTTCACCCTAGCATCCGGGGGCTGCAGGTTTCAGACCAGCAGGGACCACTGCCCCCAACAAACGGAAGTGGAAGCGAGGCCCTGTCAGGGGGACGGTGCCCAGCTCAAGGTCACTCAGGATGTCATCAGCAGAGCCCAGGGCCGGAAACCGAGACCTCTCGGTCACTCGAGGTCACTCCCGGCCAGAGGACACTCGAAACCGTGGGCCTGGGCGGCGCGGCCCTGGGGATCCGACCCTCAACACCACCGAGGATGCTGCAGCCGGCGCGGAGGCTGCGCCGGCCACGGCGAGGTCATCATCGGGGTCACTCCGGGGTCAGACACCGCGGCTCACTCACCCCCGCCTGCGGCCGCTCACCGATCCCACGGCGCCCCCAGCTTCGGGTCAGCGGTGAGCAGCGGCCGGGCACCCAGCTAGGACCTGAGAAGCACGTGGGTCACTTCCGGGAGGGAAGTCCAGCCTCCTCTGTGATCCGGAAGAAAACGCCCACCGGGAGGCGCTGGGAAGCCGGCTACCATGGAGACGGAGCCGCCTCCGGGGGCTAGAGAGGACTCCGAGGGACCATCGAGGCTGGAGCGAGGGGCAGAGCGCCAGCAGCCTTGGAGGTCTCCGCGTGGTTGCAAAAGTGCAAAGGGAGCGGACGCCTGAGCGCAGACAGATCCTCTTTCCCAAAGGGAGCCCGTCGGTTTTGCATGCTCACACCACCTGGAGTACTTTTTTAGGAAAAAAATCTCAATGCCCAGACGTTACCTTATACCCGTGAAATCAGAATCGCCAGAGTAGGACCCAGATATTAGTACACAAGCGAGCTGGGTGTGCGTCCTTAACTGGTGGGGTTGGAGAGAGGGTACAAGATTGCTGCTCGCAGAAAGAAGCAAAATGTACAGAGTTCTTTGTTTGCTTGTTTTTTGAGACAGGGTCTCACGGATCCCAGGGTACGCTCTAATTTGCGGTGTGGCCGAAGATGAGCTACAACTTACGATCCTCCGGCCTCTACCTCACTGGTGCTGGGTTACACATGTGCGCCACTGGGACTGATTTAACCTAGGACCATATGCATGCTATTGGCACGAATTCTACCAGCTGAGCTATTTTCCCAGCCCTAGAACGTGTTTTATTGTACTTCTCTATTATACCCACTCACATATACATGAACAATATAAATAAATAATAATGAAAACATTGGTTTTTAATCTTTTAAAAATACTTTTATCAGAACACATTTACAACACACAGAAAACTGAAAATCACAATAACGGGATGCAGACACAAATACTGCCCCGCTCCTAGATAATGAGTTGTGGGCAATTGGTAGATTCTGGGAGAGGGAGAATCAGCTCTCCGATTTTCTAATAAAAGTGTTTTTTAAAAAGGGAAGGAAAAGAAAACACTGTCTAATGAACATCAATACAGCTATCACCAGAATGTGTTTTCTTGATCTCTTGTTGTCTTTAACAATGAAGTCTTTTTTTCCAAAGTACTGTTTCCACATCTTCAGCTAACAGAGATTTTTTTTTTTTTCTATCTCCCTTTGGTAGTGCTGAAGGTTGAATCCAGGGTCTTATGCATTCTAAACAAGCTCCCCACACCTGGACTACACCACTCATTTTGGTGTACTTTTAAAAATTTAAATTTATTCGTAAAAGCATGGGCCATGGGCACGTGTCGAAGCCAAAGGACAACTTGTGGATGTTGATTCTGTCCTTCCACTGAAAGGTCTGAACTTGCCCGTTTTACAACTGAGCCTGAGTTTCAGTTTCCTAAAAGGACAAGAGAGATAGCACACACCCAGAGACAAGGGAGATAACACGTACCAGGCCTAAGCCAGTCCCACAGTATCTCAGTACAATGACCCGAAAGGAGAGTTCCTATAATCTCCCTGAAACATACCCTGCCTTGCCCAAGAATGCCCAATCAGAAACATACTAATGTAACCGATGCTTGCTTAGCCAATTACGTTTGAGATAACCTGTCTCTGAAAGTATCTGAGCAGTGCTTAAAAGGAACCTGCACGCTCCTTTCATGGTCACCATTTAGCCTTTGTATTTGATGTGTGGCCCCAGCATGCTGGAATCTTTACTCTTGAGAGAATAAACACTCTTGCTGATTGCACACGTGTCTAGTGGTCTTTTGTGTGACTTCTCGAGGACCCTAACACCACCACATGGGTCCAGAGTCATCAAACCCAAGTTGTCAGGCATCATAATAAGCACCCTTACCTACCAAGCTATCTCAACAGCCTGCTTATTTCTTTTTTAAAAATACATTTTTTATTGATATTTATTGAGCTCTACATTTTCTCTGCTCCCCTCCCTGCCTCTCCCCTCCCCACTTTAATCCTTCCCCCAAGGTCCCCATGCTCCCAATTTACTCAAGAGATCTTATCTTTTTCTACTTTCTACTTCCCATGTAGATAAGATCTATGTAAGTCTCTCTTAGTGTCCATGTTATTGTCTAAGTTCTCTGAGATTGTGGTTTGTAGGCTGACTTTGTTTGCTTTATGTTTAAAAACCATCTGTGAGTGAGTACATTGATAATTGTCTTTCTGTGTCTGGGTTACCTCACTCAAAACAATGTTTTCTAGCTCCATCCATTTCCAGCAAAATTCAAGATGTTGTTGGTTTTTTTCTGCTGTGTAGTACTCCATTGTGTAAATGTACCACATTTTCCTTATCCATTCTTTGGTCGAGGGGCCTGGTTGTTTCCAGGTTCTGGCTATGACAAACAAAGCTGCTATGAACATAGTTGAGCACATGTCCTTGTGGCACAATTGAGCATCCTTTGGATATATACCCAAAAGTGGTATTACTGGGTCTTGAGCAAGGTTGTTTCCTAATTTTCTGAGAAATTGCCACACTGACATCCAAAGGGGCTGTACCAGCTTGCATTCCCACCAGCAATGCAGAAGTGTTTCCTTTTCCCCACAGCCTCTCCAGCATAAGTTGTCATCAGTGTTTTTGATCTTGGCCATTCTTACAAGTGTAAGATGGAATCTCAAAGTTGTTTTGATTTGCATTTCTCTGATGACTAAGGATACTGAACATTTCCTTAAGTGTCTTTCAGCCATTTTAGATTCCTCTGTTTAGGTCTGTACTCCATTTTTTTATTGGATTATGTGATCTTTTGGTGTCCAATTTCTTGAGTTCTTTGTATATTTTGGAGATCGGATCTCTGTCTGATGTGGGGTTAGTGACAATCTTTTCCCATTCTGTAGACTGTCATTTTGTCTTGTTGACCATGTCCTTTGCTTTACAGAAGCTTTTCAGTTTCAGGAGGTCCCATTTATTAATTGTTTCTCTCAGTGTCTGTGCTGCTGGGGTTATATAGGAACTTTAGGAAGTGGTTCCCCGTGCCAATGTGTTCAAGTGTACTTCCCACTTTCTCTTCTATAAGGTTCAGTGTGGCTGGCTTTATGTTGAGGTCTTTGATCCATTTGGACTTGAGTTTTGTGCATGGTGATAGATATGGGTCTATTTTCATTCTTCTACATGTTGATATCCAGTTATGACAGCACCACTTGTTAAATATGCTTTCTTTTTTCCATTTGATATTTTTTTGCTTCTTTATTAAGGATCAGGTGTTCGAAGATGTGTGGATTGATATCCTGGCCTTCTATTCGATTCCATTGGTCCTCCTGTCTGTTCTTATGCCAACACCAGGCTGTTTTCAGTACTGTAGCTCTGTAGTAGAGTTTGAAGTCAGGGATTGTGATGCCTCCAGAAGTTCTTTTATTGCCCAGGATTGTTTTGGCTATCCTGGGTTTTTTGCTTTTCCATATGAAGTTGAATACCATTCTTTCAAGGTCTTTGAAGAATTTTGCTGGGATTTTGATGGGCATTGCATTGAATAGTTCTTAATGCAATCTATTGAAGATTTTAAAAATTAGTTCTTTTTCTGTTTCTGTGTGTGGAGGTCAGAGGATAACCTCAGCTTTTCATCCTTAACTTCCACGTGTTTGACTCAGGGGCTCCGGTGTTTGTTGCTGCCTGCGCCTGACTAGCTGGCCTGAAAGCTCCCTCCTGTCTCGCTGTAGGAGTCCTGGGATTGGGGACCCATCCTAACACGTCTGCTGATACGTGGGTCCTGGAGATCTTAACTTGGGATGTTACTATTGCGAAGCCATAACCCCAGCCTTATTGAAAATATTTTCTCTGGAACCTCTCAGTATAACATGAGGGCCAGCTTGTTGGGGTTTCTGTTCCCGCCCGGTACCCCACAACCGGCAAATCCCAAAGAGAAATCACACATAGGACTCCATAAGATTATAAAGCTGATTGGCCCATTAGGTCAGGCTTCTTGTTAACCCTTATAACTTATGTTACCCCATTATCCTTATCTACATTAGCCACATGGGCTCAGTACCTTTCTCAGTGTGACAGCTTACATGTTGCCTCTTCAGTGGTCTGCGCAAGAGTAGCTGAGAAAATTTCCTCCTCCCTAGCCTTCTCCTATTCTCATTGCCCTGCCTCCACTTCTTGTCTGGTTGACCCACCTATACTTCCTGCCTGGCCAATCAGCGTTTTATTAAAATACATGATTGACAGAATACAGACGATTCTCCCACACCATTTCCCTCTTTTTTTTTTAAACAAAGGAAAATATCCATAGTCCATTTGTTGGGAATGTGGGCGTAGTATTTCAGGCTACTTCCTGCTGGCTGTGGGTGCTGATAGTCTTATGGGGACCTAAAGAAAACTTAGAGTTATAATCAAGTCCTTACTGGAGTATCCTGTGAGTCTTGATCATCTCAGGCAGCAGTCTTGAATCTGTTCCGGATGTAGAATTCAGACATCCAGGCCACCTGTTCCTACCAGAAATTTCTCAGGAGGTCTCCCTTGATTAAAGATGATTTTTCTTAACTCTGAATAAATCCAGAGCCTCTCATTTTCTGTGGAAACAAAAGCAAAATCTCTTCTCCAAGTAACATACCTTTTGACTTCAGTTTTGAAACCAAGGTATTTTCAAAATACCTATCTTGGGTTAGTTCAGCAGTATTTATAAACAACAGTCCTTTAGCAGCTGTTGCTCCTTCCTCAGCATTCAAACAATTCAAAGAGAGCATAATAGCATACAGTATCAAGATTCTCTGTGTATTTTCCATCTTTATTTTAACCTCTATTTCTTCTATTTTTACTTTTACTTTTTGAGACAAGTTCTCTGTATATCTTTGTCCTGGAATAACTCTGTAGACCAGGCTGTCCTTGAACTCACAGAGATCCTCCTGTCTCTGCCTCCCCAGTGCTGGGATTAAAGGTGTTTGCTACCACACCTTGAACTCAGAGATCTGTCTGTCTCTGCCTCCCAGGCATTGGGATTAAAGGTGTGTGCTACCACACCTTGAAGTCACAGAGGTCAATCTCTACCTCTGTCCCTTGAAGTCACAGAGGTCAATATGCCTCTGCCTCTCAGGCATTGGGATTAAAGGTGTGTACCACCACACCCTACTTCTCTCTTTCTTTCTTTTTTATTTTTAATGACTTTAACCTGCATATATTTTTAACACACTGTAAACCATTTAGAGGTTTTCTTCGTCTTTGAATCTCTCTTTACTGTATATCTCTCTTTTTCTGACCACACGAGTCTTTAAGGAGAGGACTAAAACTGTGGCTTTTACGGCTGGAATTAGCACATTCCTTAGCTTTCCAGCCTCATGACAGAGGTACCAGCCAGAGCTGTGTTCACTGCCACAACTCTATGGCGTTTCAAGGTCCTTGCCAGCAAGCAAGCTGCAGCATTCTGCTCACAGACCACACTCAGTCAGACTGCCTGCCTGAAAGAGTCAGAGATTGCCCTGGCAGGACAGCCCAGAAAGCCAGCATTTTAAAGCAGCGCAGCTTTTTTCCTGCTACGGCTGAAAGCTGAAAAGCATGCGTTCAGCTTTTCATCAACACAGTTTAAGTGTTTAATGGCAGGACCTCTTAAAAGAGCTGCAGGGTTTTGCAGCTAAAGCTGAGTCAGGAAGCCTCTCTTAGATGAGGGTGTTTGCTTGCCTCTAGCAAGCAGAGTAGACCTGAGAAATTTGCTGCTACCAACAATACATGCTTTACTCTATTCTTTCCCAAGCTTTCTCAGGCTTTCTGTGGATTCAGATATCCACGTGGGCGCCATATGTAACATGAGGGCCGGCTTGTTGGAGTTTCTGTTCCCACCCGGTACCCCACAACCGGCAAATCCCAAAGAGAAATCACACATAGGACTCCATAAGATTATAAAGCTGATTGGCCCATTAGGTCAGGCTTCTTATTAACTCTTATAACTTATGTTACCCCCATTATCTTTATCTACATTAGCCACATGGGCTCAGTACCTTTTTCAGTGTGACAGCTTACATGTTGCCTCTTCGGTGGTCTGCGCAAGAGTGGCTGAGAATGTTTCCTCCTCCCTAGCCTTCTCCTATTCTCATTGTCCTGCCTCCACTTCTTGTCTGGTTGACCCACCTATACATCCTGCCTGGCCAATCAGCGTTTTATTAAAATACATGATTGACAGAATACAGACAATTCTCCCACATCTCAGAAGAGTCTTTTTAATTGCAATTAGAACATTTAACATACACTATTTACTTGTACAGTATAGTAGTGCTATTAATGTACTCTGTATTGCACAGAAGACCTCTAGAATGTATTCATCTCTAGACTATATTCTTCAATACGTTCCAATCATTACAGAAAGGTTCCATATTTGCTACTCACTCTGGGACATTACTTTCTTGGATGGGACTCCAGTCCTAAAGAAAGGAATGCAGGATCTCATTGGGACCTGTCACTCATAAGAAACTCAGAGAACACAAAGATAGATGCCTCCCTGACTGTCCTGAGAGCAGCAGGAGGTTAGAGGAGGTGAAATACACCCAGATTTCACTGCTGTCCCTACTGTGGCTGTTCCTCATCCCTTCTCTGGCCCAGGTCACCACAAACTGTACTGAATCACCAAGTCAGCCCCCTCTCTAGGGCTGTTCTCCCCTCTCCTACCAATACTTCATGTTTGACTGTTCTCAAAAGAGCAGCCAGAGTGATGTAAAAAACTAAAATTAGATCGTGTCACTCACCCCGAAATACAACAGTGGTTCCTAATCACAGAGCAAACGTCAAAGTCTGCTCAATAGCTTGTAAGATCCTGTATTATTTTTCTCTGTGGTGTGATTTGTTACCTGAGAATAGCAGCCTAAAGGAGGAAGGGTTGACCTCGACTTTAAGTCCAGAAGACACCTTCCATTGTGGCAGGGAAGGCATTGTGGCAGAGATGGGCGGCAGCTCGTCACATCAAGGACCACAGTCAAGACAAACAGAGAGAAGGTCGCTGATACTCAGCTCACATTATTTTATATTCAGCCAGCTATTCCTGTCCGAGGGAAGTTGCCACAGACTTTCAGCATGGGTCTTGGTTAACCCAATACTGAATTAGCTTATGGACATACTAGAGGTTTATCTTCTGGGTGCTTCTAGGTCCTATTAAGTAGATCACCAGTATGAGCTAGTACAAATCCCACATGATCTGCCAACCCTATCTTCTTCCTTTTCTCTCCAGCTGCTCTCCTGCCCCAGGACTTTGCCCAGCCATGCCGAGGTCCCCTCTTTTCATCATACACATAAATCATACCCCCTTCTTCCTAGTTACTATTCTATTTGCCAGGGATGCTGGTGCCCCTCCCTGTCACAGACGTCAGTCCCAAACTTACTTGAGATCTTCATTTCTATATCATTTGCCCTATCTACAAATATATTCTCCTCCCTACGAAACAAAGCAAAAACACAAAACTCTATCATTTACCCTTATTCGCCTTGTCTTATAGAACCTGTCGCATCAATATATCGCACATTTTACTTGTTTTAAGGTGATCACTATCTCCCCACACTAAAATTATCTTCTGCTGGATCTTTTCTTTCGTGTCCAATGGCGTTGTCTCCAGCACTTAATTGGTGTTTGCTCGCCACAGCGTCGAAGGATGAAAGGATTATCTGAGAGAATTTGTGATGACTGTTGCCACAATCTTCTGGGTTTTCTTGTTTTTATTATCTTGTGACAGCAGGAGAAAAAATGAGCTAAGGTAAGGAAAAAAACATCAAGCCAGAGAAATGGGGAAGAGCTCATTTGTCTTTGGCAGACAATGTTTGGATGGATAAAGGAGACGCAGTAGGGACAGATGTAACACTTGAACATCGGTCCCCAAAGCTGGATTCATGCAATAACTCTATTTCCTATCATCCCAGACACTGACCCCGGCTTATTTTCTTTTCTCTGCTTTCCTTGATTGACTCCCTAATTCAATATGTATTTATCAAGAGCCTAATATGACCCAGGCAAAGCTCGGGTTTATATCTGTGAGCATGGAACATAGATTCCCTGTCCTCATGGGGGGGGGGGGTGTTTACAATAAATGTTAAAGATCTGTTTATTTTTATTTCATGTGTATGAGTGTTTTGCCTGCATGTATGTAGTGCCCTGCATGTATGTAAAGGCACTACATGTATGCCTTTGGAGGTCAGATAAGGGCATTGGATCCCCTGAAACTGGAATTTCAGATGGTTCTGAGCCATTGTGTGGGTGTTGGGAACTGAACTGCATCATGGGTACTCTGTGAGAACAGCAAGCGCTTCAACAACGAACTATTTCCCCAACCCTAAGAATGAAATTTATTGTTGTTTATCAAGACAGGGTTTCTCCGTGTAGTCCTGACTATCCTGGAACTCATCCTGTAGACAGGTTAGCCTCAAACTCAGAGATGACCTACCTCTACCTCCTGAGTGTTGGATTAAAGTGTGCCCACCATGCCTGGGTAAGAATGTTTTGGTTTGGTTTGATTTGGCTTGGTTTTGGTTTTGGGTTTTGTTTTGTTTTGTTTTGTTTTAAGACAGGATTTCTCTATGTAACTCAAGCTGCCCTGGAACTCACTCTGTAGACCAGGCTGGCCTCATGCTCACAGAGATCCGCCTGCCTCTAGCTCCTGGGTGCTGGGATTAAAGGCATGTACCACCATACCTGGCTAAGAATACAATTTCTGATTCCAGTAAACATTACAAAGTACATAATCAGGCAGGAGTGATGGAGAGAGCTTGACAATCACGGAGGACCTCGCTGAGGGGAAGAAATTTCAGCTGGGTCCAGAACACTGAGAAGGAGCCAGTCTCACAAAGAGCAGAAGGAAAATCCAGGCCTGAGTCTGGAAAGCGCTGATTGGATTTATTTAAGGAACAGGAAGCAAGCCAATGTGGCTGAGTGGAAGGGGCTGGGGGAGGGGAGTTGGAGGAGCCCACACTCTCCAAATGGTACCCTCCTTAAGTTGTGGGACACACAGCCAGGATAAGTATCTGTTTTGTTTTGTTTTGTTTTTCTGAGCAAAATTTCAATTCAGCATACACACACACACACACACACACACACACACACACACACACACACACACACACACTCAGAGCTGATCATACACCAATCAATCCTGCTCAAAACAGAACCAATGAGTTATGTATGCTATGGATGCTAAGACCGGTGTTTCATCGACTCTCTCCATTCCTCTCTTCTTGGCCCCTCCCCTTTCAAGCTTTCTGGTCCGGTGCAAGCCCACTATTGGCCGCTGCCTCATTTGCCACCTCTTGAGCCCACCCCTCAGCAGCTGCTCTGTCTGGGCAGGAGTGAAGAAGGCAATTAGAGGAAGTCTGGCGGCAAGGGGCTGAGGCAGTACAGAAGGTCTAGCCTGGCTGTGGATGATCATAGGCGACCAGAGACCGTGTTCTAAACAGGCTGTTGCTTGTCCGGGTCTCCAGGGCCAGAGCACTTCGGGAAGGAAGGTGATCACAGAAGAGATGCTGTTAGGGTCGGGCGAGAGGGACGCGGCATGATTGAAAGGCGCCACCTGTCAGATCTTCAGGGGAAATTTGAGCCTCCCAGTCTAAGAGAAAGTGTTGTACCAACAGGGCTGTAAACAATGCTCTTCCCAAAGCCCAGACCTGGGAGGGGGGAGTGAGAGCAAGGAGGCGGGACTATGAGCTAGGGGCTCAAAGCCACCAGAACTTAAAGGATGGTCAGAGTGAGGCCACTCAGCTAGAACGAGGCAGGAGCTCCTAAGCTGCAGGCAGAACCCCACAGGTAGGAAAAGCCCTGGGCCCCTTTCTTATTAATCCTGTGTCTTCTAGTCCCTTCTCTTCCATCCAAGAGCTGGATCTTCTAACAGGGATCCTACAATGAGAAATTCAGGCTGCTTCCTTATTGTCTCCACTCTATCAACTGTTTTTTAGCTGCCTAAAGGAGTTGGAAAGCTTGAGGTTGGGTGCAGAGTAGCCTGCAAGCAGTCATTTATAAAGAGGGCCTTAGCAGGACAGGTAGAGGTCTCAGGGGGCTTAGGATGCAGTGGTCTCTCCAAGAAAGGGCTGAGGTGGTAAAGTAGGGGCCTCAGAACTTCCGGGAGAGGGGCTAGGCGGCAGTGGGAGATAGAGGCATTACAGAAATAGCCAGCATCTCTCACACTATTCAAGGCTCAGAACTTGGGTCTTCCTTCTGGACTGGGGGAGATGAACCGAAGAGCTGAACTGGACACAAGACAAGGATAACAGTTGGGGTTCAGGGGACGAGGGAAGAAGGAGGCAGAAGTAAAGCAGAAAAATGAAGGGTCTAGGGCACTCTGAGGGGAACTTCTCAGCCTTATTCATTGGCTCCTCCCCCAGGTGCGGGGACTATTCTTCTGAGCTGACACTGGGCTGAGGATCTAGTGGGGAAACTCGGGAGACCTAGGTTCTGGATATGGTTTGGCCTATTTAATTCTCCGATGACGTTAGTCATAAGTACCATAATCCCTAAGCCAGACTCCTAAACTATCAATCAAGGGGCTAGTCACCCCTTCTGAGGGGGTCGATCAAGGAAGGACAAAGGCAAAGCAGAGTGCTTCAGCAAACTTTGTGAAGTGGGGGCAGAATGGTGAGTGCGGGGCAGGGGTGCTGTCCTGCTCCTCAGTATTCAGACTGTCTGCACTTCCTGTTGATGGCAAAGCCTAGAGGGCAAAGCGGAGGTGATGAGCAGGCAATGCAGCTGAGGTGTGTGAGTGTTCCCATACATGCCGTCTCCGTCCCCCACCTCAAGGTAGCTGAGGTGTGTGCATGTTCCCGTACATACTGTTGCCTTCTCCCACCACAAGTGTGTAGTGTGCAGCTACAAGGGTAGGCAGTTGAAGCAATCAGCCACGTCTTAGCCAAATATACCTCACTTGGAGGCATTAAAAAAGGGTTTGCTGCCGTCTTACCGACTTAAGTTCTCTCTGTGTCATTCGTAATGCCCTGGGGACCAGGTCAGATCACCGCCCTGGGGACCAGGTCAGATCACCACCCTGGCCCAGGAATACCACAGTCGGTCTTCAGCAGACAAACTATGGGCTAAGGACTCTCCTTCCAAATCCTGCCCACGTGCTAGTGGCCTGAGCCTTCCACCATCCATACGGGTGGATGGATATTTCTATTTCTATCCAGAGGAACGAAAAGGCAGAGCAAGCATCACACAGTGAGCAGTGGGAGCTGGCACCCTACCATCACAGGACCACAATGCCGTTCGCCACTGATGCATGGCACCTTCCCCACAAGGGCAAAGAACAGAAAGAGAAGAGGGTGTGTGGCTCATTCAGATCTTGAGCACGGTTTTGTCAAAGGGATCAATAGGACTGCCTCATGGAAGGCATTCCAGCAAGAAAAGAGGGCAACGAGAAAACCTGTGGACAGGTAGGCTTAGGGAAAGGTGAATTCAATGATTTTTGATCTAAGTTTTCAGCTTTTTTTTTTTTTTAAACTCGGTGACACCTGATACCTCCTTAAGTGCTAATGATGCTGTATCTCTCTAGGAGAGTGAAAAGCCGACTATATTTGGAACAACCTTGGTCAGTGAATAAATACATCTTCCTCTCACTGTCAAGAGAACCTTTGTTTTGTCTTTCTTTTTTCTTCTTTCTTTCCTTCCTCCCTTTCTTTCCTTCCTTCCTTCCTTTCCCTCCCTTTCCTTCCTTCCTTCTCTCCTCTTCTCTCCTTCCTTCCTTCCTTCCTTCCTTCCTCTCCTCTCCTTCTTTCTTCCTACCTCCCTTCCTTCCTTCTCTCCTCTCCTCTCCCCTTTCCTTCCTTCCTTCCTTCTTTCCTTCCTTCCTTCCTTCCTTCCTTCCTTCCTTCCTTCCTCTCCTCCCCTCTCCTCTCCTTCCTTCCTTCCCTCCTTCTTTCCTTCCTTCAGCTGGCCTCAGGCTCATCATGGGCTGAGACTGACCCTCCCCCTCCTGCCTCACAGATGCTGGGATTACAGGCACATACACCACACCCAGTTTATACCATGTTAGAGGTTGACTCTAGGGCCTTGTACGTTTCAGGAAAGCACTCTACCAGTGAGCGCATCCCTCTCGTTTGTGCCGTGCCCCTACAGAATATTGTCCAGAAACTCTGGTCTGAAGCTGGGACTCAGAGGGAATGAGCTGCGTGACTGGAAGGCCAGGATCCCTGTGCCATGACCTCCTGGCATCACCCTTGCATGCTGCCACACAGGCACTTCTCCCCTCTTGCTAGAAGATAAGGCTGGAGCTGCTGTACCACCAAGGGGTTATGGTGGCAGGCGGTCTTCGTACCATTACGATATCCCGTCTGCTTCCTAGAAAGTGGAGGGCACCAAACCCAGAGACCCCAGGACGTTTGTCTGGAGGAACAGGAAGGCTGAGGTGGGTGGCTGTCTTCATGCAGCCTGAGCTGCGTCCCAGTTTATCAAGGTGTCCTCGGTACGCTCACGGAGAAAGAAAGTACTGCCAAGAGCAGGTGGTATTTTTAGCCAGTGACAGGAGTGTCTGCTTTTCTTACGGTCTGAGTCATGCCCTGAACCCTATCTGGGAGCTGTTTTCCTTGTAAATAGACCCCACCGACAAGAGCAGGTAGTGAAGGAATTGGCCCTGTCCCCTACACCAAACTATATACGGACTCAAAGAGGAATCCCCCAAGTTAAGAGAGCATCTTCTCTCCATATACCCAAGCAGGTGGAGGCCACCTTTGCAGACTAGGGAGGATGTGATTCTAGTCTCTCACCAAAGCAAACTCTTCTCACTGACTTTCTCAAGAACCTTTCTCACGGAGGTTCAGAAACGAGCCTGCCCGGGGGCTGTCAAATCTCGAGTGTTTTTATACCACCTCTGCGATTTGGCATTTGTACCTGTTTTGCTCAAATGTCTGCGATGCCCGTCTTGCTTTGAATTAAGTTATTTTTAAATCCAATAATGCATTTTTAAAAGACATTTCAGATCATTGCTGGAGATGGGAGCTCAATATCGCTCACCAGAAATAGAAGATAACTGAGAATCCGTACCATGGAAGCGAAGCAGGGCTGTTCAGTCCTATAGGCTGGCCTGCTTTAGACTCTAGGGGGTGAGGAGCGATTGTTTCTTCCTTATTCTGGAACGAGGGCAAAAAAATTGTGACCACCTCACTGTGCTAATCAAAACGAGGCAAAATCATTGAAAAGGCAGTATGTGAACCTGGATGCTTCATTCGGTGGTAAAGTGATGGCTTGCATGCATGAAGTCCCAGGTTTGATGATTAATAATAATAATAATAATAATAATAATAGTCAAGTGTAGTGGTGCGAGCCTGTAGTTCCAGCACTCAGGAGACAGAGGCAGTGGGATCAGGAGCTCAAGGAAATCCTCTACTAAAAAGCAAGTTTGAGACCAAGTTGGGCTACATGAGACCCTGCCTCAAAATAATAATAGTAAAGCCATAGTCTACAGAAGGGCATTGGATAAAAACCATCCAATATCAAGTCAATATGGCCCCACTTTAGCAAAAGAAGATCTGTATCCTTTATGTCACCACAGGGAACATGGGTATGTGGTATCATGCCTCACTAGGAAGGGAAACAGGACAGAACAACAGACTTCCGACTCCTGGGCCAGGGCACTCGGAGGGCAAGGTCTGCATCTCATGCCGGGGCAGTGTGTGACAAAGTCTTCGCATCTTCCTTTTCTAGACATGGAACAGACAGAAGGGAGTCCGTCTGAGGACGGGACCACTGTCTCTCCAACTGCAGGGAATCTTGGGCCACCAGGAAGTCAGAGCACTACAGAGGAGGTGGCCAAAGGCACAGCTGGGTCAAGTGTGCAAGAAGGGGCTCCAGGTGAGGCAGGACAGCCATGTGAAGCCGCATCTGAGGGTGCGGTGTCAGGGCGGTGCCTGGAGGACGGAAACAGATCAGATGAGCTCACGGTAGATGTGCAAGAGGAGGCCAGTGGGAAGGAGGGAGCCAAAGCTGATCCTGCAGAGGAGGGCGGAAAGGAAGAGACCACCATGGCTCCTGAGGGAGAGACTGGCAAGAAAGAAGAGACAAAACCTGAACCCAGTGAGGTTAAAGGGAAAGAGGAGACCAGGCCGACCTCGGAGACGCAGAAGGCTGATGGAAAGGAGGCTGATCTGGACACTAAGGACAAATCGGATGTGAACGATAAAGTCAAGTCTGAACTCAAGGAGGCTGTTGGGGCAGAGGCTACTGTCGAAAAGGCTGAGACAGAATCTCAGGAGAAGGCTGACATGAAAGACCAGGCTGAACTTGAGGCAGTTGATGGGACAGAGACTGGAAGTGACACAAAGGAGTTGCAGGTGAGCAGGGCATGAACGAGGGTCTCAAGTCTTCTCTTCCCCGGAATCAAAGCCTCTCTGATTCCCTGTTCGTCGGGGGTGTTGTTGTTGTTGTTACTACAAAACACCCAAGCAAATCCATTTAAAGAGAGGGGGGTTATTTGGGCTCATGGTTTCAGAGGTTTCAGTCCCGGCTTCATTGCTTTGAGGTCTATGCTAAGGCAGAAAGACGGTGAAAGGGCGCCAGGATAGAGGAAAACTGTTTTCCCCGTGGCAGCCAAGGAACAGGAGACAGGGAGAAGAAATCTCGGAACATAAGATACTCCCCTTGCTGGGAAGAGGGTTCCTTGGGTAAAAACTCCTGCTAAGCAAGCAGGAGCACCTGGGTTCAAATCCTCAGAATGCATGGACGAGCCAGCGGTACACATCTGAAATCCCAGGGTGCCTGATGGGAGGCAAAGGCAGGAGAACACTATTATGCACAGCCCAAGAACAAAGAGAGCTTGTCTCAAAGAAGGAGGAAAAAAGGGTTACACCTGAGGCTCTCCTCTAACCCACGCATGCATGCGCACGCACACACTGTGGCTTGCATGTGCCCATATTCACACACATAAATGCATTCACACACACACACACACACACACACACACATACACACACACACATTGTGGCATGTCTGTGCCCGTACTCAAACACATAAATGCATTCACACACACACACACACATACACACACACACACACACACTGTGGCATGCTCGTGCCCATACACACACACATGAATGCATTCACACACGCACACATACAATGTGGCATGCCCATGTCCATGCCCATACTCACACACATAAATGCTTTCACATACACACACACACACACACACATATCACAAATATACATGCATCACATGAAAGCTATGCCCTTCAAAAGCACACCCTTCATGGATAGATTCTCTCACTAGGCCCCTAGCTCCTGTAACAGCTCATTCAATTATGAACTTGTCGTCAATGCAATAGTCTGTTGGTGAGGTTGGTGCCCTCATGACACAAGTACCCCTCAGTAGAGGATGTGGCCGCTTTCTATCCAAACGATACCTCGGAAAAGTACAGCCTTCCTCCAGCAGGTCCCAAGATCCTGGGAGTGGGGCTAGGGGAAGGAGACTGTGGCTCAGACTGCCTTCCGAATCTTTCTGAAGTTCTTAGAAAGCCTTGGGTAGCTGCCCACACAGATCCTGTTCATCCCAGGAGCCAGGGGGTCCCACGGAAGAGCAGGAGCAGGCTAAGGAGAAAGAATCAGAAGAGAGGGCAGCGGTGATTCCCAGCTCCCCCGAGGAGTGGCCTGAGAGCCCCACAGACGAGGGACCCAGCCTCAGCCCAGGTAAGGGAGAGCCCAGCATGCTGCATGGCTAAGCTGAGGAAGGAAGCTGCAGGGAGCACGTGACAGAGAGCCGTAGCTTCCTCCTTTTCTGTTCCATCCCTCCAGATGGCTTGGGTCCAGACTCTACAGCGTCTGGAGAGACCAGTCCTTCGGCCAGGTAATGTCAAGCCCCAGAACTCTGACCCCTCCTATCTCCTGCTTGTCAAACCTCTCTCTGGGCCTCCCCAGAACCTGATCTTCAGATATTCCAAGATTCCTGGCCCTCAGCCTTGTACCTCAGACAGATCCCAGGAAACAAAGAGTGAGAGGCATGGGAGACATCTGGTCTACCTCCCGCTCCATGGCTGAAGCCTCTTCAGACCCCATGACTACAGCTCTCTCAGTGTTAGCTATAAGAATGACCAGAAAGCCTGAGTTTGGAGGAGGGCTTTGCCACTTACCAGTCATGTGACCTTAGCTGTGTCACTAAGCCTCTTCTCATCTGTGAAGGGGACATGACAATTGTAAGGACCTCCCAGGGCTACTGTAGCTCCAGTGACATGTGAGCAGAAAGTACCTGACATCCAGGAAGTGCTGGACAGCCAGAGTTGTTCTTCCATCTCAGTCTCTTCCTTGTCTCGTGGGGAAAACTGACCAATGGATACCCAACAAGCATTTGCACAACTTTGTAGGAAGCACAGCTACTGACCCTGGTCTTATGTAGACCTTAGAATCATCTTGTTAGGTAGGCATTTTTGGCCCCATTTTACAGATGGGAAAGCCGAGGTTCAGAGAAGCAAGGGGATAGCCCCAAGATCGCACAGGAAATAAGAACAAAGCAAGGCTCCAAACTCAGGTCAGAGCCCAGGCCTACTCTAGTTCTGTCCCATATGGGCTTGACAGACCACAAGCTCCCCAGAATTAGCCTGAGTCTGCTCATTGCTTCTTGGCCCGTCCAGTGCTAGGCACAGGATGAGTGTGTGTACCAGTCAAGCACAGGCCTGTCCAAAGCAAAGATCTCTGCCCCATCAGCCATCCAGCCACCAGCCTCCATCCACCCACCAGATCTGCTCTGGACTCGGTGGTGTCGGTTCACTCCCTGTTCATGCTTCTTTGACCTCTCCATGTAGTGAGTCTTCGCCCAGTGATGTGCCCCAGAGCCCCACGGAGCCCCCACCCTCAGTGGAAAAGAAGGAGAGAGCACCAGAACGCAGGGTGTCGGCCCCTACTCGGCCCCGGGGACCCCGCGCACAGAATCGCAAAGCCATCGTGGACAAGTTCGGCGGGTAGGATGCAAACCAGGAGCCAGGGTGGGCTGAGCCAGGGTGGCCTGAGATTTCCGTAGGATCTGTGGATGGGGCAACTGGAGGGAGGGAGGCCTGGGGGCCAGCGGAAACCATCACGGCCAGCTGTGCACCTGTAGCCTGAGATTCCCCACAAAGAACTGTTTATGGTATCTCGCCCCTCCCCTCACAGGGCAGCCTCGGGCCCCACTGCACTGTTCCGGAACACAAAGGCAGCCGGGGCAGCCATTGGTGGTGTAAAGAACATGCTTTTGGAGTGGTGCCGGGCCATGACGAGAAACTATGAGGTGGGCACGGGCTGGGGCTACAGAAGGGACAGGGGACACCTTTCCCCAGGGCAAGTGTGCAACGGAGAATCTGAGGGTCCAGATTCCAAAGGATGGCAGAGGCAAAGCCCAGGCCCTCCGGCCCAGGGTCGCTTAGGTCTTTCGTTCCCTGTCCGTCTACCTCAGCACGTGGACATCCAGAACTTCTCCTCCAGCTGGAGCAGCGGCATGGCCTTCTGCGCCCTCATCCACAAGTTTTTCCCAGACGCCTTCGACTATGCAGAGCTGGACCCAGCAAAGCGCCGGCACAACTTCACGCTAGCCTTCTCGACTGCAGAGTAAGCCCCAGTCCTGGGATGGCAGAGTCAGGAGGGAAGTGGGTGGCCTCAGTGGAGTCCAGGGGGGCACACAGGATGCATGTGGGTAATCAACCTTGTATCTGAGGTGTTTTTTTTTTTTAAAAAAAAAAAAGATTTATTTATTTATAATGTATACAACATTCTGCCTCCATGTATGCCCACATGCCAGAAGAAGGCACCAGATATCACTACAGATGGTTGTGAGCCACCATGTGGTTGCTGGGAATTGAACTCACAACCTCTGGAAGAGCAGCCAGTGCTCTTAACCCTGAGCCATCTCTCCAGCCCCCTCTGAGGGGTTTTAAAAGCAACTTTAGGTCAATGGCACAAGCAAGGAAAACTATGCTCCGTTGTGGCTTCTGTTCTAAATGAAGTGACAGGTCCTAAGAACATACATGCAGGTAACATATAATGACAGGCAGCGACAGGTGCCCTGAAGAACATTCAAGGGGCCGAGGAGATATTTCAGTTAGTAAAATGCTTGCTACACAACCCCGAGGACCTGAGTTCCACCCCAGGACCCATGTAAAATCCAAGTGTGCCCTAGACAGGCAGATCCCTGGAACCTGTTGACCGTACTAGTGTAATTGGTGAGCCTCGGGTTTGGTGAGAGACCAAGACTCAGATAGCTTGGCGGGTGGCTCCTGGGGTGCAACACCCAAGGCTGCCTTCCGACTTATACAAACCTGAACACACATGTGCACACCTTCCGACTTACACAAACCTCAACACGCATGTGCACACCAACACACACATTCAAAGAAAATTCAAAATTCAAGCAGAATAAAGGAGAGAAGACAGGTAGGCCTTCTGGTTTTGGACAGGGCGGGTACAGAAATGTGGGGTCAGATTTTAACTCTGTGTGACCTTGGACATGCCCAAAGCCCCCCACATCCCGTGATGTTTCCCCCTTGTACAGAGATAAGAACTCGGTAACATAACTAAGTCCCTGTGACTCGTAACAGGACCAAACCCACAGCAAGCACTTCAAAAGCTCTTGACTGCATTGCTGTCATTATAATGAATGATAGGGTATCATGATAATCACCATTCACTTTGGGTCCTGGAGGGGTGTTATTGCCGAGGCTCGCATAGCCACATGCCAAGGGCAGTGTCAGGAAGCGTGAGACTGAAGGGGGAAACTAGGTCAAAGATAAGACTTTGAACACATGGCTATATTCCCCGCACTCAGGAGGTGGAGGCAAAAGGACCTCAAGTTCCAGGCCCATCTGGGATATGCAATGAGAGACTATCTTAAGACAAACAAACATGGTTGCCAGAGTGGTGGAAAGGGGTTGGGGCTCCTGCTATTTCAGCCTCGCACCTCCAACCTGGGAAATGACCCCAGAAAGAAACTTCTAAGTCACTGGTGGAGACAGGGTTGTGCGGAGGGTGGGGTAGGGTGGGTGCGTGTTCAACAAGGAGCACAGCCACGGGCTTTTTCTTTTTTCTTTCTTTTTTTCTTTTAAAGGAAAATCCTGAGGATCAGGACTTTCTGTCTCTTTTTTTGTTTTTTTAAGATTTATTTATTATGTATACAACATTCCATCCATGTATGCTTGCAGGCCAGAAGAGGGCACCAGATCTCATTATAGATGGCTGTGAGCCACCATGTGGTTGCTGGGAATTGAACTCAGGACCTCTGGAAGAGCAGTCAGTGCTCTTAACCTCTGAGCCATCTCTCCAGCCCCCCAGGGGCTTTTTCTAGAGTCCACACATACTGGTGTGTGTCTGTAATTTTAGCACCCTAGGCTGAAGCAGGATGGCTGAGAATTTGAGGCCAACCTCATTTAAGGTTCAATCAATAAGGCTCAATCAGTCTCAATCAGTCAATGGCTATGCGTGTTACTTCAGTTTACAGAGTGCATGTTTCCTATGCACAAATTCCTGTGTTTGATCACCAAATGTGAGGGCACACACAGTAATCCTAACACTCAGGAGCTAGAGGCCCGTGAATCACAAGTTTAAGGTCTTCCTTGACTATCACACAGAGTTAGTTGGAGGTCAGCCTGTGGTACACGAGAACCTGTTTCAAATAAACAAATAATCCCTAGGGATGGGAGTGCTAAATTATCTGGCCTGGGAAGCCAGTTCCTAGAGTCTAGCCCAGGCCTGGCCCCCCACCCAGTGGGAAAGAATGTGTTTTCATCAGGAAAATGAGAGTATATTGATCCATAGTTCTCAACAACTTCTTTTACAGCACGTTTTCTCAGACGCTGATTGAACAAGCTACATACTATATGTATTAAGGAAAGACATTCCAGTTAGGTGATCAATAGCCAACCCTCTCTTTCTGAGGGTCTCTGGGGCATGCATGTCCTTAGGGCCATGGGACACAGGGATGTCATTTAAAAGCCAGGGCATGCCTTTCATCCCAATGCTTGGAAGACAGAGGCAAAGAATAACAACAAAATTCCAGCCAGACTGTATTCCTGGCGATCTTCCATTTTGATGTTGTTCTGCCGTGGGATGAGATGGGTGTCTTAGGTGGGAAGAAACGGACAGGAACATGGCGTTGTATTTCAGCTCAGCAGTGTGGAGGAACAGTTGCATGAACCAAGGAAACATCTACCCGGCGTTTGTCTGGACCCATTCATTTATTCCTCACGGGTGGACGTGGGCAGAGGACTTAAGGTCTTTCCAGGTCCTGCAGGAGGCTTGCGGCACAGTAGGGATATAGACACTCCTGGTCTAGCTAAGTTTAGGGGCAGCAAAAGAGCAGGCAGCTCTGCCCCAGCCACACATCACCAACCTAGAGAGTGCAAGCCTGGTTTCAAGCGAGGCACAGCCACAGAGAGGCAGAGGAGGAGCCGAGGATGACACGGAGGCAGCTGAACGCGAATGTGGCTAAGGAGAACGACGGAAATGCAGAGTGGAGAATCATAGAATCATACGCGAGGGACCAGGGTTTGAATCCCTACTCCTTTATCCTAACTCTGAGGCCTTTCTGGAAGCGAGAGGTGAACGGGGTGGGGGTGGGAGCCCTGATCCCCTGATTCAGAACTCTCCTCTAGTTCTCAAAGTCCTGGGATGAACGGAAGAAATGATCAGCCCAAAGCCCCCGTGGAGCCTCATCAGTTACACTGCGGGAGGAGCCCCGCTCTGTTCCAGGCTCCGCAGCTAAGAAGGGTTTGCCTGTGTTGATGGGATAGCCCTGGCCCGAGGGACTGAGGTTGAGGCCTTGGATGCAGCAAGCTTGCTTGTCCTGTTCTTCAAAACCCTCCGATCTGTGTCCCTCCCCCAGTTCTCAACCCAGTGGCTTGTACATCGGTCCAGCTGTGGCAATCCCAAGAGAGGATTCCTGCTGGGGCCTTCTTGCTCCCAGGGCCGGCATCCACGGTTAGCTGGCTCTGGCAGCCCAGACTGCTGAGAACCAAGGTGCCAGAAGCACTGGGCAGCTTGGGGCTGAGTCCCAGCTGTTACACTCTTTCACCTTGGGCAAAGCCCCAAACCCTCTGAGCTCAGTTCCTCCTCTGCTTGTTAGAGATAAAGAGGAGTAACCGAGACCGTCTCCCGGGGTCACCCGATAAGACACCTGGCACTGAGCAGGGAGGCCCCAGCAGTGATTAGCCCAGCTTATCCGCCTTAGCAGAGCCAGGGCTATCAAGTAGCCTCCAAATGCAACCGAGATGTTAGAAAATGAGGACTTGCTGGGTCCCCTGCCGTCTGGACACACACGGAGCGGTCACACAAATGTTCTCTTTGCAAACGGTTCTCTGTCGACTGCTATGGAGCACCCTATTAAAAACGATCGGCAGTCCTCTCTAGCATGGAGTGGCCCTTTTCTGCTCCCTCCTTCTCCGTAGTGTCTCACTGATACAGCTTCTGCTTCGTGGGGCTTGGTACTGTTGGCACCGTGAGAGCAGAGTTTTGGCTGACAAACAGAAGACTGTTAGCACACAGTAGGTGCATACAAAACAGGTGATCTCAGTGATGGGAGCTGTTATGGTTGCTGCAAGCCAGCACTCTAGGGAGGGCTCATGTTCTGTTCCTAACCCAGCACAGCTGTGCTCATGTTCAAGGAGGAAGATAATACAGACTAGAAAACAGGAGGATCTGGAGACCCAGGCCATTGAAATTGTAGGTCCCCTGCAGGGACCTCAGGTACCACACTCCACACACACTGGGTCGGCTGACCCGGTGGCCTTCACTTGCCTGGACCCATCTCCTGGGCTCCCTCTTCACCTTTGACCCTATGCCCCTCCTTCTGCCCTCTCCTCAGGAAACTAGCCGACTGTGCCCAGCTGCTGGAAGTGGATGACATGGTGCGGCTGGCCGTGCCCGACTCCAAGTGTGTCTACACCTATATCCAGGAGCTGTACCGGAGCCTCGTGCAGAAAGGGCTGGTGAAGACGAAAAAGAAATGAAGGGCAGAGCCGTGCGGGTGGAGAAAGTGGGGGGCCCAGCCAACAGCCATGGCCTTGAGGTGCTTCTGAAGTGCTCCCCGGTGTCATTAAAAGTGCTTTTGTAAAGTTGCTCTTGTTCCTTGATGCTCCCCGCACCCCAATCAGCCACACGTGTGTGCAATAGGCAGTGACCAAAAATGAAAAGAAGCCTGCATTTGGAGCTGTGGGTGGCAGTTTCCCAGGTGTCCTCTCTCTCTCTCTCTCTCTCTCTCTCTCTCTCTCTCTCTCTCTCTCTCTCTCTCTCTCTCTCACACACACACACACACACACACACACACACACACTTCTCCCCCCACAGTGCAGGGGGGAGGACTTCTAGACAGGAACTAGACCATCTCTAGAAATCTCACCCAACTGGGCTGCTGCAGCCGGCCAGTGAGTGGTGCTCTCGAGATGGACGGCAATTCTAACTCAATGGTTTTCAAATGAAACGAATCCCTCCCAGTGTGGCTGAAGTTTTGCCTTGTGTTAACTCCACTGTATTGAAGCTCAGTTGGTCAGAGAGCACTGGTCTGGTGTTTGTGAAGCTGAGGGTTCATTCCCTAGCACCAGAGAGGGGAAATCAGATATGCTGTCCAGGCTATAGGAAGAAATGTGGCCTCCGCTGATTGACAGATGTCCACTGGAAGGCGTCCTGAGGATGGTCCACTCAGGACCGGCGTTCCTGATCGTGCGTGGAGAATAGCACTAGAAGCAGAGCCCCACTCTTTGCCAGGCCCCAACCAGCCCTCTTTCTAAGGAAACACTTAACCCATGCAGCTCAGAAGGCAACAGGTCTGACTGGCCTTGATGGAATCCTCAGGACCTACATGGTGAAAGAGAAAACTCTCTCCCAAGAATTGTTCTTGTACCTCTGCTCCCAGGCCTTGGTATGGTCACCCACTGTTCACAAACACACAAAATAAAAAGGCAACAAACACTAAAAACAAACAAACAAACAAACAAAAAAACCTTTCCTCTCATGGAAAACTTAGCTGAACTCTGGAATTCATCTGTGAAGTTAATGGCAGACAAGCATATACATTTTGTGGAGCCCCATGGACTAGAGGTTAGAGGTACACAAACCCCTTCTTGAGGCCTAGCCCCCAGAAACGAAGCCAATCAGAGAGCAAGCCATCTAGAACCCTGAAGTCTGATTCCTCGATAGAGTTTAAATTCTTCATTTTGAGATTCATCAGTGCAAAAACAAAATGATTAACACTTAAGTTGGGGCATGCCTTTAACAAGTGTGACTGATTCCAATCACTCAGTAGTGAATTTGGCTCCTTCTAGCCATAGTCCTGTCTTCCTTCTTCCTTGGTGCCTGGGCCCTGAGGCATTCAGTTTCCTACCAGAGAGCTGAAAAGCAGGCCCGAAACTGTGCAGACCTAACTTGCACTGGCTTTGGGAGCGGCCAAGCGTGTGGGAATGGCACCTCTACCGCCAAATGACTTGAGGAAGGAGCACACACCACATAGACCTCCCTGCGCGCAACACACTAGGCACATTTATTCATAATTAGCAGTGACAAAGGAAAATGTGAGCAGAGGATAGGCCTCCAAAGGCCTCTGGTGCCAGTCCTGATATCTACCCACTAAGCAGAAATCTAGGCAAAAAGGCCTGAGAAGGAGAGCTAAGAGGGTCGGTCCTCTCCAAATCGAAGAGTGAACTCTTCTGCGTTTCTCTTGAACATCTCTGGGTTCTGGGTCAGGAGTTCAGCAAGTTCCAACTGCACAGGCTCTTCTAGATTGGGTTTACCCACCAGCACAATGAGGGCCTCCAAGACTGGGGAGAGAGAACAGAGAGGGGGGTCAGTGCCAAGGAGGAGAAGGTCAGGGCTGTCATACCCAGATTCTCCTGAAGCCCCAGAGTCATTCCTCAGGGGACCCCAAGAGGTTTCCATCATTTAGGATGGCTCCACAGCCAAAGGAGATGTCCCTCTCATACATTTCATACAGGGTCTGGCTACGGAGCCCACCTGCCCTGAAAACAGAGCTCCTCCTCCTCCTCCCGGGTACCACGACTACTGACACGCACCACACCTGACTCTAGATCTGTAGTTTTTTTTTTAAAAAAATATGTATTTATTTACTTATTATGTATACAATATTCTGTCTGTATGCCTGCAGGCCAGAAGAGGGCACCAGACCTCATTACAGATGGTTGTGAGCCACCATGTGGTTGCCGGGAATTGAACTCAGGACCTTTGGAAGAGCAGTCAGTGCTCTTAACCGCTGAGCCATCTCTCAAGCCCCCTAGATCTGTAGTTTCAAAACAATTATTTGTCATGACTTCAAAGAAGCTTCTCACAAGACAAGCGAGATTCCTGGTCTTCAATCTCACTCCTTTTTATTTGTTCTTCTTTCATATCCTGACCACAGCCTCCCTCCACTCCTCCCAGTCCCCATCCTACACCTCCCCTCTCCCCTAGATCCACTCCTCCCCCCTTTCCCTTCAGAAAAGAGCAGGCCACCCTGGGATACCATCTGAACATGGAATAACAAGATGCAATACGATTGGGCGCAAACCCTCCCTCATATCAAGGCTGGACAAGGCAACCCAGTTGGAGGAAAAGGGTCCCACGAATAGGAGACAGAGTCAGAGACAGCCCACTCCCACAGTTGGGAGGAGTCCCACAAAAACCCAAGTTAAACATCTCCAGCATGTATGCTGGCAAAGGACCTGGCATAGACCCATGCAGGCTCAGTGATTGTCACCTCAGTCTCTGTGAGCCCCTATGAGCCCCCTCAGACTCTACAATCCTTCCCCCTGCCTTCCACAGAGTTCCCCAAGCTCTGCCTAATGTTTGGCTGCGGGTCTCTGCCTCTGCTCCGTGGAAGCTCAAAAAGTGAGCCTATTAACACCTTGTCTGATAGAGAGTTTGCAAGTTCCTTAAAATGTGACAAGTGTAGCTACACGTCCTGACTCAGGATGTGACTACTTGGTTCTTTTGACATTAAGATGGCTCATACAGGTAGATCCACTCCATCCTGTGCAAATGTACATCTGCTCCTTCTTTTGTAATAGGAGGTTACCTGGGAAGTGGCTGCCTTCAGGATACTTGGTCTAGGGTGGCTTCGCTGCCTAAACAACAGAATGCTAATGACTTCATGCCTCTAACTGTCAAAGCAATTGACTGTTTGAGTTGTCATTTGTATCATGTTAAAAAAGTGTTTTATTGCCTTCTTCCCCTTTTGTATTGGGTATAAAAGTGTATGGAAAATTAAATGCGCAGGTGATTTCAGTACTCACTGCAACACCCTCCTGGTACTATTCTATGGTTTCTGTTTTATTATTTTTCACACGTCTTTGTATTGTTTACTAATTTTTCTAAATCCCCATGCCCTTACCCTGGCAAGAGGTGTTTTCATGGAGGCTGCTCCCGACACTGCTCCCTTCAGCTACTGGAGGAAGCATCCCCAAGGATGATTGGGTTAGGCTCTGATTTCTAGGTCTCACTTTCACTCTTTATAAGAGTTCCTGATTTTCTGTTTTGTTTTTTAGGTCTCTCTCTCTCTCTCTCTCTCTCTCTCTCTCTCTCTGCTGGGAACTGAACAGTCCTCAGCAAGAACAGCAGTCATTCCTAACTGATGAGCCACGTCTCAAACACCCTAGTTTTCTGCTAGGTTGGAATTTTAAAGAAACTTTTATTTGAGGTGAAGGAGTTCTAAATTAAAGACTAAAAACCATTCCCACCCCAATGGCTTTTAATCTTTCTCAGCTGCGCATGAACCATGGCTCAGTTTCTCGGTCACACCTGAAGAGTATCCAGACCGTCCAGTATCTTGGGAAGCATCCCTTCATCCCACAGGCTCACCTGGACTTTATTCACTCTAAAATGTGCTTGGGCGGGAGAGATGGCTCATCAGTTAAGAGCATTAACTGCTCTTCTAAATGTACTGAGTTCAATTCCCAACACCCACAGGGTGACTCATAACTCTCTACAACTGTAGTCCCATGGGATCCAATGCCCTCTTTTGCTGCACATACACACAGACAAAACATCCACATATATAAAATACATAAGTAAATAAGTGTATTTATTTGGGCCGTGTCGATGACTCAGCAGTTAAGAGTACTACATTTGATTCCTAGCATTCACATGGCACCTCACAATTGTCTGTCCCTCCAGTCCCAGGGTTCCAACACCTTCTTCTGGCCTTCACAGGCACCAGACATGCATATGGTTCAGAGACATACATGTAGACAAAGGATGCATACATACTAAATAAATAAATGTTTAAACATTTTTATTTATACAGCCTTAAGTTTCTATGCGTCAGTATCTTGCCTCTGTGTGCATGTGTGCCACACGCATGCAGTACCCTTGACGGCCAGAAGAGGGCACTGGACCATCTGGAACTGAAATGATAGATGGCTGGGAGCCACCGCCTGAGGTCTGGAAGCAAACCCAGGTCCTCTGCAGAGGCAACATGTCCTCTAACCTTGGAGTCACCTCTCCAGCATCTATTTATTGACTCAGGCTCTAATGTAGTCCAAGTAGACCTCAAATTTGTTATGCAATTGAGAATTAACTTTTTATATTAATTTATTTGTTTGTATATGATACATGGGAATCTGACACATACCTGACACATACATGCCACAGAGCTTGTGATGAGGCTTATGTGGTGTGGAAGACTGACCCTAAGACCTTGTAAGACAAGAACTCCACCAACCGACTTCCACCCCTTTCCCTAGCTCGTCTCTTTAAACCTTTAACTCAAATTAAGCCCCAAATATCCCCCACACAATGGCCCCCACATACACTAACCCTCTTCTGGGCAAGGCCAGCCCTACCTTGGTAGGTCTTGGTGTAAGGCTTCCAGTTCTTGATGCTGATGAGGGGCAGGCACACCAGCCCATCCTCGCTGACGTTGGGGTGGTAGATCTTGGTGATGAATTTCAAAGTGGGAGGCTTTAATGGATACTCCCTGGGGAAATCGATCCGCAGACGGAAAGCTTTGAGGTTATAGGGAGCTTGGTTCTGGTGAGAGAAGACACTGAGTTCTGTTCTGGTGATGCAACCCCCTGATAGATGGCTTTTCTCCAAGGGTTCTGATCTGGTTCCCTCCTTTTCCCATCCCAGGATCCCGGGTGTTCTCTGTTCTGCTCCCAGGAAGATATGAGCGTTTGGCAACTGCCTTAGAAATAAGAGGAAGGATAGACTTACACAAGACCATTGGACTGCCTGTCAGAAAAATCTGACCCTGGGTTTTACTCTGTTGTCCTGTGTGAACCACCTCTCATCCCTGAACCTCAGTGTTCTCAACCAAAAAATAGGACAGAAACCCAGAAAATCACACAGACAGATCTGGTTAAACTCAATGGGTCACAACACAAAACAGGCAGACATGTGAGAAGGAGATGCCCAGGGCAGAGAAGAGGCTGCCAGGAGAGCAGAGTATGAGTGTGTGTATGTGTGAAACGGTCGAAGAACAAAGTTACTAATCAAAAATGGTGCAGATGCTACGGAAAACCAGAAAGCAGTTCTCCAAAAATCAAAATGAGATTCATCAATTCCACTTTGGTAAATATTCCTCAATTTTTTTTCAAGATTTACTTATTTTATGTGTGTGAGTGAGTGCCCACATGGAAGTCAGAAGGCGTTGACTCTCCCGAGACTGGAGTTACAGACAGTTGTGGACCACTGTGTGGGTGCTGGAAAAAGAAGTCAGGTCCCCTGCAAGAGCAACCAGTGCTCTTAACTTCTGAACCATTTCTCCAGGGCTCCCCAAAGATTTTTTTTTTTTTTTTTGGTTTTTGGTTTTTCAGGACAGGCTCTCTCTGTGTAGTCTTGGCTGTCCTGCAGCTCACTATGTAGACCAAGCTGGCCTTGAACTCGCAGAGATCCATCTGTCTCTGCCTTCTGAGTGCTGGGACTAAAGGCATGTGCCACCACCAACCAGAGGAATTTTTTTTAATAAAATCACTTTAATGTAATGAAGTCACAAATAAAAAATCACAGAGTTAAGGTAGCTACTCAGATAAATGCTTGTCCAGTCCCAAACTCTATACATCTCAGTGAACTTCTACACAGCTAGAACAGCCTTTCTGAACCATGTGACTTCCCTTAGGTGTTCTGTTTTGTTTGAATTTATTCTTCTCTTGTATAATCCATTCTGACCAAAGCCTCTCCTCTCTCCACTCCTCCCAGTCGTGGGGTCCTCCTCCTGCGTCCCCCCCTTCAGAACAGAGCAGGCCTCCCAGCGACAGCAAATGATTGGGTTTTACACGTCCACTCTCGGTTACAGACACGAAAGGAGAAACTACGAGAGGGTCTTTATAGCCGCTGTCCTGACTCCTGTGTCCTTTTACCTGAGCTCTGTCCGTCCTCATCACCTAATGTACCCATTCTTGGTCCCCCTCCTAATGTCACACTGTGCCCACCCTACAGCTGTTTGCATGTAGACACTACAGACCAGGATCTGCATATGAGAAAGAACATTCTGGTTGGTTTTGTTGTTTTGCTTGAGTGGCCCCACTTTCTAGGCCTATTCATTTGCCTGCAAATTTCATGGTTACACTTTCCTATACAGCTGAAGAAGATGAATAAATTGCTAGAGACACATAATACATGCTAAAGACACATAATACATGCTAGAGGCACATAATACATGCTAGAGGCACATAATACATGTTAGAGGCACATAATACATGCTAGAGGCACATAATACATGCTAGTGGCACATAATACATGCTAGAGACACATAATACATGCTAGAGACACATAATACATGCTAGAGACACATAATACACACTAGAGACACATAACACATGCTAGAGGCATATAATACATGCTAGAGGCATATAATACATGCTAGAGACACATAACACATGCTAGAGGCACATAATACATGTTAGAGGCACATAATACATGCTAGAGACACATAACACATGCTAGAGGCACATAATACATGCTTGCGGCACATAATGCACACTAGAGACACATAATACACGCTAGAGACACATAATACATGCTAGAGACACATAATACACACTAGAGACACATAGCACATGCTAGAGGCATATAATACATGCTAGAGGCATATAATACATGCTAGAGACACATAACACATGCTAGAGGCACATAATACATGCTAGAGGCACATAGACATGCTAGAGGCACATAATACATGCTAGAGACACATAACACATGCTAGAGGCACATAATACATGCTAGAGGCACATAGACATGCTAGAGGCACATAATACATGCTAGAGACACATAACACATGCTAAAGGCACATAATAGATGCTAGGGGCACATAATACATGCTAGGGGCACATAATACATGCTAGAGACACACAATACATGCTACAACTTGGAGGAACCTTGAAGACATCACGATAAGCAAAATAAGCAAGCTTTTAAAAAACTGATGGCTGCTGTATTGATGGCACTCGTGTTAATACCTAGAACGGTCAAATCCTAGAAATAGAAAAGAAAAAGTGCTTATCCTCCAACACCTGCTGGGGGAATGCAGAGAGATTAGCAGATGGAGGCAGAGTTTGAAATTCGGGTGGAAAAGTTCTAGAAATGGACCTGATTTGGGTCCCCAAAATCCCTGTATGGAAAAAAAAAAAAACGGTGGACATGATGTCACCCCTTTGTCATCCTGATGCTGGGGGATGCCCAAACAGGCTGCCTCCTTAGCCTGCCTAGCCTACTTAGAAAGTGCCAGGCTAAAGTCTAAAAAGCAATAACAACAACAACAACAGACGTGGACAGCACTTAAACTGGCTTCTTGCTTCCACGGTTCATAAAGACAAACATAGACACGGGAGATGAAATGAAGCTCTGGAGCCAGATGAGCCCCTGCCCCGCCTTTCCACCTTACTCTGTGGAACTATGGGCACAGTCCTTGCCTTCCTGGCTTCCCACATCCCCATCTGTAAAAGAAGATGTCCTTCCTTAAGGTGTGAGGGCTCTCGGGGTGACCTCAGGCCGTGTTCTTCAGACGTGATCCATCTGTGACCCTCTACACAGTTTCACAAGGCCAGCGCAGCTGTGACCAGCTGAAGGGACAGGTGGGACTGTCTGGACCAACGTGTGAATCGTGAATCGAGGCTCGGCCTTACTGGAGCAAGAGGTCTGCCCATCCTCAAGGTTCTCCTTCCCTGCAGGCTAGTTACTTTCTTCATCACAGCTCCCCAGGCAGGGCTAGAGTCTAACGAATTTCCTTCAGCCTCCTGATTGGCTGGAAAGGTTTTGGCACACCTGCCTGAGGAGCCAACCATAGAGAGCCTCTGACTTCATGGTGTCCCCCAAACAGGACCTTCCTTCCCACCCGCTCCTCCTCCTTCAGTGTCGTCATCCCAAACTGGTCTCCTTGGAGACATAACCAGGACCCATTTCAGTATCTTTCCCCTAACACTTGTGACCCAGCATCTGGACGGCTTCAACCCAGGGGCTGAAAGACCTTGACAGGACTCAGATGCTGGCCTAGCTCAAGCCTTTCTCCATTTTTCTGGACTACAGGTTAGGGAAAGGAGAAGGCGAGACCATTGCGTGGTAAGTACAGATTCTAAACAATTAGACCATCGGTTTGTTGCAACAGCTTTGACCAGCAAAGGACTGTGTCTTTTGTTTCTCCTTTCTTCTAGGTGTTATTTCCCAAGCGGAATCACGAACCCCATATCAAAAACAAACAACAACAACAAAAACCTAAGAAGGTCTCATCTTGTCAAAAGCTATATTAACTAGGCATGGTAGCACATGTTCTAATTCCAGCACTCAGGAGACTGTACTCTACTCTGACTTCAAGACCAACCTGGTCTGCACAGCAAGTTCCAGACCAAGCAGGGCTACATAGAGAGATCCTACCTCAGAATGTGTGTGTGTGTGTGTGTGTGTGTGTGTGTGTGTGTGTGTGTGTGTTTGGGAGGGGGTGTTATACTACCTTGTTTAGGGAGGCAGGGCTTCCCACTGACCTGAAAATTACCAGTAAGCTAGGCTGCCAGGTTAGTGAGTTCCAGAGCCCTGTCTGCCTCCTCGGCTCTGGGATTGCAAGCTCCTAGCATTACGCTTGATTTGTTCCGTGGGGGCTAAGGGTTGAACTCAGGCCGTCATAAGCACCAACTGAGCCTCGCCTATTTTTGATAGTTTGTCTGTTGCATCTTCTTTGCTGGACTTGGTAGCTACCACTTTGGAGGAGAGATGTCCTCTTAAGTCCAAAGTTTCTGTTGGTGTGTTCATTGGTCTGATTGGATTTGGAAGGAATTGGTCCAGAGACAGGGCCTTTAACATACAGCAAACCTCCAGAAAGAGACCCCAGGTCAAAGGACGGTCTCACCTAGGCCTGTCCCTCCCTGCCCATGCAAGCCTATGCCCCCCCCATCTAAGAGTCCCCAAGGACACTCACAGGCAGCAGGAGCACCTTCCACACCAGCACACTGTCATCATCGCCAGACAGGTCCCGCAAGTACGGTGGAAGTTGTTCCAAAAGATCCTCCAACTCCTGTAGGGGTCACATGGGAGACAATGGGCCAAGTGCCCATAACCCCAGCCCCCGACCGGCAGCCATGCAGCAAGCCCAAACAGGATATCCCAAGAGCAGAAAGCAAAAGGTCAGAGCCTGTTGTGGAATAGTTGCTTACACTGTGTGAAGATGTGTCACTATGATTTGTTTAATAAAGAACTGGCTGGCCAATAGCTAGGTGGGAGAGAATAGGCGGGACTTCCAGACAGAGAGAGGAACTCAGGATGAAGCTAGGCATTCAGTAGACACCAGTTAGACACTGAAGAAGTCGGACACCCAATACAGAAGAGAGGTAACTGAGCCACATGGCAGAACGTAGATTAATAAAAACAGGTTAATTTAAGTCATATGAGATAGATGGGAAACGCCTAAGCCAAGGCCAAGTTTTCATAATTAATAAGTCTTCATGCTGTTATTTGTGAGCTGGGGGCCCAAATGGAAACCCAACTTCGAGAGCCACCACTTGGGGAGCACTTAGTTGGTGTGATCACTCAGCATAGCTAATTTCAGCCTCACCCCAGGCCCATAGGCCCCAGTATGAGAATCAACTGATCACTGCTCTCAAATATTGAGAACTTGGGAGTAAGCGCTTCTAGAAACCTTCCTTCCTGAAAGCAAGGTGCCTAACTCTGTCCTCCTGCCCTCTTCCTGGAAAGTCACGGAGTCCCGTTTCCTCTCTCCGTGTTCAGTGATGTCTGCTGAGTGTCCAACACCATATGCACTGGCAGAACAAAGACAAGGACATCACCCATCCATGCCCCTCCACCACACCACTCCAGCGGTAAGGGACTGATCCAGGCTGCCCCTAATAAGGGCCTCTACGTGACACATGGTAGGTAACCAGGGGTTCTCAGAAATGGGGCCCAATCACTTGGGCATCCCTGATTCTCCCAGAAGCAGTGTGCTGAGCATCCTCTGCTGACCCTTGACAAAGACAGGGTGCAGCCCTCAAGAACATCTCTGGGGTCATGGAGGGAACTCAGACTGGAGGGTATGGATAGTGTGGATGAACACACGATCAGGAAGGAGGGAAAGGGGAAACAGGAGTCTTCACAGAGGTCGCCTGCCGTGAGATGGGCCTCAAGGAGCAGATAGGAGCCCGCCAGGCGGAAAAGCAGAATACCAAAGCCAAAGGCCCAGACAGGACAAGTGTGTGCAGGTGCCTCTGGCATATTAATACTTATTACTGGAAAAGGGCTTCATGGCTAAGTACATTTGGGAAAGTTGAGCTAAACAGCTTCATCACTACAGAACCACCCAGAGTTTGTGGGTTTGGTTTGGTTAGCGCAGTACTAGGGGTGGAACTAAGTGCCTAGTGGTGGTACCCTACTAGGTGGTAGCCTACCACTGAACCACACCCCCCAGCATGCCCAGAGTCTCCAGTTACCATGGTGCATCTGAACAAGGGACCTCACCCATGGAACTCCAGATCTTCTCGTTTTGGGGGAGAGGGGTACGTTGTAAAACACACATTCAAGGCAACTCAGTCCTCTGGGACAATGAATAGATACGAACTGGTAGTTCTCATGCAGGGGTGCATTTACCCACTAGGGCACATTTGCCAATGTCTAGACACATCCTCCTTTATGCCAAATGGGGTAAGTGCTTCCACAGTTCAGCAAGTAAAGTCCAGACGCTGAGGAAACGTCCTGCAAAGAATTATCTGGTCCCAAGTGTCAACAGAGATAAGGTTGAGAAATGCTTGTGTAAACACAGGCAAAGAGAAAGTTCCCCTGCCCAGGGGGTTGGAGGTGGGGTCCTTCGCTGTGGTAAGCCTTCTGTACTCCCTCTCCCACACACATAAACTTCCCACACTCCCTTCTATCTCTCAGCCTCTCTTCCACGTCTAGTCACACCAACAATTCGCTTCCTGTGTCTCCTACTTAGAGCCATGACCACCTAACTATAACCATCTTCTAGAACTTGGGCAAGAAGAGAGGCTTAGGTAGAACACAGATTTTGAGCGGACACGTTTTGGGCTGGAGATGCAGCTTAGTTGGTAGAGTGTTTGCTTGGCATGTGTGAAGCCCTGGGTTCAATTCCCAGCCCTGCATAAAACTTGATAAAGTGTTACACATCTCTGATCCCAGGACTTGGAGAGGTGGAGGCCGAAAAATCAAGAAATTAAAGGTTCAGCAGTTAGGTGCCACTTATTGCTCTAACCCAGAGGACCTGGGTTCAATTCCTAGCACCCATATGGTGACTAACAGCTATCTCTGTGACAACCAGTTACAAGGGATCTGATATTCTCTTTTGCCTCTGCTAGCACCAGGCATGCAGGTGATTCACAGACATAGATGCAGGCAGAACACCCATACACATAAAATAAAAGTAATAATTTTAAAAAAGAAATTAAAGCTCATTGTCAGCTATGTATCAAGTCTGAGACCAACCCAGACTACATAAAACCTATCTTAAAAAAAAAAATACCAAAGGGGAATTTTTCTCTCTTACCACTGGGAATACTTGGATCTCACGTGTTTTTGTGAATTCTGCCATGCCTTTCCCATAATTGCTGAAATCCAAGCTAGGGCACACAGCTCCTCCCAAAGCCTGCTAGTAAGTCACCTGACTTAGAGGAACCGAAAGTGAAAACACAAAGCCATTAAAAACCCTGCGAGTTAGAGTCTCTTCAGTCTGGGCTCCAATCCCAGCCCAGTCACTCCCGCTGAATAGTGAATAGCACTGGTCAGCCACGTTCTCTCTGATACCTCAATCTCCTCCTCTGTGAAATGGAAAGACACAATGATCTCACAGAGCCGCTATAAAAACTAGATAAAATAAACTGCCTGGCACTCGGTTCTGGAGCAATACAAGGCAGTCCATCTCTTAGCATTGAGGTAGCAAAGACCCTCTGCCCCATTTTGCGCCAGCCTTCAAATTGTAGTTCTGGAATGGGCCTGCTCTGGCCTTCTCCAGCTTAAAGAATTTCCCTTTGTAGAGCTGAGGACAACGGCCACCCTTTTTCTCTCTCGTGAGACAGCCTTTCCCTAAATTCGGCAGACTGGAGGGGCTGTTGGGGAAGACTTAAAGTCTGGGTGTGCCAGCCCCAGCTCACCAGCGTTTCTCTGCTGGGATCTCCAACCGCGGCTCCCTTCAGCCCTCTAGACAGCCCTAAGAAAACTGCCCCCTTCCCATTCTTCCAGATCGTACTCAAACAGTGTCCCAGAAAGAAACGAAAGTTCAAAGGGGATACGATTTTTGTTCCTTTTCTGCCCCCTGCCGCCTGACTGGGCTTGTACAAAATAGACATTTATCATCTGCAGCGGACTGCGTGCGAACCTAACAGGGCATAAATTGGAATTTCTCATCCAGGGACTATTCTGTATACATCCATTCCAGGGACCGCCCATCCCGTCTGCAACTCTAGTTTCTGGGGTCTGGATTAAAATACGGATCAAATTATGGGTCCACCCAGTAGGTGGCGCAACAGAACCCTTCCCGTGCCTGAGATAACGCCCCACTAATAAATTTCTAGCAGAATTGAAACTGAAACTAGTTGGGGGAAGCTTGTTCATTCTCACCCACACATTCACCCTAGTACAACTTGGAAAGCGAGTGACAGTTCTTGTCTTGTGTGTCCCCATCCTAGCCCACAAACTCACACACACACACACACACACACACACACACACACACACACACCGACCGCCTCCTCTCACTCCTTCATTGGGAGAGGGTGAAGATGCTTGGGTTTCAGCCCACCCTGGTACCCCTAATAAGCAAAAGCGCTCAGAGGTCAGCCGGAGGAAACGGAAGGCGTAGGGCATGGGGCGGGGGTCCTAGAAAGGTGTCGTCTTCAATGCGCCTACCTTCGCTACTCGCTTGCTGGCTGTCATCTCGGGTCCGAGTGTGGGGCACCAGCAGACTCCCGCAGGTCCCAGCTCTCTGAATCACAGGTCGGAGCCCCACCCACGCCCCGCTCCACCCACGCCCCGCTCCGTCCACACGGACCCTAGCTGCTCTCCACCCCTTCGGGAGATACCTGGAGGGCGCGGTCGAGTGCCCAGATCCGTGGCCTTGAATCCCAGGAACTCAGCTCTCTCGCAGGGGGAGACTAAGTCCTCGGAGCGCAGGGCTTCCCTTGATTCCTGAGTCCCACGGGGAAGCCGTGCAGGAGCAAGCATAGTGTTCATCCCGAGCCTTCACCAGCCTCCTCCACGCCGAGAATATACTCGCCGTGCAAACTTAGCTCTGCTACGGGGCTCTCTCTGACCTCCGCAATGGGATAGCCATCCTAACCCCCACCTCAGAGCCCTGGACCACTTTGCCTTTTTGGGCCCAATGCCCCATCCTAAAGGCGAGTAGGGGACCAGTGTAAACTGATGCCCTCCGAGGAACCCTCCCTTCGCTGTGTGGGATCCTAGTGCAGCCCAGCAGTTGGGCCTAGACGTCACAGCAGAGGCTTCTTTTAGGTTGCTTGGTGCTGAGCACCGCATGAGATGCTGTTGGACCCATTCGCTTTTAGTTTTGGGTACTCTGTCGACCTGTAGGCCGTTACTCCGCAGAACACCTAGTAGTAGGTCGCTGCTGGGTGGCGGTTTGGGAAACAGATGGTGGGAGAAGGCTCAAGATAGGTATCAGGAGCCTATTATATTATATTACCAGCCGATTGCAAACTATGAACCTATTGTGTGTCCTCATGAACAGTCGAGAGTTCCCACCTCTCTGCACAAGGGAAGAGAAGCCTTGTTCTAGCCCAAGTTGAGCCACGGTGGATTAGCAGCTCCCCGCCCCCCCCCTCCCCACACACACACACAAATATTGAACAGCATCTGGAAGAAATTCTGCTGCTGTGATGAGCTGGTGAGGAGCCCACCCTCCCCACCTCACCCCTTCCAGCCCAGAAATTAGTATATTTTGAACCCCCAAGTTTTGACCCAGTATGCCACATGATTTTTTTTTAATCTGTCTAGGAACCAAATGTCTGCTTTGCTTCGTTTGCAGAATAATTCTGCTCTTCAGTTCAGTAGCTTTTACCAGGTACCTGCTAAATGATGACAATAAACAGGTCACCATCAGCAATCCCTCAATATGGGTAGGGGATGAGGAAGCAGGGCTTTTGTACCCATTTCTATCAGTCTTTGTTAACAAGCACTCACTACTGAGTGTCAGGCACTGTCTAGGGAACACAGAATGCTGAGAAAGTGTGGTGTCTGTCCTCAGAGAAGCTCTCAGGCAGTTGAAACACCAAGAATCCAGACTCTGAATTTTTGTGTGTTTGTGGTTTTTGATTTTGTGTTTTGTTTTGTTTGTTTGTTTTTGTTTTGTTTTTTGAGATAGAGTCTTTTCACTTTGTAGTCCTGATTGGCCTGGAACTTGGAACTTGCTGTGAACCAGGCTGGCCTAGAACTCAGAGATCTTCCCACCTCTGCCTCCTGAATGCTGGGTTTAAAGGCCTGCACCTCCACACCCAGTTAAGTCTCTGAAGTTTTATTAATAATAACATTAAGAATCACTCCGGACTCTGAAGGTAGGAGGAGACTCACTTGATCTCCTGTGGAGGGAACAGAATCGAGGTGAGGGAGCTTAAACCGATAGCTAGGAAGTTTAACAGTTAGGAAGGAAGGTGTTCCAATAAGACAGACAGAACAGTACGGGCAAGGTGACAGGGTCAGTAGTGTAAAGTCCATTTGTCTGGCCGTCCCTCCTTCATCCTGACAATGAATTCGTGCATTCTGAGAAGGGTCCAGAACCAGCATATGAGAGCTCACACACACATAGACACAGTAAATAAATAGTTCACTTATTTTAATTGGAACGCAATAATTGTACATACGAATGGGTACAGTGTGATAACCCAACACATGCATGCCATGTGTCATGATCAAATCACAGTAAGTAGCATTTGCATGGTACACATGCTCATTCCTTTGTGTTTGGGACCTCGGGACTCTTCTAGTTCCTTATGAAATATATAATGAATCACTGTTAATAAAAACTTCCCTACCGTGCTATAGAACATAAGAACCCAGGGCTGCTGAGAGCCTGGAGAGATGGTCCAGCAATTAAGGGCGTTTGTTGCTCTCCCAACAACCTGGGTCTAGTTCCTAGGATCCACAAGGCGGCTCACAGACCATCCATAATTCCTGGAGATCAGACATCCTCTTGTGGGCACTAGGCACACATATGGTGCACAGATATGCAGGCAAAACAATCATGCATATAAAATTTAAAAAAAATTTAAAAAACTTTAAAAAAAGAAAAGAAAGAACTCAGGGTTGGAGAGATGACAGAGCAAGAAAAGTTGATGGCTGCCAGACCTGGCTTCCCGGAATCCACATGGCTGAAGGGGGAAGGGAGAGAACTGAATGCTTTGGGTTGTGTTCTGACCTTCACGAACAAACACCTCAGTATGTTCACGAACACACACACACTAAAGAAAACCTAACAGGAAAGCTCACTCGAGTCCCTCCCTTTCATCTAACCGTGTTTTGTATCCATTACCCACCTCCCTCCATCTTCCTGTCTGCTAGTCTTCCTCATTTCCTGGTAATATTTATTCTGTTCTCTGCTTCCGCGGGAACTCCTTCAAGCTTCCACATAGGGAACGAGCTAACTATGGTGGCTCACACCCTACCGCTCAAGAGATGGAGACAGGAGAATCGGGAGTTTAAGGTCAGTTTGGGCTAATATGAGAGTTGGCAGCTAGCCTGGGTTACATGAGACCCTGTCTCCAACACAAAAACAGAACAGAAAACCCACATTTAAATTACAATATGTAGTGTTTGTCTTTCTGTGTCTGACTTATTTCATTTATGGCACCCAACACCCATGGAATTAAAATTTAAGTAGAAATTTTGAATAAAATAAAATAATTACCCGTTCAAAACTAGGCACTAATACTCATTTTGAAAGGTTACAGGTGAACATTTAAATTTTTAAGCGCTATTGTATTTCACGTGCATGTGGTGTGTTTTATGTGACTGTATGTGTGGGTACCACATATATGTCTGACGCTGGAGGAAGTCAGTGGAGGGCGTCGGATCCCCTAGAAAGGTTGTGAGGCTCCTGGGTCCTCCGCCAGAGCAGCTCTGAATTGCTGCGCCATCTCCCCAGCTCCTAAATATGCTCTTCCAAAGAAAATTGTTTTTAAAAGAGGGAAATTAAAAAAATAGAAAATAGACATAAATAATTGATAACGGATGTTTTAAAGCTCTGACATTATGGACGATCTAATTAGCTCCCCTGAGCTCTCTTAGCAGTTAGTACATGAGATCATAATAACTTGCTTAAAAACAAACCTTTTAACCCAGGGCCTGATATACTTATAACAAACCTAGACCGCAACAATATAAAACTCAACGTGTCGTCAGGAGGTGATGTTTTATTCCAGCACTCAGGAGGCAGAGGCAGGTGAATCTCTGTGTTTGAGGCCAGCCTGGTCTACAGAGAGAGTTCCAGGACAGCCAGGACTACACAGAGAAACCCTGTCTGGGGGCGGGGGGCAGGGAGAATGAAAGAAAAGAAATCAACATTGTCGTTATTTTCTTTATTATCATCATTCAGTTCAGTGACTTTCAGCGCAGATGAATCCCCCAAAGGGATGCCAAACATCTTTAAAGGGTTTAAGTAACAAAGCAAAACTGGGGTAGTCATTCAGCAAATAAGTAGAGAACTCATTTAATAGGAATAAGGCTGGGCTTCCATCTCCGATGCTCCAGAATGCACAATCACAGATTGAAAAGACATTTTCTGCTTTTGGTTTGCTTAATTTTGGAATGTGATGTTTATTATTTTTTTAAGAAAAAAACCCTTCAAGTATTTTTTTAAACAATAAAGGTTTGTTTTGGTTATTGGGTTTCGGTTTTGTTTTGTTTCTGCATTCTCTGGGGCTAGAGAGATGGTCCAGTGGTTAGGACACAACCACCTGCAACTCCAGCTCCAGGGCATCCAACGATCTTGTCCAGCCTCCACGGACAGCTCTACTCACACGGATATACACACTATTAAAAATAAAATACAATAAATATTTTGATTAAAAAGGCCTTTCATGTTGTCAAGTTCTTTGGTTTCTCTTTGATTTCTCAAAGATAAATGATCAACTTAATCTCATCCGTCTTTGTTTGCTTTGTTTTTTTGAGATGGAGTCTCACATCCTTGACTGTCCTGGCATTACTCTTTAGACTAGGCTGGCCTCAAACTCACAGCGATCCTCCTGCCTCTGCTTCCCAAGTGCTGGGATTAAAGGCGTGCGCCACCACCATGCGACAGTCTTTAGTATCTCATGCATGCAAATTTCCTTTACTTCTTTTTGAGGCGGGGTCTCCTATAACCCCAGGTGGTCTCTAACTTGATATTTAGGTAAGGCTGGTCTTAAACTCATGATCTTTTGGCCTCAGCTTCCTGTGTATTGAGGTCACAGGCATGTGTTGTCACGCTACTGTGCTGCCTCTATTCCCATTTTTAACAAGGAGGGCAGAAAGAGGCTTCACTGCGCATTTTGCAGGGAGACTTAGTGACGCCGTTTTGTATTCTTTATGTTGGTTTTAGCAACATTCCCTTTAGGGCTGCGCTCTGATTTTTGTGGGTGTTTTTATCTTGTTTCCCTTCCTCCTTTAAAAAAAAAAATCTAAATTGGCTGAGTGGTGTTGGCACACACGTTTAATCCTAGCACTCAGGAGACAGGGGCAGGCACATTTCTGAGTTTGAGCTCATCTTGGTCACGAAGTGAGTTTCAGCATAGCCAAGGCTGTTACGTAGAGAAACCCTGTCTTGAAAAACCAAAACCCAAACAAACAAATAAACAAGGAATCTTCAGTTTAAAAAAAAATCATTGAATCAAAATAAACAAGAATACAATCTATGCCGGGGCCTGATGGTTTAGTGTGGGGGGAGGGGGTGGATGGAAATGGGGAGGCAGGATGTTCCTCTGATGCTCAGGCCAGGTAACTTCCTGGGAAGTGGAAAATAAGAGACCCCACTCAGACATATGAGGTTGTCCTCTAACCTCCACACAAGCTTGCAAACACACACACATGCACACGTACACACACACACACGAATCCAATCCAGGCAAGGGGTATGAGCAACAATACTCACTGTTACTGTATTTAATTCTTCTATTTTTGAAAGATATGAAAGTTAAAGCATATTCATAGGCCCCTAAAAGTATCATGGGCTAAAGGCCCTGAGCCTTGCCAGTCCAGATTCATTCTATTTGTGGTGAGTGCTATTGATTTTCCATTTGCAGAGACAAAGCCCTGCTCTGTTCTTATATCAGGGCAACCAGAAAAGAAAATGAACCCATCAAACAATATGAAAGCAAATAATCCTGCGGACGGGTAGACAAGAATACAGTCAAATCAGAGACCTCCGTAGCCTAGGAGGAAAGACTGAGGTCTAGAGACATGCACCCTCATGGGGCTGGGACAAGAATTCCAGAACTGGGCCGTTGTCTCAACCCTCCAGACACCCTTCTGTGATGAGGTAGCTCGACTGCCCTAGAACATTCCGGGAAGGGCTGACCGGTCCCCAGTGGCTCATTTTCACAGGATTCGGGAAGTTCCTGAATTACCCCATAGCCTGCTCTTGCCAAGCCCTGGGGCCTGGGGAGTGTTCTTCCCAGAGGACTCTGTGAGGAAACTCCTCCAGATGGCTTTGTTTCCAGAGGACAGCAGTTTGTAAACTGCTCAGAGGCAACAAGACCAAGACCGAGTGTCTTTACATCCACACGGTCACGTTTTGTTGAAGAGGAGAAGGGGGAGGGCTGGGGAGGAGCAAAGTAATGGGCTGCAGAGAAGGCTCAACATTTTTTTAAGATTGTGTATTTATTATGAATGAAGATTTCTGTCTGCATGTATGCCTGTAGGCCAGAAGAGGGCACCAGGTCTTATTATGGATGGTTGTGAGCCACCATATGGTTGCTGGGAATTGAACTCAGGACCTCTGGAAGAACAGCCAGTGCTCTTAACCTCTGTGAAGGCTCAACACTTAAGAGTGCTCACTGCTGTCTTAGAGGCTCAGGGTTGCATTCCCAACACCTCTTGCCAACATATAAGATGTAAAAAAGTAAATAAACTAGCTGCCCTGCCTTGGAGGAAGGGAGACCCACTTCTGTCATCCAGGTGACCAATGCTGACCAGAGGACCCACCCAGAGGGGGGAAGATTGATCATCCCATGCCCTGAGAATTTTGTTCCCTCCTGTTTTTCGAGACAGGGTTTTTCTGTATTGCTTTGGAACCTGTCCTGGAACTAGCTTTGTAGACCAGGCTGGCCTTGAACTCACGGAGATCAGCCTGCCTCTGCCTCCCAAGTGCTGGGATCAAAGGCGTGCACCACCACAGCCTGGCCTGGTTTTCTATTTAACCTAGTGGGGGAAGGCTAAAGATGCAGTCTAGAGTTGAGCTTGAACCATCCACGGGTTGGCTTTCTGGACCCACTCTCTGGGTGGCAAACGGTACCGTGCTAAGAGATAAAAATATAATATTTAAAAATACAGGCAGAGGAAGGAAGAGCTGGGGAAGGTGAGGGCCTTGTGGAGTCTCCGTTGCTTTGTAGCTCAAGGCAAGACCCAGAAATGTCTCTAGGGAGCTCTAAGTGAAAAAAGAAAACAGCCATGTTTGAATATATATAATTTCTGGCATGTAGTGCATGGGAGTGCAAGCTTTGTGCGTGTGCTCACACATGCGTGCGGTCATGCATGGCACGAGCATGTGGAGCCTAGAGGTGACTTTGGGTATCTTTCACTGTCACCTTCTGCCTTGTACACACACACACACACACACACGTGTCTACGCTCTACGCTCTAGAATCCAGTTCACGAGCTTCTGGCAAGGGGCTGGAGGTTGACGAAACACACAGAGGCAGACAGACACACGGACCTCCAATCGCTGGTACAAAAGCCCTTCTTTAATAGCACCATGGAGGCTTAAATACCCTGCAGTCAATGGCCAACAGGTGAAAATCCCATCCTCTAATCCTCTAGGCAAAGCACAGCTTTTAGTAACTTCAAGTAGAAGGTTCTAGACAGGGAAGAGCAGCTGAAGGCCAGGACTCAATTAGTCCCAACAACTTTTCACCTATCTTTTGAGACAGGGTCTTGCATTGGGTGCAGAGTTCACTGATTGGCTAAACCAGCTAATCAGAACACTCTGGGCAACCCCTGTCTTGGCCCCACCCAGTGCTAGGGTTATAGATTCTTAGGGCCATGTCTGGCTTTTTGGTGGATGCTGGGGATCAGAACTTAGGTCCTCACAATGCTTGGGAGGGGGCAGGCGATTTAAGTATCTCCCTAGCCCCAAGTTTGTATTATTTATTGACTTTCTTTTTGAGACAGGGTTTCTCTGTGCAGCCCTGGCCACGCTGGAGCTTGATCTATAGACCAGGCTCACATCGCACTCAAAGATTCGCCTGCTTCTGCTTCCCATTAAAGGCGTGAGCCACCACTGCCTTGCTCCAAGTTTGTATCTTACGTGAACACTCACTAAGTGAGTGTGCACACCCAACTGTGAAACCCAGTGGCGGGCTGGGTAGAAAGCAGCTATTTATCACGGGTGATTGTTGTTGTTTTACATCTTTTTGCCAAAGGATCAGGCAAACAGTTTATGTTAATGTTTAAATATTTGACTTTATAAAGGGATTTTTTTAAAATAGGAAAGTATGAACTGTACTGGGCTGGACATCATCAGGAAAGATAACTGTAATTTACTGGGACGGGGGCAGTACAACATAAAACTTCTCCCAGCAGTATCCACAAGCCCCTGGTGCAGCTGTTCCTCTGGAATTTGGGCGGTCTTGCTCCCCCTTCCCTACCCTCCTCCAAGTGCTATCTTTGCGTCTCTCCTCTAATTCTTATCAGCTCCCTAGAGGAGGCAGCAGGCAACACCAGCCTCCTTGTAGTCAGAAGACACTGTAGGGGTGGGGTGTAGGATAAAATAACACTAAAAGGCCTAATTGGACAATCCTGTCTATGTCCTTGGCAACCAGTCTCAAAGGACCTTACCTTTGGTCAACAAGTATTTACTGAGTTTCTGTTGTGTGTCAGGTGGGTGTGGGGGGCAAGAAGTTGCACAGACCAGAAAAGGAATCTGAACTTTTCAGGAAGCAGGCAAGAATTCTGACACTGGTCACAGTGGCCCTCCCGTGACTGACTCAGAGAAGCCCTTGGTCATAGCAGAACTTATAAGGCCAAACCAGGGCACGGCTGGTCTGCTTCTTTTGATACCCCTGTCAGAGTAGAGGTACAGCTCCATAGGTAGAGAGCTCTCCTCACACGCAGGACACCCTTGGTTCAATCCCCTTTACCACATAGGTTGAGTATGGTCGCGCACAGCTGTAACCTCAGCTGTGGTTAATCAGGAAGCAGGGGCAGGAGGATCAGAAGTTCAGTCCTATCCTTAGCTACTTACCTTGTTTGAGACTAGCCTAGGATACAAGAGACCTGATTCTCCTTAGCTATGGGTGTTCTTCCCTTCACTTGCTCAGATGAAACACAGAATATATCAGAAAGAAGTAACGGTTAAATTTTTAGGTGTCAACAGAGGGGACATTTGAGTCACCCCAACTTGGTAAATGTGCGCATTGTGTGGAATACACAAAAGCACATGTGTGTACCTGTGCATGCACACGCGGAAGCCAGAAGTGGACACTGGCTTCCTCTATCATTCTGCACTGTAGTTTTTGAAAAGGGTTTCTCTGAAACTGGAGCTGGTAGGCAGAGGCTGCTTGTTCATTCCCAACAGCCCAGAAATAATCACACAGAAACTGTATGAATTACAACACTGCTCGGTCTGATGCGGGAGAATTGTCTGTATTCTGTCAATCATATTTTAATAAAACGCTGATTGGCCAGGCAGGCAGTATAGGTGGGAAAACCAGACAGGAAGTAGAGGTGATGCAATGAGAACAGGAGAATTCTGGGAATTCTGGGGTACCAGGCATATCGACCTCTGACTTCAAGGGGTAGAGGTAGATTGACCTCTGTGACCTCAAGGTGTGGTAGTACACGCCTTTAATCCCAATGCCTGGGAGGCAGAGACAGATCTCTGTGAGTTCAAGGTGTGGTAGCATACACCTTTAATCCCAGCACTGGGGAGGCAGAGACAGGAGGATCTCTGTGAGTTCAAAGACAGCCTGGTCTACAGAGTTATTCCAGGACAAAGATATACAAAGATCCTGTCTCAAAAAGTAAAAGTAAAAATAAAAGAAATAGAGGTTAAAATAAAGCCACATAAAGATGGAAAATGCACAGAGAATCTTGATACTGTATGTTATTATGCTCTCTTTGAATTGTTTGAATGCTGAGGAAGGAGCAACAGCTGCTAAAGGACTGTTGTTTATAAATGCTGCTGAACTAACCCAAGATAGGTATTTTGAAAATACCTTGGCTTCAAAACTGAAGTCAAAAGGTATGTTACTTTGGAGAAGAGATTTTGCTTTTGTTTCCACAGAAAATGAGAGGTTGTGGATTCATTCTGAGTTAAGAAAAATCCAGTATGATCAAGGAAGGCCACCTGAGAAATCTCCGACAGGAACAGATGGCCCAGATGTCTGAGTTCTTCATCCAGAACAGGTTCAAGACTGCTGCCTGAGATGATCAAGACTCACAGGATACTCCAGTCAGGACTTGATGATAATTCTAAATTTTCTTTAGGTCCCCATAAGATTATCAGCGCCCCCAACCAGCAGGAAGTAGCCTGAAATACTACGCCCACATTCCCAACAAATGGACTGTGGGTATTTTCCTTTGTTTAAAAAAAAAAAAAAAAGAGGGAAATGATGCGGGAGAATTGTCTGTATTCTGTCAATCATATTTTAATAAAACGCTGATTGGCCAGGCAGGCAGTATAGGTGGGAAAACCAGACAGGAAGTAGAGGTGATGCAATGAGAACAGGAGAATTCTGGGAAGCAAGGAGGTTCCTCTGTCACTCCTGCGCAGACCACTGAAGAGGCAGCATGTAACTTGCCCAGCTGAGAAAGGTATGGAGCCATTATGGCTAACATGGATGAGAATAATGGGTTAATATAAGTTATAAGAGTTAACAGGAAGCCTGACCTAATGGGCCAATCAGTTTATAATCTTATGGAGTCCCGTATGTGATTTTCTTTGTTGCTTGCCGGCTGTTGGGGTACCAGGAGGGACAGAAACCCCAACAAGCCGGCCCTCATGTTACACTCGGTCTATTAGTTTGGGCTTCTTATTAACTAACTCTTACATCTTAAATTAACCCATTCCTATTATTTTATATTTTACCACAAGGTTCATGGTTTACCGGTAAGGTTCCTGGCCGTCTCCTTCGGTGACTACGGGGTGTCTCCCTGACTCTACTCTCTCTCTCTCTCTCTCTCTCTCTCTCTCTCTCTCTCTCTCCCCCCCCCCGTCTCCACTACCCCATCCCCAGTGCTGCATTTTAAGATGAATATGCCTCTTCCTCGCTTTCACATAGAGAGGTAAACGTGGGTCTTCATGCTTGCGTAGCTATCAGATTTCCCACGGAGCCATTTCTCTGAGTCCTTGAACTTCTATACTGGTGGAGTCCCGAGCAGTTCACCCGTTCCCTTTTCTGGTCATGTGCTGTCCTTGCTGATTGGTCTGCACAACCACTTAAGATTCTCAGCATTTTATTGGACGTTTTGTTATGACTTTGTTGGCTTTAATGTTTCCTTTGACCCATGAATCTATTTCCTCTATTGTATCTTTAACGCCTGAGATTCTCTCTTCCATCTCTTGTATACTGTTGGTGATGCTTGCCTCTGTAGTTCCTGCTCATTTACCCAGATTTTCCATTTCCAGAATTCCCTTGGTTTGTGTTTTCTTTATTGCCTCTAATTCAATTTCCAAGTCTTTAACTGTTTCCGTCACATGTTTGTTTTTTCTTGACTTTCTTTTTTTGTTTGTTTTGTTTTTTGTTTGTTTTGGTTTTTTGAGACATGGTTTCTCTGTTGTTTGGAAACCTGTCCTGGAACTAGCACTTGTAGATCAGGCTGGCCACAAACTCCCAGAGATCTGCCCATCTCTGCCTCCCAAGTGCTGGGATTAGAGGTGTGCACTGCCTGGCTGACTTTCTCAACTTTCTTTAAGGGATTTATTGATTTCTTCCAATATTTTTGTCTGTCTTTTCCTTGATTTCTTTAAGGGAATTTCTCATTTCATCTTTTTAAGGGCCTCTATCATCTTCATAAAGTTATTTTTAAGGTCATTTTTTTTCTGCTTCTTCTGTGTTGGGATGTCCAAGTCTTGCTGTTGTAGAATCGCTAGGTTCTGATGGTACCATATTGCTCTTTCTGTCGTCCAACGTATGATTGCACTGGCATCCACCCATCCCTTCCTCCAACCAGTATAGGCTGTGCCTGTGCCTCTGGGGGCTGCTCTTCCTCTGCTGGTGCAGAGTCTGTGTCTCCAGGGCCGCTCTTTGTCCGTCGGTGCGGGTGGTGTCTGTGTCTCTGTACCACTGAGACTGCGGTGGGTGATTGGGCTTGTGGAGCTGGGTGGAACTTGTAGATTACAGGGTCCGATGTGGGAGGAGGGTGGAGAGGCCTGCTGGCAGGGGTCTTACTTACCGACCAGCTAGTGGGGCTTATGTGTAGGGGGGAGAGGCATGGGATGTGTTCCAGGGCCTACGGTCTAGAAACAGGGCTGTCCAGCTGGGAGACCAGCCACTCACCTCTTTGTCCAGTCTGGGCAGGCAGTGTCCGTGCCTCCAGGGTCCACTGCTGCTGTAGTGAATTCACTTACATGACTTTTAAAAATCAATCTTTAAGAAGAAGTGACGTTTCCAACCTTGGGGATGGGGGTGTAGCTTAGTACATGCGAGACCCTCAGTTCCCTTCCCCCCACTACAGAAACCAACCAAAAGAAATCCCAGGTGGGCATAACAGCGCTTAATGCCAGCTTGGGAGGCAGAAGCAGGTGGATCTCTGAGAGTTTAAGACCAGCTAGGGATATAAAGTGAAACCTGTCTCAAGAAAAAAAGAGAAATTCAACCTGCATGCAGAAAGTTAGTGCAGTAGCAAAGGTATACTCAGGAATCTTTCAGAAGACAGGGTGTGTGTGTGTGTGTGTGTGTGTGTGTGTGTGTGCATGTGTGTGTGTGTGTGTATGTGTGCGTGTGTGTGTGTGTGTGTGTGTGCGCGCGCATGTGCGCACACGTGTATGTGTGTAGGTAGGTAGCATAAGTGGGGTTGACTGATGCACAGGTACCTGTACAGGTAGACAGAGGTCGGCTTGGACATCAGTCTCCAAGACCAGAGAAGATAATTTAGATTGTCTTATTCATGTGGTGAGACATCCTTTTCGAAGGGGCTTTGCAGTAGAATGATGTCCCATAGAAAACAAGCTCATCTTTTAATGATTCTAACTGTGGCGTGGAGACAGATGAAGAAAGAGTGGAAGATCGAGTCCAGGGGAGATTCAGTGGTCCAGGTAAGAAGTGGCTGTGCCAGGCTGTGCCAGGCTGTGCCTGTGCCTGTTTGTACGGCCACAGGAAAAGGAAACCAACCACAACGAGCAGTACAACCGACAAACAAAAACATCAATGAACACAAATGATTGCCTAACTCATTTGTTAGCAAGGAAATAAAAATTAAGAACACAATGAGATATCAATAGATTGGCTAAGAGTATTCATTGTGGCACTAGCAGAAGTTAATGAGAATTTAAAGAAACAGCAACTTTTTTATTTTTATTTTTTACTTACCAATCCCAGTTCCCCCACTCACTCCTCCCCTCCCCTTTCCCCTGCACCCCTACCTGTTCCTCAGAGAGCTTAAGGCCTCCCCTGGGAAGTCAACTAAGTCTGTCCTTTCATCTCACATTTTTTGTTTTTATTTTTTTGATTTTGGGAGGTTTTTGTTTTGTTTTGGTTTTGGTTTTTTGTTTTTCAAGAGAGGGTTTCTCTGTGCAACAGTCCTAGCTGTCCTGGAACTAGCTCTTGCAGACTAGGCTGACCTTGAACTTACAAAAATATATATCTGCCTCTGTCTGCTGAGTACTGGGATTAAACCACCCACTCACCTCACTTTAAAAAAAAAAAAATTAAACCGGGCGGTGGTGGCACATGCCTTTAATCCCAACACTCAAGAGATAGAGGCAGGTGGATCTCTGTGAATTCGAGGCCAGCCTGGTCTACAAGAGCTAGTTCCAGGACAGGCTCCAAAGCTACAGAGAAACCCTGTCTCGAAAAAACAATATATATATAAAATTTATATGTGTGTGAAAGAAAATTCCTGAAAAGAAGCTGTGTCTGGTCGTGAGCAGCAGCCAATAAAAATCTCCTGGAAGGAAACTGCGTCTGCAGAGAAGGATTGGAATTCTGTAAATTCAGAAGCTAATTCCCTTATCTGGAGATAGTTTTAGCCTTTTGGAACAGTCAGTCCTTGCCCCCACTCTGCGGCTGAACTAACACCTCATGATAATAAACTAAAGCCTCTTAGACATTGTCAACCGTGGAACACTGACTTCCACCAGTCCCGGAGCCATGCGATCGCATCTTAGGCCTGTGAAAACAGCTTCCCCACTCTCCACGTGTCTGCCGCTCTGTTGTGCCCACCAGGGCAGCTTAAAATCCTCTTGATTAATGACCTTCTCTGTTCTGTAAAACAATAAAGAACTTTGTAAAACTACTTCCACATTAGAACACATAATTTGCAGTAATTTAAATCTGCATTCCAGGGCTGGAGAGATGGTTCAGAGGTTAAGAGCACTGGCTGCTCTTTCAGAGGTCCTGAGTTCAATTCCCAGCAACCACATGGTGGCTCACAACCATCTAGAATGAGATCTGGTGCCCTCTTCTGGCCTGCAGGTATACAAGGAAGCAGAATGTTGTGTATATATAATGAATAAATAAATCTGTATTCCACTCAAAATGGCACCAGAATAAGCTGTCTTAGAGGTGTGGTTTCTACATCACATGAGCACAGGTGCCTACAGAGGCCCAAGGAGAGCACTGGACCCCCTGGAGCTGGAGTTACAGGTGGTTATGAGCACCTAGAGTGAGTGCAGGAAACTGAGTTCAGCAAATGCTTTAACCACAGAGCCGTCTCTCCAGCCCCAAGAAAGAGCAGCCTTTGGCCCAGTCATTTCCTGCTCACCCTGGGGATGAGAGATTCTCACCCTATTCTTAGAGGATGCTCTAACATACACTACCAGACACGGGACAAATAAGATGAGCAGGGGCTGATTAGCCACATATATGCTGTTCCCAAGGCTGAGACTGACACATGTCACAGTGGACCACACAGGGGCTGGGCTCTCAGGAACAGAATAAACAGTGAGGGGCGGTGGGATTCATACATCATAACAGGAGTCTGGGAGGGTTCTTGTTTGACTGATTCTGCAGGCTGCCAGGGAACTGAAATCCAGCGCTCAGTGATAGGCAGGAATGTACCTGATACCCTTGACAAGGAAGGTTATCAGCTAAGGCCTTACCCAAGCGGGCAGAAGGGAAGGAGATCTTGCCACAGCCTTTGGAAGCTCCCTGATAGTCTCCAGCTGTCAGGACTGCACATAATATTGAGCCTGAGTGTTTGGCCTGTATTAGTCATGTTTCTCCAGAGAAACAGAACTAACAGGATGTGTATATATAGAGAAGAATTTTATTTTAAGGAATTGGCTCACGTGACTGTGGAAGCTAACCCAAAAGCAGTCTCCTGGCAAAATTCCTCTTTGCTGGAGAGGTGGGGGTGCAGGGATTGTTCTGTTAGTACCTCAGTGGGCCGGACGAGACCGTCTCACATCATGGAGGGGCGACTCAATTTCTTCTAATGTGACGCTCATCTCAAAACCACCCTGGACTGGATGGCTCGGTGGGCCAAGTTCCATCCCTGTGATCCACATTGGTAGAAGAAAATATTTTTTTGTAGGTTTTCTTCTGGCTTATACATGTACACACAAATAAATAAACATAGTAGGGGCTGGAGAGATGACTCAGGGGTTAAGAGCACTGACCGCTCTTCCAGAGGTCCTGAGTTCAATTCCCAGCAACCACATGGTGGCTCACAACCATCTGTAGTGAGATCTGGTGCCTTCTTTTCTGGCCTGCAGGCATACATGCAGAGAGAACACTGACATAATAAAATTTTAAAAAGTCTTTAAAAAAATAAAAGTAAATAAGCATAGTAAAAAAAAAATTTAAGAGGCTGAAGAGGTGGCTCAAAAGTTCAAAGAACTTTGTGTTTTCCAGAAGTCTGGATTCCACTCTCAGTACCCACATGGGGCAGCTTATTACCTCTGCAGCTCCAGTTCTGGGGCGATCAGCGTCCTCAGCATGTTGGGCGCCTGCACAAACATGGCACACATGTGGTACACACACACTCACACACACACAGGTGCATAATTAAAAATAAATAAATAATCCCGGCACGATGGTGCCCACCTTTAGTTCAAGCATTGTGAAGCAGAGGCAGGTGGAACTCTGTGAGTTTGCGGCTACCTTGCTATATATAACAAGTCCCAGGCCAATTAGTGCTCCACAGTGAGACCCTGCCTCAAAACGAATAAATAAATATAATTTTTAAAAATCACCCTGATTGACTCCTCTAGAATGCTTGACCAAATAGCAGAACAGGGGCACAACCAAGTGAATATATAAAATGCACTGTTGCTAACACCAGCTGTAGAGGCATATACCTGTAAGCCCTGCACTGAGAGGCTGGAGCAGGAAAATCTCCATTTGAGAGTAGCTCGACACCCGGGGCTACACAGAGAAATCCTGCCTCGAAAGAGATCTCAGACTACGAGCAAATTCAGCTGGGCGTCGTGATAGACTACAAATATCCTAGCACTTGGCGAGCAGAGGCAGGAAAATCAAGGGTTCAAGGCTGGCCTGAGACAATACATAAAAGAAGGAGAGGGAAAAACTAAAAAGAATGATCACATTGCTCTGTAAACTGGGAGGACCCTCACTGGTAGAGACGCTGGAAATGTCAGTGGAGCTGATGCTACATGCCATTTCTCGGCCTTGATGCTCCTGTGGGTAAGCCCTAAAGAAACAGACTGAAGACAGTTACGTCCAGAGTAGCATTGTGCAAAACAGGCTGCACCTGGCAGCAACCCAAATATCTATCAACGGTAGAACAGATAACACTGCAGATAGTTAGAACACTGTAGAACAGATAACACAGCGTTATTTCAGAACGCTGAAATAACGGAAAACTAACAAGGTGTAAGGCTGCATCCACAGCCCAGCTCCGAGGTACTTTCATCCCTGTGACCCACAGGAAGATGAAGCAGGTGGACAGACTGAGCACAGAAGCTGAAGGCCAGCCTGAGAAACATAGTGAGATTCCACTTTTTCAAAGCTAAAAAGGAGAAATATAACTGCAAACTATGCAGAAACGAAAATAAACCACAGCCACATGCCGTAATCACTGATTTTTTATTTTTTTTTAAAGACAGCCAGGCTAGGGAGATGGCTCAGTTGGTAAAGTGCTTGCCTCACAAACATGAGGACCTGACTTTTTAAAAGACAGGCATGGGGCCAATTATGGATCAATGGGGTAAAGGAACTTGTTGCCAAGACTAATGGCCCGAGTTTGATCCCCAAGATTTGCCTGGAAGAAGAGAATTAACTCCCTCAAGCTGTCCTCGGGACCCAAGTCCCAAATTTAGTCCCCAGCATTCATGTTGGGCAGCTCATCCCTGTAGCTCCAGTCCCAGAGATTCTGGTGCACTTTTCTGATCTCTGCAGGTTCACGCGGGCACTCACACGCACACACACGCACACACACATGCACGCATGCACATGCACGTGCATGCACACGTGTTTTTTTTAAATTAATTTTTTAAAAAGAAGAGTGAGAAAACAATTTAAGAACAAACCCCGTTTGGAGGCACATGCCCTAGGGAGGAGGAGTCATGGCGGTCACAGGGCTCACTGGCCAGGCGGCTTAGCTAGAGAGCTCCAGGCGGGCAAGGAGAGGAGCATGGTTCCTTAGGAACAAGATCTGAAGTTGTCCGATGGCCTCAATGTGTCCACCCACACACATATATGCACATGAACATGCGTGCACTAATGTGAGTTTTCGGTGAAAGAAGTCGATGTCTAGGGATGCACATTGTGGTACAAACCTCAGAGCGAAGGCTGGGGGTCTGACTCAGTGGACAGTACTTATTTAGCATTTACAGAGCCCTGAATTTGGTTCCTGGCACTGCATCAACTGGGCACAACGGTGCACTCCTGTAATTCCAACATTTAGGAGACAAAAGCAGGAGGTTTGAGAGGCTGAGGCCAGCCTGCCTACACAGGGAGATCCAGACCACACATAGTGGTGTCTGCCTGTACTCTCGACGTGGGGAGTGGAAGAGAATCAGTTCAAGGTCAGCCTGAGTTTCTGCCATCGGTCTGAGGACCAGCCAGGGTTACTGAAGACAACTTTGTCACAGACATCCAAGGGTTGAAAATGTAAATCAGTGGTGGGGTGCTTGTCTACCACACAGGCCCTGGATTTAATCTCCATCACCATGCAGGGGGAAAGGAAAGAAGAGAGAAAGAGGAGAGAGGCAGGAAAGAAGGAGGAAGATATTCACAATAGCATTAGGATGGTGGTGGCCTACAGCACTGGACATGGTGACTGACAGAAACTACTGGAGTGTTGATGACCTCCTGCTCCTTAGTCAGAGTAATGGCTCATGGATGTCACCTTTATCGTACTTGATTAAACCGTACGTTCATTCCCATGGAATTTTCTCTCTGTGTATTTCCCCATAAGTAGTTTTAAATGATGGAAAGTTGAAGGCTCTGGACAGCCATTGCAACACTGTTTCTGCCAGGGTCCACAGAAGTGAGTCTGCTCCACGCTGACTAAAGGTCAGAGAGTTTGAGCTTATTCTTGCTCAGAGTTGTTCCCAACAGGTGTGGATACAAACAAGAGATCCTGACCGAGGGTGTGGTTAATTAGTTAATTGAATCTGCTCCATCTTGACCAAGGGTTGGAGAAATCAAGTCTGCCGTGTTAATGAAGTTTGCCCCCGCTGCCCTTTCGGAGTGGAATATATAAGCATGTGGAAGAAAAACAAAATCAGTATTCACCAGATTTCCCTCCTGATGCCATTCTGTGTTTCTGTCTCTTATTTCCCTCCTATCTCTGTTCCTTTTGCTAATAATTCTAATCCTCATGCTCCTACCCTGGAACGTGCAAATTCTGTCGAGGCTGGACCTTGACAGATGTCGCCTCAACGTGTGGCCTACGACACAATTCACCAGAAAATAAAACAATTTCTAAATGATTCCACAAACATGTTTAGTTTCAAAAATAAGCTCATGAGTCAAGCAAGGGGGTATACATCTATAAATTGAATTGATTGTCAAGTTTTATCACAACAATAGAAAATAAACACAAAGTATAGTCGGGTTTTCTTTGGACCACCAGCTCCCAAATAATGATACAGAGATGTCTTATTAAGTATAAAAGTTCATCCTTAGCTTAGGCTTGTTCCCAACTAGCTCTTAGAACTTAAATTAGCGTGCTCACTTTGGCAGCACATACACTAAAATTGGAATCATACAGAGAAGATGAGCATGGCCCCTATTGTTCTTTAAAAAGATATGATGTTGGGATGCCCCGAGCGGCCTGCAAGCCAGGCAGAGGCAGCCGCCAGAGCAGTGCAGGTTCCCCGGGCAAGCGGCAGAGTCAGGCGGCTGGATGTGGTGAACAGCAGAGTAAATGGACATAAGGCTATATTATGTCATATACATAATGGACATAATATGGACATAAAGCTAAACATTTATTACTTAAAGAAGAGGGAGACATTTATTACTTAAAAAGAGGGAGACAGAGAGACATAAAGACAAACATAGAGAGAGACACAGACACGTGTGCACACGCCAAGAGATGGACAAAAGAGAGAGAGTTAAGATGGCGACCAGGAGGTCAGAAGTGGCTGGGAGTGGGCGTGGTTAGTCCTTAAAGGGACCGCAAAGGAATAACAGCCCCTGCACAAGGGTGACATGGAAATTTGTGACACATTCCATATTTTTTAAAATGCAAACTTTTATTAGCTTGTTTATTAATCCACATTCTGCCACATGCCCAGTTACCTCTCCTTAGTATTTGTACATCTGAGTTCCTCCATCTCTCACTGGCAAATTCCCTACCTTTCAGATTCTCCCCCAGAGTTTCTCTCTCTTCAGGAAGTCCCACCTATTCTCTCTTACCTAGCTGTGGGCCACTGAGCTCTTTATTAAACCAATCAGAAGATATTTTAACAAAGACACATCTTCACAGTCTACAAAAAGATTATTCTACAACACAGAGTAAATTCACATCGGGGTGAACAAACCAAAACTGGACCTCTTGAACTAAGAGGTGACAGCCAACAGCTAGGGATGAATGCTAGACCCGAGAAGGCAGCAAAGACGTCGGATAAGCTGCTGGGCAATAAGGGTAAGTGTAAGCAAGCAAGAGAACCTTCTGGAATCAGCAGGAAGCTAGGACTAGTTTGTAAATCAACACAAATTTCATTATGCCTGTTATAAAAAAATTGTGGTACATCCATACAATGAAATGTTGTACATCTGTTAGAAAGAATGAGTTAAGACTACCTATAATTACTCAGTCAAATTTTCATGATACTTTATTAAGTAAGAAACAAAATTATTAGAGGGGGTGGAGATGCAATTTTCTTAGTAGAGTGCCTGTTTAGCATACATAAAGTTGTGGGTTCAATCCCCAGCACCACGTAAACTAGGCACAGAGGCACAAAACCTAGTAAAATAACCTAGTAAAATCCTTGCACTTCAGAAGCGGAGGCAGAAGAAAGATCAGAAGTTCCAGGTCATCTCATATACGAAGTTTAAGTCCAAGGATATATGAGACCCTTTCTAAAAAACAGCACAGGTTGGAAGATGGGGGAGAAAGACAGAGGAGGAAGGAAAAGAAAAAGGGAGGAAGAAAGCAAAAAAGCAATAATTATGTATGCTATATGTGTTTTTATAAACATATATAGTAGGGAGGCCACTAGTTAGTTCACAGCTGCTCAGTCCCTAAATAACCACACAGAAACTGTATTAATTAAATCACTGCTTGGCCCATTAGCTCTAGCTTTTTATTAGCTAGCTCTTACACCTTAATTTAACCCATTTCTATTAATCTGTGTATCACCACGAGGCTATGACTTACCAGGTAAAGTTCTGTCATCTGCCTCTGGCAGGGCTGCATGGCTTCTCACTGACTTCACCTCCTTTCTCCCAGCATTCAGTTTAGTTTTCCCTACCTACCTATATTTTCCCCTGTGCAGACCTAAGACAGTTTCTTTATTAACCAATGGTATTCACAGCATACAGAGGGGAATCCCACATTAAGAAATCCTGGAAGAATACACTTGAAGTGGTTAAGAGACATCTGCAATGACTTAATTTTGTAAATATCTGGCTTGTTTAAAGTTTTACAAGGAACATACATGATATTGTGCTGATAACTTTGAAAGACTAAAGTATCCTTAGACAAGTGAATGGACCAATGCAGAATGTCTATACAGGGAGTCATCAAAGGGTTCTCTTCTACTCTGAAAAGTTTTGTGCTACCAGCGAGGTCCTTTAGGGTTTTCAGGATTAGAAAGCTTGTGTCTCCACAAATACTTGGATCTAATTTCCAGTCTTCATTCCTCGTCTCTGTCCATCTCTTGGTATCAGCTGGAGACTGTCAGGAGGAAAAGAATAGGCATTTAGCAGAAGGGTTGTGGATGAGCAACCCTTACAGAAAGGTTCAGTCTCTGTGGAGCTAAGGAGGAAAATCCCATGTGCGGAGAGAGTGGTACATAAAAGTATTAAGTGCAGATATCATCTGTGGTAACAGTGACACCAAGAACCCACATCACACTTTTACTTGTGGCTGCCAACACTGCGGGTTCCACAGAAAGGAGCGTGTGGTAGGAAATCAGAGACAAAACTCAGTCATACAAAGCACAGATAAGTACAGAGAGCGTACACAACCTGCCTCCTGTAGGGAAGGACTGAATTCACAACTTTACACCAGCTGGATAAATGACCATCCACACTAGGAAGAACAGGGGCCAGACAGGTTTCAGCATCCAGGTATATAGTTTATGAGGCCACGCCACAGTAGGCGGGAAACCTTCCTGCAGCACTTGATTTGTCCGCAACTTTAAGCAGTCCATGTTCTTTCACTAGCCATACTGGTCTCATATCTTTCTGCCAGTCTTACTGCTCCTGATTCTCACTGTAAACCTGACTAAAACCTGCCAGAACTAACCATGCCATGGCCTGTCCTGAAAATCCTACCAGATGAATTAGTCTATAACTTTTCAACCCAATCCCACTCAGGACTGGGCATGAGCAGAAAATAGCCAAATTCTTTACCACATTAAACACTGTTGTGGGATATTCGTACACTGTGTGAAGATGTGTCACTGTGACTGGTATAATAAAAAGCTGAATGAATGGCCAATATCTAGGCAGGAGAGAACAGGCGGGACTTCTGGCCAGAGAGACGAAGTCAGAGGGATGGACATAGGCATGAGACACCAGCAGGACTCGAGACAAGTCAGACATTGGGGAGCGAGCCACTTGATAGAACGCAGATTAATAGAAACACGTTCATTAAGTTATAAAGCTAGTTTTTAAAAAGCCTAAGCTAAGGCCAAGCTTTTATAATTAATAATAAGTCTCTGTGTCATTATTTGGGGGCTGGCAGTTCCAACAAGGAAGCTTACTACAGAGCACAGTCCATTTCTCAATAGAATTATTGCTCTCAGAAACCTGTCTTTACTGTCTACATGCTGGGTAGTGTTTTTAGTCTTCCAATCTTCCACCAAAATATCCCATTGAGTAGTGCTTACAATATTGTGGAATTTCCTTGTCCTTCGTCTCCAAATTCTTCCTTTTCCTCCCAACAAACGATGTCCAAAGGCCTTGTAATGGAAAAAGTAAAAACTCTGCGGATCCCCGAGTGGCAGCAGTGGGCAGCAGGCCATGAGACCATGGAGGGCCACGAAGGCAGCTGGGTCCAAGGCAGGGAGTCTCATGGTGGGTGAGAGACCTCAGCAGAGCAGCCAGTCTCATGAAGAGAGACAGCCGCAGCGGGTGAGAGACAGACAGGTAGGCACGCCATGCAGAATGAGGTTGGATATTTATTTAGTGGGTTATGGAAGGGAAAGGGGAGAAAGGGAAAGAGCAGAGAGGGAGAGAGAGAGAGAGAGAGAGAGAGAGAGAGAGAGAGAGAGAGAACCAGAGAGAGACAGATAGGGAGGGGAAGAGCCATGGCAGCAGTTACCTCTTTGAGAGAGAGGGGGAAAAGGAAAGGAGCTCAGACTGGAGGCTTAAGGAAGATCTGCCTGGCTCTGTAGTGGGCAGGGCTTGTCTCTTAAAGGGACAGGACAGACCATTACAGGCTTACTTAACACATTGCTAGATTTGGTCACAGAAATGACCCTACCAACTTTCTATGTTAGTTTCTATCATGTCTCTGTGACCAAAACACCTGATGTAGTCAACTTCAGAAAGAAAACATTTATTTTGACTTATATTATCAGAGAGTTTCAGTCCACCATCGTGGGAAGGAAGGGCATGGCATGCAGCTCTTCTCACAGTGTCAAGAGCATGAAGTAGAGGCTGTTCACAGCACGGCAGACCAGAAAGCAAAGACAGACTAGCTAGAATCAGAGACCATGTGTAACCTTCAAAAGCTACCTACTACCTTGGCACCTTTAATCCCAGCATTCAGGAGGCAGAGGCAGGCGGATCTCTGTGAGTTCGAGGTCAGCCTGGTCTACAAGAGCTAGTTCCAGGACAGGCTCCAAAGCTACAGAAAAACCCTGTCTTGAACATGGTGAATGCATTGGCTTTCAGTTTAGCTCAGCTATTTCCCAGAATCCACAGCTCAGTGCACCCCAAGGCTATCAGTTGGGGTCTGGGGTATAAAGTAGAATTTGCCTGCAACTGTTCAAAGGACGGCTCTGCTGTTATGGAACTTCTTTAAGGTTTAGGAGCTCTCCCAGAAAATGAAGCACAGAGCCAGGTCAAACTCAGGGTCTTTTCTAAGGTCCCTTGGAAGCCATACAAGTGCTCCACTCTCCTGTTCCTGTCTTTTGAGTTTCTTCGAGCATCCGATCTGGCGCCAACCACAGACTTTCCTAAAGAAGGCAAACCCAGGTAGGGGTCAGACCTGTAGTTAGACAATCACAGAACTTCATATCTATATCATGTTACCAGAGAGAACGGCCTTGCTTTGCAGAGGACATAGGACTGTCAGATTCAGCAAATAAAATACAGTCAAATTTAAATTTTAGATACACAACAATGACAAAAAGTTGTATTATAAGCATATTCCAAAATTGCATAGGATTTACTTAAAATTCTGTTTAACTGGGTTCCTCCTTGCCAGGGTCTCATACAATCGGCTTATTGTGACAAACCCAACCATAAATACATACAGGTCAGGATTTGATTTTTGCTTGCTGGTTTGGGACTGTTGTTGTGTTTGAGTTGTTGGTTTCTGTGATTATTTCGCTTTGTTGTGGCGCTAAGGACTGAAACCCAGGCTCAGCTAGGAGTCTCAGACTCCTACTTCCCAAACTTGGAATGATTCGTGATGTATAGGGATAGGGAGGACACTGTAGCCACCGGGACTTTAGGACGCTTAGGCCCAAGCCTGGCATATCTCCAAAGGACGGCAATGGAAGACCAGACATTCAACTGCTTCTAAGACTTGATGTCTTAACTACCAAATGGTCTATTTCCAGAGTTACTTTGTCCATTTATTTAAAAAAAAAAAAAAGAAAAGAAAAGAAAAAAAAAACAAACAAAAAAAAAAACCTCATCTCTTGTAAAATGCGGGGCATGTTTTGCGTTTCTTCTGCTTTTATGTTGCTCCATGAAACACAGGAGGAACGGGTGGTTTTCACCCCTGTGAGCAGCACTAAGCTTCCCCACCCCATCCCATTGCATCCTACCCCGACTTCCACCCCACTCCGAGAGGAGATCAGGCTAAACTACTAGCCTGGCCCACAGTGCCAGAGCCGGACTGTCCCAGGCCTTTCCCATCCTGATTTACGGGAACTCGCGCTAGTGATCAATCATCCTTAATTTTTAACGGGGCAGTGTCCTGAACCAGCCAATAGCCGAGACTGCCCCCCGACACCCCACCCTCACTGACCTTCTGCGACTGTCCACTCAGTCTGCCTGAAGCTGCCTAGCGACCAAGAACTTGGACCAGGTTTTGTAACGGGACCTTTGGGGGAGGAACACGAAGTCAAGAGGGCTTGGCAGGGTGGTCTCCAGTCTCCTTCTTCCCCACTTTCCACTCCCCTGTTTGTTATCGCTGCAGTTTTCATAGGCTTGCTTCCCCTTGAGCCTTCTGCCTCCTCTTCCCTCAAAGCTGTGCTGCCCAGCTCGCCCTGGCCCTCCTCTCCTGCTGCCCCTGGCTCATTGTTTAGTTAAGCGGGACCCGGGACCCTGAAGATTGAACAGATGGGCTGAGACCTGGGCGTGAAGGGAGAGAAGGGCCAGCCGGTGCCGGGAAAGGGAAGCGGTTTGGGGAAAACAAAACAGAGGGCGGAGCCAGGGAGAAGGTGGCCCCAGAGGGAGGAGGTGGGAGCACACCAAGAAGGGTCGAGGCCCGGAACGGAATGGGGGCGGGCCTGGGGATGGGTTGGACCCCCTGAGCTCCTAGGCTCACGGCTGCCTCTGAGGCTAACTGGCTTCACAGGTCGCAGCTGACGTCGCTGCCCAGATGGCCTCCAGGCTGACCCCGCTGACCCTCCTGCTGCTGCTGCTGGTTGGGGTAAGTGGTCCCTCGGAGGGGGGCGGGGGGAGGAGTAACCCCCTTTGGGCCCTGGGGAAGGAGGGAAGCTCCTCCTGGGATTAAGTTCGTGCCTAGCCCTACCATAGGAGGAGGGACTTGAATTCTATATTAGAAGATACACTAGCTGAATGACCTTAGGCCGGTCCCTTCTCCTGGATTCCTTAACCCAATTTATAAAAGGCAGAATACATAGACCCCCACCCAGCTCACCATCCAAGCTTAGTGGGGTCATAGAAGGCAAGACGAGGCCCCCCTTTGATGCTGTGACAGGCTCTTCCAGGTCAGGGTCTGTAGAAAGTGGGGTGCAAGAAGAAGGCTGGCAGACAGACGTGGACCCGTGCCAAGGTTAGGAGCACCGTGGTCCAAGTGGACTAGGAGGACAGGGGGAAAAAGTAAACTCATGAAAAGAGTGAGTGCTTGCTTCCGGTGGGTAAGCAGGACGTTATTCTGAAAGTTGGCATCCTGGGTGACCTTGGGGAGTCACCACCTGACGACCGATTGAGCAAGGGATCCGATTTTACAGACTTTCCTTCCCACTTCTGGAAACACTGTCATATAAGGAGATCCTCCTGGCTCACCTCCCAAATGCCTAGACGCCCGGGGTTACAGGTTGTACCGTTGCACCTAATTCCCACAATTCTTCCTTTCCTGTTGGTATACTAATTGTTTTCAATACTCACTAGTATACCACACCCACTCTGAAAATTCACAGTCCTAAAATAAGGCTCACAGATACAAATGTCTATACTACCCTGGCAAGTGAGTCAAAACGAGAAAACAGCTTCCTGCTTGGCGGTCGCTGAACACAAACACCCGATAGCCAAATTGGAATTACCCCATGTTTCCTGCAGAGAATTCCCCTGGCGTTGCCTATTTCTGAAGGAATAGCCCTTTACCTGCCAGGCTACACCAAAAGCAGCTGGTACAGTGTGCTCACAGTCTTCCTGCCTGGAGTGGTTGAGGGAACTATGGCTCCCTAAGAATGAAACCCTGTTTCTTGAACCACAGGATAGAGCCTTCTCAGATTCAGAAGCTGCCAGCCACAGCATCCAGGACCCATTGGTCACTCAAAAGGAAAGCAGAGACATCGTCCCTGAGAGAGATGGCCCCTGGAGTTCAAGTAAACATACAGTACAGTCTTCTACCTGGCCAACGACCAATGCACCAACCAAAAACACAGCTGACACCACCCAGAACACCCAACCGATGGCACAACTACCCACAGATTCTCCCAGCCAGCCCCCTATGAATGCTTCTGGCCAGTCCCCCATGGATTCTTCTAATAAGCCCTCCATAACCACAGATCCTTCCAACCAGTCCCCCATGAAAGCTTCTGGCCAGCCCCCCATGAATGCTTCTGGCCAGTCCCCCATGGATTCTTCTAGCAAGCCCTCCATAACCACAGATCCTTCCAGCCAGCCCCCCATGAATGCTTCTGGCCAGCCCCCTATGAATGCTTCCGGCCAGGCCCCTATGAATCCTTCAGGCCAGTCCCCCATCGATCCCTCCAGTCAACCGTCTACAACCACGGATCCTCCCACGCAGGCTCCCACCAAACCCTTCTGCTCAGGGCCACTTGCTCAGTGCTCTGACTCAGACAGAAAGTCCTCAGAGGCTACCCTGGCGGAGGCTTTGACCGAGTTTTCCATGAAGCTCTACCGCGCCTTCTCATCCACCAAGAAGGCTGAGACCAACATGGCCTTCTCCCCATTCAGCATTGCCAGCCTCCTGACGCAGGTCCTTCTCGGTAAGACTCTGGCTTCCATCTAGGCTGCACGTGGGACTCTCTCCTAGGCATCACCAATCACACACTTCTGCGAGGCTGTGTCTCTGAGAAGCTGTAAAATGGGCTACGTGACAGGGGTGGTAGGTCTTCATTCTAGAACGCTGCTTTATTTAGCCATGTTTTAATAAGATCCTGTTGCTTATAAAAGCCTGTGGACTCATTAACAGCATATAAAATAAGGTCCCAGTCGTGGTTCAAAAGCAATGGAAGCTGATAAGGGAGATGAAGTCATCAGAGGTAGGACCTGAGATAGAGTCATGGTAATGCACTTCCTGGCTGTGCAACCATGGGCAGTTCACTTAAGAGCTCTTGAGTGTGAGTTCTTGACTGTGAAGTGGAGATGGTGAGATCTCCCTTCAAAGTCCAAGAATCAGATGATGTGGTGCCTTGACTCCCTGGGAGGTAAAAACCTACCACCATGAGAGTGATTTCCCTAGGAGAGGCAATGACAGATTACCACAGGAGAGAGAGAGAGAGAGAGAGAGAGAGAGAGAGGTGACACCCCTAACACCCCAGCCTAGAAAATTACAGGAAGGCTCGTAGAGACTGCACATACAAGATCCCTCCTCCTGACTTCCCAAAATCCTAACATCTCACCATAGTTGGTAAGATGCTGGTAGCACCTGACTCTCCTAATGTGACAGACAGCAAGACTGTCCTCAGACACCCTCAGAATCTCCTGGGAGATTCTTTCTAGTCTGTTGGTTACACTCTGTTCATTTCCATTCAAATACTGCATTCATCTTATTATTGACTCTGTGACCTTAAATGCATTAATAACACAATCTCTGAAAGTTCAGGCTCCCCTCTCTATACTAGAAAAGTGAGTATCCTATGTAAAAGGCTTGGTGGTAACTTAATAAGATAACATAGGAGAAGCATTAGAATGCCTGGACTAGATGCAGTGCTGTTGCCGTGGAGAAGACGCACATGGTGTTTCATAATGAAGAACATCCATCCTCTTTTACAACAGGGGTCTAAGGCCTCTGCTTATAGGATGATTCTGTAAACCCAAACCATCTGAGTCAGGGTTAGTGTGGAGCAGATACGTGGGATTTACAAAGGTGGAGATCAGTGGAGGAGACGTTTGAAGCCCCAGGAAAGCCAAGTACCGCCCACCACCCTCTTCCTGACACACAACTGTCTTCCAATGTGCTGAAGTCCCACCATGGCGAGACACACCCTCCATTCTAGCCGGCCCACAGCCCTAGTCCCAAGTAGTGGGTCTCTCATTCCTTCCCCAAGAGCTCTTCTCCCTGTCCTCTGTTGTAGGGGCTGGGGACAGCACCAAGAGCAACCTGGAGGACGTCCTTTCCTACCCCAAGGACTTTGCCTGTGTCCACCAGGCTCTGAAAGCCTTTTCATCCAAAGGTGTCACTTCTGTGTCCCAAATTTTCCACAGCCCGGGTGAGTGTGTCGGAGTCCGGAGGAGGGGAAAGAGGAATGGTACTGAGGATGGGTAAGAGCAGGCGGGGACACAGCAGGAGTTTCTGGTGGCTCCAGGGGCGGGACTCTCCCTCCCTGTGAGACCTGGGCAAATCATGTGCATTTCTCCATTCTTTGGACTAAGAGAGACTATGTATCTGTTAACCACAGGGCTAGAGGTTAGATGTTAGAAGCATAAAGTCGCCAAAAGATATTTTTGCTAAGTTTTAGGTCAAGGGAGTCTTCAGATTCATCTTTTGTACTTTTGTGTTATACGAATTTGTTATCATTTACATGTTTATGTTAGGTAGATAGTACCAGTAAATAATATAATAATGATAAACAATCAAAGCAGCAGATGATAAGGAGGAACCTCACAAATGATCTGACGCAGTTGTTTCTAAGCCTGGGACCCTCCAGTTGGCCTTTTCTGCAGAGCTGCTCAGGATTGGGTGGGGGTAGGAGGCACCCTTCACTTCCAAAGGTTAAAAAACACAGAGTTCGTCTAACACCTCTCTTTTGGGTTTTTGGTGTTTTTTTTTAAATATTTGTTTATTTATTTATTTACTTATTATGTATGTTGTGTTCTGCCTGTATGTCTGCCTGCAGGCCAGAACAGGACACCAGATCTCATTACAGATGGTTGTGAGCCACCATGTGGTTGCTGGGAATTGAGCTCAGGACCTCCGGAAGAGCAGTCAGTGCTCTTAACCTCTGAGCCATCTCTTCAGCCCTCTTTTGGGGTTTTGTTTGTCTGGTTCGTGTTGGTTTTTTGAAATAGGGTCTCGCTATGTCGCCCAGGCTGGCTTCAAACTCCGGTTCTCCTCTGGCATCAGCCTCCTGAGTGCTGGAATTCTGCGCTACCACACGAGGCTTCATCCCTACGCCCACTTTTTCTCATGCGCTTTTCCCTTCTTTCTTTTGTAAGAAAGCATTTTTCTCCCATTTTTCCCTTCTTCTTTGTGGTACTGGGGATTAAGTCAGGGCTTTCTGCAGCCCACTCCAGTGCCTCCACTGGACTGCATTCCCAGCCCTCTTCCTCTGCTTACTTATTTCCTGAGATTGCCCTCTCTGTAGCCTCAAGTTTTTTATTTTTTCCAAGACAAGATTTCTCTGTGTAACAGTCCTGGCTGTCCTGGAACTTGATCTGTAGACCAGGCTGGCCTCAAACTCACAGAGATCAGCCTGCCTCTGCCCCAGAGTGCTAGGACTAAGACTTGGGTTTTGGAGATTATCTGGTCTAGGTTGCTGAAATTATAGCCATGTGATATTGTGCTTGGCTTTCCCTTTCCTTCCCCCGCCCCCCATGAAAGTCATAGTTATAGAAAACTGAGAAGGGGCTGGAGAGATGGCTCAGAGGTTGAGAGCACTGACTACTCTTCCAGAGGTCCTGAGTTCAATTCCCAGCAACCACACGATGGCTCACAACCATCTGTAATGAGATCTGGTGCCCTCTTCTGGCCTTCAGGCATACATGGAGGCTGAACATTGTGTACATAATAAATAAATAAATTTAAAAAAAAAAGAAAACTGAAAAAAATACAGGGAAGGAAAAAATAAAGAAAAAAGGAAAAGAGATTGCCTCAAATCTTAATTCTCCCTCCTGTCTCTTTCTCTCTCTCAACAAGATCTCATTCTGTGGTCATAGCTAGCTGGACCTCCCTATGTGAACTATGCTGGCTTTCAAATACAGAGATCCTCATGCCTCTGCCTCCCAAGTTTCTGGGTTAAGGGCATGCTCCGCCATGCCTGGCATTAAAATGTATCTTTTTGATATGAATATATATATATGCATATATATATATATATATATATATATATATGAATCAGAGGTTTCGCTACATACTGCATTCCTTACCTACTTCCGACCAGTGGTGTCTTTTGTCCCATTCAGCTAATGGACAATTCCACTATATTCAATATTTTAGGGCTGCCTGTATCCCATCCATCCACATCCATAGTTCTGCTAAGGTTCTGGGTTTTAGGCTGCGTGAAGCAGCAGCCAAGCCTGGAGAAATACCTTGATCTATTTAGTCCAGTGAAACAATATATTCTTCCAAGCACTCATTTTCTCCAGTGGACTTGGGCGGTGAGAGCAAGAGTCAGGAAGTCTCATAATGAACTTCTCCTGAGGCTTGAAAGTAGGGTCTATTCCTGCTGTGTAGGGAAAGGACAGAGGGGCAAGTCAGGTGCAGGCTACTCCACTGGGGGCTGTCTAGCCGAGCTCTCTCCACCAGCAAGCAGAAGCAGCAGGGGTGCTAGGAATTCTTAGTGAGGGATGTTTTCTTAAGTCTGATTTGCATAGAATTCATTTGCATACAGTAGAGGTGTGGGCTGGTCCCTGCTCCAGTAAAATGCTGGAGTGTTCATTGGAGTGAGCAGGAAGAGCCATGGGAACCCCACCAGATGTGATGGGTGTTTAATCCCTGAGCTTGGGAGGCGAAGGCAGGTAGATCTCTGTGAGTTCCAGTTTGGTCTACCTGAGTTCTGGGCTAGCCAGAGCTCCGTAGCAAGACCCTGTCTCAGGAAGCACAAACAAACAAGGTGAAAACACGAGAGAAGTGTGTTCACTCTCAGACTGGCTCTTTGAAGGCGGGTGGGATTGTTGTGGGGGGTGGGGATTCACCCTTCTGTCCCGCCCCTCAGACCTGACTGTCAGGGACACCTACGTGAATGCCTCTCAGACCCTTTATGGAAGCAGCCCCAGAGTCCTAGGCCTGGACAGTGATGCTAACTTAGAACTCATCAACACCTGGGTGGCCAAGAACACCAACCACAAGATCAGCCAGCTGCTGGACAGCCTGCCCTCTGACACCCGCCTTGTTCTGCTGAATGCTGTGTATCTGAGCGGTAAGGAAAGCATCCAGCAGGCAGTGTGCGTCACGGGGTTCTACCTCCCACCCCGCGACTGTCCTACCCTGCCCTCACAGGGCCTACAACGCCTTTCTTGTCCCTACCTGCGTTACAGCCACCCTTTCTTCCTTTAGCCAAATGGAAGAAACCATTTGAGCAAAAAACTCAGAAGTCACCTTTCCTCTACAAAAACTCTGTGATTAAAGTGCCCATGATGAGCAGCAAAAAGTACCCTATGGCCCACTTCAGTGACCAGACTCTGAAGGCCAGGGTAAGTCCCTGACTCCTCCCATTCCTGCTTCAGGCATATGATCGCCCTGACTTCCTTGCTGCAATGGCCCTATCATGGTGGAGTGCCTGCTTGCAAAATCTCCATTTCTGTTTCTCCCACCTTGTAGTCCCACCCTCTTTTCTCCTCCTCCACTCTCTAGTTTTGGAGACAGGGAAGTTTAGGCTGAAAGACACGAGTCTAGACATGATTCTAAAGTTTCTTCATTCATCTTTACTGCACCAAATGGCAAAAAGTCAGTCTTTTTTAAATTCTGTACATCTCTCTCTCTTAACCCCCACTCCGGGTACACTGGTAGCTTACTGTGTCATCTGTGTGTGTACACTTTTGTGCAGTATGCATGTGCATAAGAATGCTTATATAGGTATCGCTCTGTGTGTGCAGATATGTGTTAAGTGTGTGTATACACAGGTGTTGAATTAATTTTTTTTCTGTTTTTTTGGAGACAGTGTTTCTCTGTGTAGCCACTGGCTGTCCTGGAACTCACTCTATAGATCAGACTGACCTGGAACTCAGAGGTCCACTTGCTTCTGCCTGCCAAGTGCTGGGATTAAAGGTGGATGCCACCACGACAGGCTAAATTAAATTCTTTAACAGAAATTGAACAATATAATTCTAGTGGGTAGGGAGAGAGAAAGGAAAGAGTATGGAGCTCAAGCGGGGCTTGATGGTTCATACCTTTAACCCTAGCTCTCTAGAAGCAGAGGCAGATAGTTTTCTGTGAGTTCAAGGCCAGCCTAGTCTATATATAAAGTTCCAGGATAGCCAGAGCTATATAACAGAAAGATACTGTCGCCAACAGAAGAAGAATATGGAGCCCAAAAGATTCTAGGTAGTAAATTCTCCCATGCCCAATGACTAAGCATTCCTGTATCTCTGTGTCTTGGGGAAGGTTTTTTGAGCCAGCATTCTATATCCATGGTGCATCCATGGACAGAAAACATTTGAGGAAAAAAATATACTGAACACGCACAAAGTTTTTCCTTGTCATTATTCTCTAAACAATATGGTATAGCACCTATGGGGTCTAATTATACAGGCCATATTCCTAATGGCATGGCAGTCATAATTCTGAGCAACCTGGCAAGGCACAATTTGCACCTTCCACACAGAAAGTGGTCACCTGGCCTTTAATAGTGAGACAAACTAACGCCACCCAAAACAAATGGTCAGGATATGCTGGTGCCATTCTGGTCTGGTCCTTCTATTGTAATGTGGGGAGCTGCCTGGGGAAGAGGTGTTTCTTAGTCTGTGTGACAGAGTGGGCATAGATAGTTATGGACGTGACCTAACTCATTCTTCCCCGCTACCCAGGAAACAGAAAGCTAATGAACTTCTCAGTTTACCTTTTGATATAAAAGCTGTTTGGATGATAAACGCAGGTGATTTTCAGAATGTAAATTCAGGACTTCATAAAGAATCCCTAAAAACTCCCTCCCAATATAGTTGTGTGAGTTGTGGTTTTATTCCCATACCTCCACTCTGGTATGAGAAATAATTTAGGTCTGGGCTGGTCCCGGACTCCAACACCGTATTAGAAGCAAGCTAGAGATAATTTGAAGTATAAGAGAAACAGGGCTTAAATAAATTACATCTCAAGCACAGTTGGTAGAGCGTTTTGCCAGGCTGTGGGTTTGATTCCCGGCACCTCATAGAAGTAACTGTGGTAGTGTAGACCTGTGATCCTAGCTTGTAGGAGGTGAAAACAGAAGGATCCAAAGTTTAGGGTCAGCTGGGTGGTGGCAGCGCACGCCTTTAAGTCCAGCACTCGGGAGGCAGAGGCAGATGGACATCTGTGAGTTCAAGGCCAGCCTGGTCTACAAAGCAAGTTCCAGGGCAGCCAGGACTACTGTACAGAGAAACCCTGTCTCAAAAAACGAGGAGGGTGGGGGGAGGAGGAGGATTAAGAAGATATTTCAGGGTCATCTTCTATTAGTTTAAACCCATCCTGGATTGCATAAGACTCTATTGAAGGAAGGAATGGAAGGAGGGAGGGAAGGAGAGAGGAAGGAATGAAGGGAGGATGGGAAGGAAGACAAATCCTACTCTTGTTATTACATAGCTAGTCAGGGTATGATCCAAAACTTGTGCTCATACCTCGGGCTCTCACCAGGACTGGTGCACTTTAGTCTGATCGACTGGTATCCCCACTTCATGGCACATCATGGCAGTCAGATTTGGCTGGTGCTTGTTGAACGAGTCTATACTAAAAAACAGTCTTGAGGAACAGGGCACGGGGTGGGAGAGCTCATACAGTGCATCTCGTTCTCTCTAGGTGGGACAGCTGCAGCTCTCTCACAACCTGACGTTTGTTGTCATGGTGCCTCAGAGCCAGAAGCACAAACTTGAAGACATGGAGGAGGCTCTCACCCCCACTGTCTTTAAGGCAGTCATGAGGAAGCTGGAGCTGTCCAGATACCAGTCCACCTACCTGGTAATGCCTCAGATAAAAGTGAAGAGCAACCAGGACATGCTGTCAATCATGGAGAAGATGGGTGAGTCCTGGCCAGGAGAAGCAGGGGGAAGGTGGTGCTCCAATGTTGCCAACATGCTAGAGCGTTTCTTCTTCACCTGTATCAGAAACTTACTCCTCAACCATGTGAGCTAAAGGACCAGGGCTTTATCCCATGAGATCATTGAGAAAACAAGCTCAGAGACTATCTGTGACTTACCCAAAGTTTGCATGTCTTACCTGTGAACTAACTGGAGTCAAGCCCAAATGGAGGTCCAGACCTCTAGCTCTCTGGGATATTTCTACTGGGGTTCCCTGGAACAGGTGACCCAGATGGACTATGGACATTCACTTCCTGGCCATAGTCACTAATTTGTTTGTTTGTTTTTCGAGACAGGGTTTCTCTGTGAAACAGTCCTAGCTGTCCTGGAACTCACTCTGTAGACCAGGCTGGCCTTGAACTCACAGAGTTCTGCCTGCCTCTGTCTCCCAAGTGCTGGGATTAAAGGTGTGTGCCACCACTGTCTGGCCACATTCACTAATCAGATCCATCTAGATATGTATGAGTCTGGGGTTTCTGAGTTTAGGGGAGACTTTAGAAGCACCCCTTTCTAACCTTTGACATCATCCCTAGCTAGATCTGTGGCTCATTCCTGTTTTGACAACTTGATCACCTAATATATAATCTGATTTCCTAAAACCAGGATCAGAAGCTAAATAATAGACTGAAAGAGATGCCTGTTACCCCTGCTGCTGAGGAATTGTGAGGACTTTAAAACAGAGATCAAAAAACAAATATTAGCTGGGTGGTGGTGGTAATCTATGCCTTAATCCCAGCACTTGGGCAGAGGCAGGAGGATCTCTATGAGTTTGAGGCCAGTCTGGTCTACAGAGAGAGTTCCACCAGGGCAGTTACACAGAGAAACCCTGTCTCGAAAAACAAAATAAAATAAAATAAAATAAAAACCCTTAAATATCAAGACAAAATGTGCTGCCGGCGTGTCTGTTGCTAAGGAAATATTAGGGTTCTAGGAGTTCTTTATCAGGAATTTAGGGTAGAGACCAGTAAATATTTCTATCAGTATATATTTCAGTATATAGCATTTTTGTCAGTATATATTTCTGTCCGTATATATTTCAGTGTATAGCATTTCGGTCAGTATATATTTCGCTATATAGCATTATACCTTCACGTGATCTCATTTTATTTTTTTTATATTTATTTTTATTATGTATACAATATTCTGTCTGTGAGTATGTCTGCAGGCCAGAAGAGGGCACCAGACCTCATTACAGGTGGCTGTGAGCCACCATGTGGTTGCCGGGAATTGAACTCAGGACCTTTGAAGAGCAGGCAATGCTCTTAACCACTGAGCCATCTCTCCAGTCCCATGATCTCATTTTATAGCATATTATTTATCTCTATTTATTTCTCAAAGTCCTTGGAGACAAGGAAGTAATATTCCATTTTTTCAGGGGAGACTGGGGGGGCAGAGAGTGAGGCCTCTTGACTCTTGAGAGTGGTTGATGGTTGGGCCTGATAACAAAGGTTCCCCCTTAGAAGACCAGGAGGCAATGACTTAGAGACTGAGAAGGAAGAGACTGGAGGGATTTGAGACTAACCCAGGAAATTTAAGAACAGAATCTCCACCCACCAAGAGTTCCCTGCTGATCTCGGTTTGTTTGTTTTGTTGTTTTTCCGAGGTTTCTCTGTGTAGCCCTGGCTGTCCTGGAAAGAGCTCTTGTAGACCAGGCTGGCCTCGAACTCACAGAGATCCACCTGCCTCTGCCTCTCGAGTGCTGGGATTAAAGCCGTGCGCCACCACCGCCCGGCTCCTACTGACCTCTGATTTTGTTTTTCTCTTGTTTTGTCTCAGACTTCTTTGACTTCTCTGATGATCTCAACCTGTGTGGGCTGACCGACGACCCAGCTCTTCAGGTGTCTTCCATGAAGCACCAGACGGTGCTAGAGCTGACAGAGACGGGCGTGGAGGCCGCTGCGGCCTCAGCCGTCTCTGTGGCCCGAAACTTATTCATCTTTGAGGTTCGGCAGCCCTTCCTCTTCCTGCTCTGGGACCAGCAACACAAGTTTCCAGTCTTCATGGGCCGGGTGTACGACCCCAGGGCCTGAGACAGGCAGGAGTCGGGCTCGAATCAGCCGGCCTACCCAGGCTTCCACTTATCCCGTGATTGCCTTCCCTGGCCCCTTCCAGCCTTAGGATTGGGCAGAGGGAACTGTTTTCATCCTCAGCCCCCATGGCACCGACATGCTCTCTAAACCACTTTTTGCAGCTTTATGGGTCGAGTTTACCAGACTCTACAAATAAAACTTGCAGACATTTCTTGCCTCTGGGTTTTAGTCGCCTCGATATCAGTGAGCAGGAATCAGTACGCTTCCTGCATCGCCTACCTGCTACTGTGTAACAAGCCACTCTACACTTAGGGCTTTCAATCGTGGACCATTTCTTATGTCCCCCGAGTCTCAGGATTGCCCAGGGGCCTTGCGGAGCTGGCTAGGTTAGCTTTCCTGGGCATATGGGTGCATCTCCCGTAGTTAGTGGGTTAGTTGGGGGATGGCTGGTTTCTGATGGCCTTGGGTGACACTTTTTGGCACGTGTGTCTCTAATGTCCTGCCACCAGGATGACCTCTGTTGTAAGAGCACAACCTCTTTCTCTCACTTCTGCCTGCATCAAGCTTAGTATTTTTCTGTCAGCAGTTGACATGGAGAACTCTCAGATTTAGAGTGAAAAGCCACTATGAAATTATGGGATAAACAGCCATTAATTGAGGACCACAAATGCAATTTATCTGTCATAATCCTTATCTTGATTATTTGCCAAAAAAAACAACAATAACAATATAAAAAAAAAAGGTGCTGAAGAGATGGCTCAGCGGTAAAGAGCAATGACTGCTCTTCCAGAGGACCCGGATTCAGTTCCCCCTGGATGCCTGACACCCTTTCCCTCCACAAGTACTAGGTATGTACCTGGAGTACAGACTTACCTGCAGGGGAAAACCACCAATGCACTAAACAGAAAATAAATTTTAAGATGTGGCAGTAGCAACAGCAATGAACGAGGTGGGGGAATGGTCGTAGGATTCTGCCAGGAGTTTTGCAGACATGGAATTGCTCCAGCGGCTTGGCCTGGCTCACTGGGGCTGTTCAAAGTCTTTGTGGAAAGTTTTCTCCTGGGCATGGTGGCATGGACCTGCAATTCCAACATTCTGTAGGCTAGCCTGGGCTACATAACAAGACTGTCTTTTAAAAAGTACAGCAAAAATGTTTCCTCTCTCCGCCTCCAAATTTGGTCTTGTTTGTTTGTTTGTTTTGTAGGCTGTACTCCTCAACTCCTTGATGTCTCAGTGTTCACCTCTCCTTGCGCCCCCCTCCCACATCCTTCCTCATGCCATCTTTCTATCTCTGTGTCTCCCCATCCCTCCCGGATTGAGTCCATTAGCTTCCCTGGCTGATGAGGTGAAGGACCCACACATCAGCCTGGATGCAGCCGCTTTCCCAGCTCTGCCCACACACACCTTCGACTTCAGGTTCCCATCCATTAACAGCCTAGAGGTCGTGTATTCCCTGGCGTCTATGCACGGAGCTGTCACTCCACAGACAGGTACTGAGCATCTTCCACATATGGTGAAGATTTAACCCTAAGGTTAAGCCAGGCTGCTTGAGATAGTTCTAGGTATGGAACCATAGCGGATGGCCAAGATACACACACACACACACACACATGCACACACACACACACCGCTGTTGCCCCACATTCCAGAAACTTCTGCCATCTTCAAAATCTATCTTCCCCACTCCCTCCTTCCAGAAAATCTTCTATAAGACGCTGAGACACTTGGGAAGCAGCTGACAGAATAGCATGTCACCTAACCTAACGGCACTGTACCCAAACTTGAAGCTCTTATCCTTTGGGCTTGTCCCTTTCTCCATGGTGCTGAGCTGGGGATGCCAGGCTCATGGCTAAATGCAGGATATAAGGTTGCCTAAGCTTCCAGTAACCCTTGGCAAGATAAGTTTAGCATGGGTCTTGGTAGCTGTCTTGGTTTTTTTGAGTAGTTTGTTTTGCTTTGCCAGACAGGGTTTCTCTGTGTAGCCAGAAATCATTGAATAAACCAGATTGGTCTCAAATTCCGAGACCTGCCTGCATTGCTGGGATTAAAGGTGTGTGCCACCACCGTCCAGACTGGTCTCAGGCTCCGAGACCTGCCTGCATTGCTGGGATTAAAGGTGTGTGCCACCACCAGCTTTCAAGGCCTCTTGACTATGAAGTCAGGAAGAAAATTAGCAAACTCCTGCTTAATTCCACTGATCAGCTGATCAACAGGCCAGCTCAAATTCATGAAATAAGGACAGAATCTCTGCCTCTTAAAGACAAGACCCCTGAAGTCACTCTGCAGAGAGCGTGCATGTAAGAACACACAAATCATTCTCGCACATTTTCAGTCTGTCTAAATGGTTGTTTGACTTTCAGCAACTCTCCCCAGCAGGCTGTTGCTCTGAGTTTTTCCTCAAGAAAACCAGGGAGAAAGCTGGGCAGTGGTGCACACCTTTAATCCCAGCACGTGGGAGGCAGAGGCAGGTGGATCTCTGTGAATTCAAGGCCAACCTCGTTTACAGAGTTCCAGGACAGCCAAAAGGCTACACAGAGAAACCCTGTCTAAAAGAAAGGAAGGAAGGAAGGAAAGAAGAAAGGAAGAGAGAGAGAGAGAGAGAGAGAGAGAGAGAGAGAGAGAGAGAGAGGCAGGCCAAGAAGATGGTTTAGCAGCAGAAAGCACAAGTCTGATGACCTAAATTCAATCCCCCAATTCGATAGTAGAAAGAGAGAAACAACTTTCATAACATGCCCACACCACACACATACACATACTGTATATACACATACACATACCATATATACACATACATACACACATACCATATGTACACACACATACCATACATACACACATACATACACATGCTCCACACATATACACATACCATACATACACATACACACATACACCAATAATGATAATAACAGAATAACAATAGCATTTTTTTAAAGAACCAAGGAGAAATCTGGGCTTAGTAGCATGTCTATAATAACAGTACTGAAGGGGTTGAAAGAGGAGAATTATTTGGGAGTTTAAGACCTATATGGTCAAGTGTAGGTCAACCTAGGCTATAGTGGGACCCTGTCTCAAAAGCACAAAACAGCCCTCAGGAAGCAGGTGCAGATGGATCTCTATGAGTTCAAGACCAGCCTGGTCTACAAAGGATGTTCCAGGACAGATGGGGATACACAGAGATTCCCTGTCTCAAAAACAATAAGTAAATAAATAACATTTAAAATATTTGCCTATATCATAATACTAGGAACAAATTTATTGCAAGCTGCCGCAGGATGATTGCATTTAACTTTATTTTTTTTTTCTTTTGCTGACTCTGTGGCATCCTTAACCCTAGTTCCTCTAACACACATATCTCTTGAAAAAGACAGAGGGCTACAGAGAATGACAGACATGTAGTCCTAAGTCTCCAGCCTGAAGCCCTTCTCTAGGGCAAACCTCCTCCTGTGGCTGACACCTGACTACACATGGCTCCACCTGTGTGAAATTCTAGTAAAGATCAGTGATCGTGGTTCCCGTACAATTAACATTTTGACCACATGGTGGCGCTATTGAAGCTTTGTCGTGCATAGCCACATGGACATTGCCCTTGAGTTTTTGGTGGTCCAGACTTGCTTCCCTCTCTCACCTTCCTAATGAAACATCTCAGAAATCTGCATGCAGTCTTCACATGAAGCCATGACAATCTTCACCATGCAGTTCGATTTTTTTTTAAAAAAATGTGCATGGGTATTTTACCTGCATGCATGTACGTATGTATAACCACTTGCCTGCCTGGTGTCCATGGAGGCCAAAAGAGGGTGCTCAACTGAATAACGAGTCTGCATCCATCTTAGGCTTAAAAGTCATCTTATAGTAAAGACAAATTAAGCTCATTACTGTTTATGATTACAGGATTGGGCTAGGCCCCACCTGTAACCTTAACTACAGATGGTTCTGTACTGCCTATTCCAGGAATGACAATTATGTCTCTGTTTAAAAAGTTAATAACCATCTGGCAACCTTACCTTTGTTTCAGAAGGGTTGCTATGGCTACCTTTCTAGGACTACCTGTTGTTATGACCCCCTCACTATGACCACCTTGTAACCATGCCTTTGTTTCAGGAGGTCATTATGATTGACTTGTTATGCTTAGTTCTGCTTCTGTTACCCCGCCTATTTTGCCTGCCAAATTCCCCATTTAGAAACCCACTGCCTCTGAGCTAGAAAAACCTTGTCTTCCACACAGCGAATGTGGACCCTCTCAGGCCTCATCGTAGTGGGAAGCAGCCTGTGTACTCAAAAGAAAAAAAGAACTAAAATAAATAGATAGATAGATAGATAGATAGATAGATAGATAGATAGATAGATAAAAAAAGCTAGCTTTAATTAATTGTTCATCTTAATCTGATTTGGGTGGTAGTCTTGACGATTTAGGTCAGTGGTCTTTATCCTCCCATCTTTGATATTAGCAGGATCCCCTGTGGGTGCCGGGAGTCAAGCCTGGGTCCTATAGAAAAGCAATCAGTGGTTTCAACCACTAAGTCATCTCTTCATCCCCTACTTCTGATATTTCTATAGGTTGCTGAAAATAACAGTGATCTGGTATCATAAGTTGCCCAATTATGGATTTAAACTTGATTCCTGGACCAAGGTATGGCTCAGTAGCAGAGCACTTGTCTAGAACACAAACACAAAATTAGGGCTGGAGAGATGGCTCAGAGATTAAGAGCACTGGCTGCTCTTCCAGAGGTCCTGAGCTCAATTCCCAGCAACCACATGGTGGCTCATAGCTATTCATAATGAGATCTGGTGCCCTCTTCTGGCCTACAGACATACATGCAGGCAGAACACTAGATAGATAATAATAAATAAATCTTAAAAAACACAAAAGGCTGAAGTTCCATCCCAATAGCAACAAACATCCTTGCAAAGTTCACCTTTCACCAGCTGAGTTGCTATTTCTATTACAATACCTTCAGCTTCTGCTGAGACTCTCAAATCCTCCAGACTTCCAGGTCAGAAACATCCTGGTGTTCGTCAATATTTAGGGTCTTGTTCTAAGCTGTGGTTGGTAGCCATAATAGTATAACCACGTAACGTGAAGTAAGCTCAGAGTTATTTAATTTTAGGATGCAGTTTGACAGACTTGTGCCATTATCTTTGGGTTTGACTGTGAGGGTGTCTCAGAAAAGACCAACATGAGAATAGGAAGAACCAGTGTCAAAGATGTGTCCTTGGTAAAGATGGGCACTATTGATGAAGCAAAGAGATTGAGGGCTGGACAGATAGCTCAGAGGTTAACTCCAGAGGCCCTGAGTTCAATTCCCAGGAACCACAGGTGACTCACAACCATCTGTAGTGAGAACTGGTGCCCTCTTCTGGCCTGTAGGCATACAGGCAGGCAGAACGTTGTATATTGTATATATAATAAATAAGTAAATTTTTAAAGGTAAAGGGAGGGCCTGAAGAGACGGCTTAGTGGTTAAGAGCACTGACTGCTCTTGCAGAGGTGCTGGTTTTGATTCCCAGCACCCACATAGTGGCTGTCATTGCCTGTAACTTCGGTTCCTGGGGATCTGATGCCCTCTTCTGGCCTCTGCGGGTACTTCACATGCATACAGTGTGCACACACGCAAGCAAACAAAATTACAACCAGACACTGGGCAAATGAGATCGCTGGGGATGGGGAGAGCACCTGCTACCAAACCTGAGGATCTGTGTTCAATCCTCCAGACCTACAAAGTAGAAGGAGAGAACCAAACTCTTCCCGTCTCTGACACCACACCAATGTCATAGCACACACATGCCTATACGTAGGCATAGTAAATGAATATGTAATGTAATAATAATTCTTAAGACATCTACACTCATGAACATAAATATAAATTGTCAAAAAATTAAGGTAAAGAAAATGAATTCTCTCACTCTTTTTTCTAGAGCTGGGACACACTTCTATTGTTGGTCATCAGAATGCTAGATTTTCTGCAATTTAGAGTCTCTTACTTTCACCGGCAGTTCCCAGTTCGCAGACCTTTGACCTTTGATGGTTACACCACAAGCTTCCTTGGTTCTGAGACCTTTGAACTTAGACTATGCTGTATCACCAGTTTTCCTGATTGTCCAGTTTATTAATGGCCTGCATGGGCCTTCCCAGCCTCTGCCATCATGAGAGCCAATCCCTTAGTAAGTGCCCTGTTGGCACAGTGTGGTAGCAGATGCCTCCGGTTCCAATCCTTGGGAGGCAAAGGCCAGAAGACCAGGAGTTCAAGGACAGCATCAGCTACATGGCAAGTTACAGGATACTCTGAACCCTGTCTCAGAAAAACCACCTACCAACCAGAAAAACAAAAACAAAACAATAACAAAAAACAAGCAAAAATAAAAACCTGGACCAGTTGTGGCAGTGGTACATGCCTTTAATCCCAGCACTCAGGAAGCAGGGGCAGGAGCTGGCAGATCTCTGTGTGTTCAAGGCCAACTTGATCTATGTAGTAAGTTCCAGGCCAGACAAGGCAACATAGGGAGATACTGTCTCAAAAGATCAAAACAAACAAACAAACAAAAAACCTTATTGTTTTCTCTCTGTGTCTTCCCTCCTCCTCTCCCCCTTCTCCTCTTCTTCCTCCTCTCCTTCCTCCTCTTCCTCCTGGTGCTAGGGGTCATACCTTGGGCCTCACACATGGCAGGCTAGTTCTCCACCGCTGACTCCAACCACAGTCCTGGTTTTGTTTCTTGGGAAGGTCCAAATTCAGGTTATGCCATTGCCCATAACAGGAGACCACACTGACCACATTCATGAAAAGAGAACATTGAGCCAGGCTGTGGTGGCATACACCTTTAATCCCAGCACTTGGGAGGCAGGTGGATCTCTGAGTTTGAGGCCAGCCTGGTCTACAAGAGCTAGTTCCAGGACAGGCTCCAAAGCTACAGAGAAACCCTATCTCAAAAAAAAGAAGGAGGAGGAGGAGGAGGAAAGAAAGGAAGAAAGAAAGAAAGAAAGGAAGGAAGGAAGAAAGGAAATGAAAAGAAAAGAAAAGGAAAAGAAAAGAAAAGAGAACATTGCTGAGATTTGGGATAATTCAAAACTTAGGTGATTTAACAATATAACTTCCAGAATAATAACTGGGGAGGAGGTGGAACAAACCTTCCACCCCTGTTGTAAGGTTTTACTACATTTTGTTCTTTAATTTACTAAATGCTAAATTTGCTATTAGTTTGTACAATGAGCATTGCAAAATTTACTTCCTGGCATGACTAGTTCAGCCAGGCTTTTTGATGTTGTTTTCAGACTCTGTGTGTGTGTGTGTGTGTGTGTGTGTGTGTGTGTGTGTGTGTCTACCAACACAGACCAGAACGGGCCTTGTTTGTACAAGCAGAAAGCTCTCTGAGCTCCTGAGCCACCTCCCTGACTCTATTTCAGCTTTTTCATAGCTTTTTAAAATGATCATCTCTAATTTCCATTACAAAGTTATTGATTTTGGAGGTGGATTTTTTGGAACTGGCACTTTCACTTAATAAGCTGAGATACCATCAACCCAGGATGCGGAAGATCTCTTCAATGATTTCTCTGGATGGTAAAATCACACCACATCATCATTAATGCCACTGTCAGAGGTTATGACGTTCTCAAACAACAGCTCAATCTCACATAAGACGAGTGTTGATGACAGTTATTTACTGTTGCCGGCCCAAGTGGTCCTGTCATTAGCAATAACTGTAAGCACAGTTTACAGCCCCTCAGCCGACAGCTTTGAAATTATGCAATCCTTGATGATTTTTATAATTGTAGAAGATTTGCAGTCTTTCAAATTTGTACCACTAAAATTTACATAATATACAAGTAGCACCAATCCTTATTATCTCCTTTCTATGGATAAAAAAAATGAAGCTTTTATTAAACTAATGTCCTAATTCAAAGTGTCTCAGCTGACAAACAGTGGGGTCAAGAGTAGACGCCAGTGTCTAATTCCAGAACTTGGTGCTCGATACACCAGATCCCTTTTTCCCTAAGTAGGTTTCTCTTCTAGAAGAAACTGCCATTCCTTCTCCTAAGCTGTGACTACAAACACACCCAGAAGATCGGCATGATTTTGGATCTTAGAAAGAAATGCTGGGGGAAAAATATGAGATTCCCTATTTTCTATAACAGGGACCTCAGGTGCCGCCCCCATAGATGCACGTAGAACAACGGTCTGCTGATTTCGGGTGGGGGTGGGGGGTGCAGGATGGACGGACTACCATCTGCGTCACTGAGACAGACCAGACTTCTCTGAATCTCTTCATGCAACACAGATGAATGCCTACTATTTCAGTGATTCCTCTCATGTCACATCATGTCTTTGACTTGCAATTTGACATGCATGCCCGTTTACACGCATACAAGCATGTGCCACCCGTGTTTACGTACATGCACACACATCCATGGATGGAAGAGTCACAGATAGGTGCCGATGTTCTCAGTCACACGCTCGTACCATGTGCGCATGCGTACACACTGTCGTCTGGAACGTGGTAAACTACATCCATGCCCCAACCCCTGAGGAGGGTCTCCTGAGGGAGAAGGGTGCGTCCATGCCCCATGAGCTTGTTGTCACTAATTACAAACCTTGAATTATCCTCATCCATCATTCTGAAGTGACAGGCAGGCCCCACAGCTCCCTCACGTGCTGCACTCTCCTTCTCCTTGAGTGACCACAGATCTGTTCCACAAAGCAAAAAGCATTTTAGCCCGATATTCAATCCTCTCCAAAAACATAAATGTGGGCACATTCAAGGCTCAAACTTTAGTCTTCTACTCCTCTCCCCGCCACCTGGAGAACTCACAGCGAACTCTCCTGCCCCACCGCCGATGCCCCCACTCCCTTTTCAGCTGGTTCGTACGTGTACCTGTATTCCATTGCCACGGTGCTGTGACTTCAAATTGATTTTTACCACATTTAAAAATAAGCTTTTAGGAAATAAGTTGTGCGGAGTCAACCAGTAGGGAAGACTAGAAATGTCATTCATACCAGGGTCCTAACTGCTTGTCCTGTCGTAGCCCAACTCTGTGCCCAACACAAGCTCAGGCTTGAGAACTAGTAGAGGTTTCTGTAGCTCAACATTTGCGCTTGGAAGTCCCGCAGGGACCTCTTCTATCGCAGCTTCAAATTCCCAAGCTGTATTGGCCCCACGAGGAGGGACCAGATACGAACTTTCAGGGTGCCAGGTCAGTGCCTGAGCAGAAAGTGCCCAGCAGCCGAGCCGTTGGGCCAAGGGTTCTTCCAATGAGCCGCAGTCACTGCTCTCTTGGTTGGCTCCAGGCTTGACCAGAGTCAAGTCTCAGACTCTGCTGCCTCAACCAGATGTCCAGTCCTGCAACCCCAATCCCTTAGCCAAGAAATTCTGCTTTGTGGGAGCAGGCTAGTTTCCTAGAGCATCCCAGGGTCTCCTTTGTGGAGTGAGGTTAGGACTGGCCACATGAGGGAAACTTGCGCTGGTGCTGATGCTGAAATGATGTTGTCAACCTCCCAGAAGGCATATATATCTTTTACCATTGTCCTTAGCTCTAAGCACAATGTCTGCCACCGTCCAAGTGGCACTGGGAGCATATTGCTTAAAGCAAAACAAAGAGAGAAAATCTTTTCTGTGCACTTAAATGTTTCTGCTTCTGCGTCTAGTGCAAACCTCCTCCCCCAACGTCTTCTTGTCTTCCTCCAAAGAGAACCCTGGCTACACTGCAGATACTGTCTGATCAAACTGCTAGCATGCTCAGGAATATTTGAGTCTTCTCATCTGCAGCCACTAATAAGTTCACTGGTTTGGGTTTTTTGTTTGTTTGTTTGATTGATTGATTTTTTTTCTAGCACTGGGGGCTGAGTCTAGGACTTCATTCTAGGTAACTGTTATCCTGACATAAAGAGCCCCTTTGTGAACCTAATTCAAACTCTACTTCATTACTTTGGTACTACTTACTTACTTCTTCTTCTTCTTCTTCTTCTTCTTCTTCTTCTTCTTCTTCTTCTTCTTCTTCTTCTTCTTTCTCCTCTTCCTCTTCCTCCTCCTCCTCCTCTTCTTCTTCCTCCTCCTCCTCCTCGTTCTCCTCCTCCTCTTTCTCCTCCTCCTTCTTCATTTTGGCTTGTTTGCTTTTCCGAGTTAGGGTTTCTCTGAGTAGATCTGGTTGTCCTGGAGCTCGCTCTGTAGATCTACCTGCCTCTGCCTCCCCAGCGCTGTGTGTCACCATGCTTGGTGGCGCCACTTATTCTTATGAAGATTTAGTAAGGTGGCCCAGAGTACACGCACCTGTAATCCCAACATGTGTCTGGGGTATTTGTTTAGGAAGACTGCGAGTTTGAGACCTAGCTAAGCTAAGAGTGAATTTGAGGCCAGTCAGGGGTAAATAATAAGACCCTGTCTCAATACACTAAAGCCAAATATAAAAAACAAGGCATAACTCTTATTCTATAATTTCATCAACTAGGAGAGTTCAAGGGAGAACTGGGAGAGGGGAGTAGGAGGATCAGCAGTTCAAGGACAGCTTTAACTATGTAGTGAGTCCTAGGCCAGCTTAGGTCACTCAAGACCCTGTTTCAAACAGACAAAAAAACAGACTTGGTGAAAGTGAGATTGACATTTTAGAGGAAGGTGGAGAGGTGACCGAGACTATCACTCTGGGAGAAAAAATAATGGACCTAGCCAGTAACAGTGGGTCATGCCTGCAATCTCAACACTTACATATACTGAGGCAGGAGCATTGTGAACTTGAGGCCAACCTGAGGTACATTACAAGACCTCATCTCAAACAAACAAAAAGATTCATACCGGCCCTGTGCAGTGAGTCATCAAATCAGTGACTGAATGAGCTAGCTGCTATAAAGCAAGCATATCCAGCCTTGGGGGCACGTGCCTTTAATCCCAGCACTCCAGAGGCAGAGGAAGGTAGCTCTCCAAATTAGAGACCAGCCTGGTCTGCAGAGCAAGTTCCAGGATAGCCAGGGCTACACAGAGAAACCCTGTCTTGACAAGCAAGCAAAAAGAGCAAGCTTGGGGCTGGAGAGATGGCTCAGAGGTTGGGAGCTTCTAGAGGTCCTGAGTTCAGTGCCCAGCAACCACATGGTGGCTCACAACCATCTGTAATGAGATCTGGTGCCCTCTTCTGACATGTATGACTATACACGCAGCAAGAATACTGTATAAATAATAAATAAATAAATAGCTTGCCTCTGCATCCCCTGATTGAATACTCATCCTTCAATCAATCATGATTTGACTAGCTAAGTCTTGGGTGATTGACAACCTTTGGGATGGCCCTCAGTGATCCCATCTCCTGGCATCCAGACTCTTGTGTAATTCCCTTCTCTTGAGTAACTGGTTTCTGACCAATAGGCTGTCAGTGTCGAGGGGCTGTCACTTCCACGATTAGGTTACCAAAGCCTGTGACCTTCATCCTGCCAGCAGGCTCTCTTTCTTGTCGGCGCGGAGGATGCAAGGCTACTGAGTTGGAGAGCCCCACATTGCACAGGGCTTAGCAGCACAGGGAGACGAAGGCTCTCAGTCCATCCGCCCTGGAGGAACTGAATCTTGAAACAAGGGTGAAAGCAAGCACGGAAACAGATCCTTCTTCCATGGAATCCCAGCCGGGAAAGACACCTTGATTATGGCCTCGTGAGAAACCACCGTCAGTGGATCCAGCTGAGCCTCACGACGCCCAAGCCACAAAACCTGTGAGGGGAAGAAATGCTGCTCTAAGCCATCAAGTCTGGACTAATTTGCTACTTAGCAATGGACAACGAATGCTTTGCAGCTGTGGAGCTGCCCTGAAGGAGCGGATGGGTTCAGTCTCGTATGAATCATGCTGACTGAAAGTAAAGAGTAGGTTCTCAGGCTGGAGAGATGACTCAGTAGTTAAGGACACTGGCTGCTCTTCCCAAGGACCACGGTTAAAGTCCCAGCACCCACATGGCAGCTAATAACTATCCCTAACCTCAATTCCAGGGGATCTGACACACTCACAGGAATGCACATGTAGGCAAAAACAAAACAAAACACCCAATGCACATAAAAATAAATAAATCTCTCTAAAACAAAATAATAGATATTTCAGCACTCGGGAGGTAAAGGCAGGTGGATCTCTGAGCTTGAGGTCAGCCTGGTCTACGGAGTTCCAGGACAGCCAGGGCTACACAGAGAAACCCTCTCTTGGGGTCAGGGAGGAACCTCCTGAAAACAAAATGAAAATGCCGTGGCCAGAGGCGTGGTGGAATCCACTCAGCTGTTCACCTCCCACATCTGTTGGCAGTGTAAGAAGACAGCTGGTAACACATGCAGAGATGTAGATTTGGCAATGATTGTTGAAGTTAAGACTGGATAAAATCACCACTAAAGACAGAAGAGTCAAGAGCAGCTCCCTTGGGAATAGTAACAATTAAACGGCAGATGGAGAAAGAGCCCAAAGGGATAGACAAAGGCAGAAGTGCAGAAGACATGGGCTTGATGTGAAACAAATTGAGGTTGTTTGGCAGGTGAGACGCGTCTAAGGAATTGCAGTCTGCTGTTGGAAATCTGAACCTACAGCTCAGAAGTTACATATTTGCAACTGTCGTTACAGAAGTGACTGGAGGGCTGGACGTGGTTCTGCACAGCCGTGACATTATTAGCATTTGAGAAGTTGAGGCAACCTGATGGTGAGAGCAAGACCAGCCAGAGCAACACTGCAAGACCTTGTCTCAAAAAACCCAAAACAAAACCAGGCTGCGGTGGCACGTGCCTTTAATTCCAGCACTTGGGAAGCAGAGGCAGGTGGATTTCTGTGAGGTCCAGGCCAGACTGGTCTACAAAGTGAGTTCCAGGACTGCCAGGACTTTCCTTTGCACAGTGAAACTCTGTCTCAAAAAAAAAAAAGCAAACAACCAAACAAAAAGCACACAAAAGCGAGTGTCGAAATTAGGCACGTGATAGTCTTACCCAGTGAAAGTATGAGAAAGAGGGCTTGCAGGATCTGCAAGAATCTGTGTGCTTGCTTAGGTGCGAGAGAAGAAAGGCAAACCTGCAGAAAGGGAGTTGAGCAACCGCCGGAGATAAAAACCAATCTGGGAGGGACCAACCTCCCAGATACCACGGACATTTCAAGATGCATGCAGATGGCCCAGCGGCCAAAGACACCCGCTGCCAAGTCTGGAGGCCTGAATTCAGTTCCTGGGACCCACAAGGAAGAAGGAGAGAACTTCCATAATGTTTCCTCCATCTTCTGCTTGAGGACCATGACATGTGAGCACACATGCACAGACACACATGAACAGTAAAATATAATTTAGAACGTTTAAGATAGGGCCTCTATATACTCTTTACGTCTCTGGCTGGCCTGGGATTCACTATGTAGAGCCAGGCTGGTCTTGAACTCTAGGGGTTCTGCCTGCCGCTGTCTCCCAGATGCTGAGATTAAAGACGAGCGCCACCACACCTGACTTTAAAAAGTCTGATAATATGAAGGAGCGAGCAGGGCTGGAGAGATGGTTCAGGGCTTAAAGGTGTGTCCTGTTCCTGCAGAGGACCTGAGTTTGATTCCCAGCACCCACATCAGAGAGCTCACCTCTGCCTGTCACTCCAGCTCCAGGGGATCTGATGCCTCCGGTCTCCTACATACCTGCATCCATGTGTACATACCCACTCCCCACATGCACAGAAGTTCTAAAAAAATATTTTTTTTGAATGGGTAGGTAAACGACTCTTGCCTGGCATACTGAAATAGATGCCGTGCATTCTTTGAATGTTTGTGAAATTCACGTGTCGAAACTGAGAAGTTTGGTCTCAGAGTAGCAGGGAGTAGAATAGTGATTGCTAGATGATAGGAAGGCTGGGGGTGTCCACACAGAAACATACAGGGCGGATAAATAACGGAGACTGAGACGCTTGTCTAGAAGGGAGAAGTACTAGTGTCGTACAGCATGACCAGGGGCTATGGGTCATAGCCACTTGCATAGCATGTGGAAAACTAGAGAAGAAGGAGATGAACGTGTTAACTGTCCCAATTTGACCATGTATACACTGTAAACCATGTGATTGACTGGCATCCCACACAGAAAAACTATACATTTGTTTGAAGTAAAAATAAATGAGCCGGACGCAAAGGAGAGATAGAGAGTAAAGATGATGGATGGCATTACAGAACGTGGGGTCTGGGGACAGGCTGGGAAAGATCTGAGTATAACGTATCTAGGCTGAGCTGGACAGTGAATGTTCTGCCATCCCTTCCACCGACATTCCCAGGCATCTCTGTTGTCCGTTGGTATTCCCTTCCTTTCCTTTTCTCCTGTTCTTTGTCTTTGCTCCTTCTCCTTCAGTTTTGCTGTGTTGTTTGAGACAGGGTATTATTACTGTGATGTCGTTCAGGCTAGCCTGGAACTCACTATGTAGACCAGGATGGCCTCAAACTCATGACAAGCAATCACCCTGCCCTCCGAAGTGCTGGGATGACAGGCATGCCTTTTTCTATAGTAAACAAAGTCTAAAACTTCTCAAGAGCTAGGTATATGGCAAACAGTTTACTGTAAATTGCCAGGTGGTAAATACACTAGACTTTTGCCAGCCATGCTTTCTGCTGTAATCACCCAGCAGCCACGGCTGTAGAAAGTAGCCATGGGCGATACAGTTGCATTCCCATGAACTTTATGTACACAAAGACAGGCAGACCCAGGAGTAGGGCTGTGACCTCCTGGCTGGTCCTTGCCCTAGCTTAGGGAAAGGGCTTGAAGACAGAATCCCTAGGGCGATCACTATTGCTGAAAAGCAAGGATGGCCAAGACCTTGATTGGTGGATGTTAACTCATGAACGAACAACCAATCGTTCACGTTGCCTGTGCCCTTACCTTCAAGTGACAGGTTCCATCTCCATCCCTAACAATGTCTTACTTTTTAGCTGTTGAAAACGATTCTCACATAGCCAAGGTTATGAAACTCATTATGTACCAAGAATGTACCTCAAACTCATTATGTACCAAGAATGGCCTGAAACCTCTGATCTTCAGGACTTTGTCTCTTAAGTGCTGAAATCCACCGTGCCAAGCAACATCTTCATCTTGAGCCTTGTAAAAAACATCAATAAGTTCCTACATGATGGAAGGACAGGACCAACCTTAGTAAGTTCTATTCTGCCCCCCATGCCTGCCCCCCATATACATTTCATAGTAGACAACAACATTTAAAAAAAAAAAACTAGTATCGATATAGAATCAGCTTTGGACAAGGATTTTGAACTTATTTTCCTGTGCATTGATGTCCTTGGTGATCAGCAACGTGAGCTTGGAAAACAGCACAACTTCTGACAAAATAAAAGGATTTCTTTATGACAGAAGAGGGGGGGACACCGGTGTGGTGGCACATTGTGGGTGTAATCACAACATTCAGAAGGCTGAGAGAAAAGGACTGCCGGAAATTTGGGGTGGATTTGGACCACACAGCAAGACTGTCTCAAAACCACCCCCCCCCAACAATACACACACACACACACACACACACACACACAGAGAGAAGTAAACATCCAAGAATATTCTGTTATTCATCAGGACAAAGATTCTGGATGCGTACTATGCTGTCAAATAAAGTTGCCACTGTATGAAAGCAAAGGGCTAGCCTCAGGTTTTCATAGCAAACCCGAAGTTGCCACACATGGTCTCAGAAGGAAACCTAACAAAAATCCGCATAACATAAACGTAAAGAGCAAAAAGTCGTAAAGAGCCTCGTCTTACAATGACTATATTCTGATGAAATTTAAAATGATATTAAACTAAATTTAAAAGCCAGTTGTCCCTCTACTCTAGTCAGACTTCAAGTGTTCAGTAGCTGCGTAGGTCAGGGTGGCTACCATCTTGGATGACACACGCGTAGAACCATTTCCGGTTTTACCCAGAAAATTCCATATGACCGCTCCTCTCTGGATCATTCTTTTATAAATGCAAAGACTGAGGCCTAGGGAAGTAATGCAAGCTTGTTACGGAAAAGTATGGGTCTAGACTCAAGCTAGCCTCCTTCCTCCCGAAACTCTAGGATTCCCCAGCTCAAAGATTCTAACTGGTGCTGGTAGGTGTGGGGGGGAGGCAATGCTGGTTCAGAGAGACGCTTGTGACTGACCAGGGAGGGCTTCAGATGCTGCGCATTCCTGATCAGGTCAGGCTTGCCCTGCGGCACTCGGGATTAGCTCTTCTGAACAGCCCCACCTCTTCTTTCTGGAGTTGCCAGCTTCCTGCCCAGCCCAGGGGGCGCATATATCAGGAGGCTCCCGCACTGCTTTGGGTGAGGCTAAAACGAGGAGAAAATTCCAGCTAGGGAAGAACTTCTGGTCAGAAGGGGCGTTGAAGGTAGGCAGGAAATTGACACAGTGGTCTCCAAGTCCAGCACCAGGGGCATCTGGGAACCGGGCTTCTGCCAGCCCATCAGGGAGTTGCATTTGGCGGGAATTCCATTTGCCTTCACCTGCACACCTGCAGTGTGTGTATGTGTGTGTGTGTGTTGATGTGTGTGTGTTGTGTGTTTATGTGTGTGTGTGTTGGGGGGGACGTCCAGGAATGGGGCAGGAATAGGGAGCAGGAGGCGAGAGGCCAGGGGAGGGGGCGCCCGGGAGCGCCCTGACCTCGAGGGCTGTCGAGAGGCGGGGAGAATGGGGGTTGGGGGAGAAGAGGGGAGCCTGGCAGCCAATAGGAGGGAGGATCTCGTTTCAAAAGGGTTAACCCACAGCCAATGAGCGCCTGGGGGAGCGGATCCTGCTCACTCCATTCAAGAATCCCAAGTATTCAAGATGGACGGCAGGGAGTGTGGAAGGAGAAAGGGGGCGCGGGGGGAAGAGCCCGATCTCTAGAAGAGCGGAGCGCCACGGCCAGCCCATCCCGGAGCCCTGGTCCCGACCGGCGGGTGGAAGGGCAGCTGACGGGGGCTCGAGTCCGGCGGGGACGGAGAGAGGCTGGCGGGGTACGAGAGGGCGTGAGAAGGGGAGCGAGGCCAGGAAGGGGAGCCAAAAGGGAGGGAAAGGCAGAGAAAGAGCCCGGGAAGAAGGAGGTGGCGGGCAGAGGAACCTAAGAAGAGCGATGTGTAGGTATTGGGAGCTCGGCGCTTTCCGGTTTTCTCTCGGTGAGGGAAGGGGGTGCTCCGGCCTTTTTCTCTCCTCCTGCTTTTTCCTCCCCTCCTCATTCTCCACTCGTAGGCATGGTCTCTATTTTTCCTTTCGAAACACTATCTGGGGAGCACCAGGCGTGTCTTACCGAGGTGGCCTCACTGTCATTTTCCAATGGGGGCGTGGTGGGAAAGGGTGGGGGGCTCTAAGCCTGAGCCATCTGCCTGTCCCTGGGCTTGGGAGGGTGTGGGGACGCGGGGGACTTGGCGTGTGTGTTCCGAGAGCAGCCAGGGCATTGCAGGGAATTCATCACCTCTAGAACTTGTGGGGTGAGCCCCACTTGCTGTAGGGGTGTAGGGTGTACTGGCTTTTGCTAGTAGCGGTAGCGTGTGAGGACGTGGGTAGCTGTGCCCCCCCCCTCCAGTTGGGGTGAGTGTCGACTGAGGGGCGACTTGTATAGCAAGTATGGCTGAGAGTTTGCGTGTGCGTGCAAGCGCGTGTGGTCCAGCCTCGAGGTGTGGCAGGGGCACAGTTGGGTGTCGAGGGGAAAGCGCCCCTCACCCCACACTTCCCAGCTGCCTCTCTCATCCCATTCACAGAACAGGGCTTTCAGGACCCTCCTGGTCTCCTCCTCCCGTCGCCATGGTTGCGGGAGGAGGTGGGGGGATTGCAGGAGGAGACAGTTAGAGCCAGCCCCTTGCCCCTGCTGCTCCAGCTAACCCCCCACCTGCCCTTTCTCTCCTTTCCACAGGCTGGGCCCCATCCCTGCTGCTCTGGCGGGCAGGGGCCGGAAGATGGTGGCCAATGAGGAGGGGGAGTGGAGAGAACTTGAGCCAGGGCCTCCCCTCCCCCATTTCCTCCTCTGTTTCTACACCCGCTTCTGGAAGGAACTGGGGGGGGGTGGCTCCTAGGCCCAAGGTGGGGGAGGGGTCCTGCTGGCTGTTGTATTGCTGGTCTCCCCTCTCAGGAATGAGTTGGGCACGTGAGCTCCTAGGGACTCAGTATCCCAGCTGCCTCTCCCCTCACTCCTTTAAGGAAAGATCTGGGGACTCCTTGATGAAGAATCTTTGGCTACCCTGAAGCTCACTGGTAGTCTTGTCTTTGTCCTTTTGCCCCATGTTGGCCTGGTCCAGTTCCCAACTGGCTTGCCCAACTCCAGGAGCAGAGAGGCCTGGCGACTGACCCAAGCGGGGCCTTGGTTTCCGTCCATTGGAACTGTGCAAACTGGGGCAGGGCCCCGTGTTTGCAGATTACAAGAACAAACTCTGTCTGGGAAGGCGGGAAAGAACCTCTCCTGCTTCCTGAGGGGGTGGGAGGAGGCTGGAGGGGGAAGCCCAAAGGAAGAGCTCCCAGTGGAATTCAGTCCTCCATTTTCCCCCCACTTATTGCAGTGAAAAGTGGGGAGTCTCCCTGAGGCTGCTCCACCATCTGAATGGATCCACAGAGGAGTTGCCTCTCAGCCTCTGTCCCTTTGGTCCAAACTGTAGCTGGCTTCTGGTCAGTAGCTCTGGCTGGCTCCCTAGTCCCGGGATTGAGTGTGAAGACTCAGATACTGAACGTGGGGGTAACGGGAAATTTGTCTTCTAATCCCACCATCAAGGAAAGCTTATCCTTAACTCAAGAGCCAAATCACTGATCATTTGACCTAACACCATAGATTCAGTGCTTGCACCCCCAGATCTGGGAGCTTCTCCCTCGATACCTGTAGCTGTAATCCTATTACTCTGGTCCTGGAGGTCCACCACCTGAGACATCACCTTGAGACCTCCAAGGCTCCTTTATCGAAAATTAAGAAGTTAATTTTAGACTGGAGACAAGTCCGAAGGTGCTGTGCTTCTGGGTGACAGGGTTCTCTCGGAAAGTCTGCAGGCCGACAGGCAACCTGCTATGGTCACCTGGACTACGGGTGAGGAGGCAGGGAGAGGAAGGCGGAGCCGAGTGGGCCGGGGCCGGGAGGAGGCAGGGCCGGCACGCCTCCGCTGCTGGCCGGAGCTCTTTTCACATTGTGCTACTGTCCTCACCTGTAACGAGCAGTGCAATGTTAAAAGGGCATCGGCCTTGTAGTGCTACCCAGTGCCGGCAGCCTCCTCCACATCGCTGTCTTCTCCCCGGTCTGGGCACCAGTCAGCTCCCCTGGTGAAAACTTGGGTTTACGGAGCCATGTGTGATCCCTAGGCTAGACATGGCATGCATCCCCATAGCAAGGGGGCTAGAAAAGTTTCAGCTGTTTGGCTAAGGCTGTTGCGCTCAGAAGTTAGGACTTTGTCCTGAGCCCAAGAGGAAGGTACCCATCTATTTTGTCAGGAGAGATTTGAACTGGGGGGGGGGGGTGAAAGGTTTTGATGCCACCTGCTGGTTGTGTGAGGATGTCCTCTGAAGTCTTCAGCTTTTAAGGATAAGCCTGGAGCAGCTCCTTAAGTGAAGAAGGTCTGAGTTTTCAGACAAAGCTTGGGGTGGACAGTTGGTGAAGTGGGGAGAAACGTAAGGAGGCCCACGGAAGACCTCTGGGAATGAGGGGTACACAGGAAAGGAAAGGGCCAAGAGGAAGGAGAGTTGCCTAGGCAGAGGCTTCAGTGTCCCTAGCATCCTCTGCCTCTTGTTATGGGAAGGAGGTCTCTGCAGCCAAAGTTCTCAGCATGACCTCTGGACCATATCACCTGATGGTGATGGCTCTTGTGGGCAGACCTGCCTGGGCACCCAAGATCTGGACAGCATTACTTGGGTCTTAAAAGATTAATGTCCTGAGCCAGGCCCAGAGTCTTCACATGCTCCACAACCATGCCGTTTACTTTTCTGTCTTTCACAGGACTCTCCTTGGGCGGTTTTGAGCTTGCTCTGGTGTGGGAAATGCGACCAAGAGACGGAACTGAGTCTCTACTCGTGTTTAAGGACTGAAGATAATTGGTATCAGTGAAACCACACAATGGGCCAGACACGCTTTCTCTGGACCCAGCGCTCAGATGTTTCTGGCTTGTGTTTACCCTGCACCTGCCAGTTCTTTGTCCTGCCCATGGTCTCTCCATGCTGATGTTAACAGTATTTAAGATAGTATAGGTAACTCTGAATCCATGAGTTCAAGCTGTTAAAGTTATCTGAGCCTTCCTGGGCATAGTGGTGCATGCCTTTAAAACCTGCACTTGGGAGGCAGGTTAAACCAAGTGAGCCGGAGACTAGCAGGGTCTATAAAGGAAATTCCAGGCAAGCCAGAGCTACATAGTGAGACCATTTGCCTGTGGGCCCTTCCCCCAAACAACAACTTCTTGTCTGACACAAAACAGCTATTGGGCAGTATCATTATACTTTTTTAAGTTTTAGGATAAGGGTGTGGCTCGATGGAGAGAGCTTGCCAGGCATGCACAACATAAAGCCAGGTATGGTAGAGCATACTTGTAATCCCAACACTACCAAGGTGGAGGCAGGAGGATCTGATGTTAGAAGGCCAGCCTAGACTATAGAAGACAGTCATTAGTCCATGCTTCCGTGTGTCCTTGATCAGCCTGTGGGCCGTGAGCCCCTTGGCAAACCTCTATCTCCAAAAAATACATTATCATTCATAACAGCAAAATTACAGTTATGAAGTAGAAAGTAACCTAATGGTTGGGGTCACCACAACATGAGAAACTGTATGTCAAAAGGTTGAGAACCACTGTTACAAGGTTGTCGTTCTCCCCGTTTGATCTTTTATGTATCATTCTCTTGCACTTCTAGCCACAGAAAAACACAGTTTCCTCAAAGTAGCCAAGTGTGTGCCACGGCACACAGTTCTGTCTGAATCTCTTTCCCTGGTGTTACCCTTTGCCCATCCTTCCATCGTGGTCTCTACAGTGAAGCCATCCCTGATTCTTTAAGTTCCTCCTCAGCTTCCTCTGGACTACAGTCCTTACCTTCTGTTGAGGTCCCCTAACTTCCTTCTAGCCACTAAACTGGAAAAAAAAAAACCAAGTTGTCAGGCCATGGCTAGCTTCCTCACCCTGCAACCCTGGAGGAGTTCAACACAATGCCTGGCAAGTAATACATACCTATAAGTATTTGCAATACCCATGAGTTGATCTGGAAACAAGGATGTAACCTAACAGATTTTTTAGCACACATATATGGTCTTCCCCTGTAGAGGCTGAACGCCTCCAAATCAAAATTTCACTTAAGTGAACCCCCCAACCACATTCCTTAGATCACACTTATGTGTAGATGCTATAGTTTTGAGCTATATCCCACTCTGGATCCACTGCCAGCCGTGTCTCAGCCCATAGATTTTCATTTTAGCCTCAAGGGTATCCATGAGTTGATTAAAACATTCCAGGACCAAGCATAACAAAACAAGGGGATGCAAAAAACTAGAACCCACCAAAACTGTGGAATAAGTTTGCACTAGCTGCTTATCCTGAGTCCAGATTTTAAAAGTAGCCTCATTAGGGGGAAGTCTGGGCATCTGGAAACATTAGATGACCCATGGACAAGCTCACCAAAACCCATGCCTCACGATTCACTGCTTGTGAAACAGGTGGAAAATCTTGCCACAGACAAAACAACTACTGCCTCCTACCGGTTTTTGTTTTTCTTTAAGGGATTCTTGCTGGTGCCTACTGGGGCAGTAGGAGGCCCACACCTACGGAAGGAAAACCGCACAGCACCTCAGTTGCTTTTCCCCTTTTTATTAAAAATAGACCCAAACACTTTATATATCATACAAAAGTTTCGTTCGCTGGTGGCAGTCACTGGAAAGACTGGTCCCGCAGCGCCGATGATCCACCGCCTCCAAGGGACTGGGTCCCAGGGAGCAGTGGCTGAGCCTTGGGGAATGCCCGTAAGTAAAGACTGCTCTCTCTGGCAACAGCCAGCCGGGGTGGGGGCTGTTCTTGGGGCAGCTTTCCCCACCCCACCCAATGGCAAAGATTAGATACTTAAAAGTGCCTCTGTAGTGCCAAGGTAAACAGCGGAGTGAAATGGGAACCCCTGCAACTGATTTCCCAGGGTCTAGGGTTTGTGTTTTTCCTTCTATTGGCCCCATCTCTAGGCCTTTTTTTTTTTTTTTTCTTTCCTTAAACCAAGAATGGGGTTGAGTAAACTACCCTCAGACTCTGGGGCCCTGATATCTGAGACCAAAATTTCACTCCAACCTAAGTCTTTGCTATTCTGTGGTCTAGCCCCACCACCAGGATTTGTCCTGGTTATTCAAAAAAAGGCGGATCAAAGTTTGATAACTCCTAGTCCTATCTGCCTGAGTTCACACCCTGCCATCACTGTTTTCAGGGCCGCAAGCATCTCCTCTCCCCAGTTTCGTATTTCCCTGACGCTACCCGCTCCTGAGCCTTCACTACCCCTGGGGTATCGCAGGCTCCTGTTCCGAGGGGACCTGGTGCTGCTGCGGTGGGGGAGGGGAGGCGGTGGTCATTTGGAGCCAGGTTTCCCCAGGGGTGGGCAGTACTCATGCTGGTGTGGACTGCTCACAGGGCCAGGGGACTGGTGTGAGGAAGGTGGGGCATGCGGAGGAGGGTCCCAGCCTGCTGAGTCCCCCCTCAGTCCCAGCCGTTGTCCTTCACCATGTGTGACATCTCAATGATGTACTTCCCTTCTTTGTATTTCTGGCTGGTCTCAAAGGCTTGTTCCTGGTGGGGAGTAAAATGGTGACCATGGGAAAAAGGTGTCTCGCACCTCCAGGCTCCTCTTCCCACACCAAGGCCAACCCGGTTCCAAGCTCCCTCTGTGGACCATGCAAAAGCCTGGTGTCTGCGCACTGGGTCTGGAGAGCCGCGGGGACCGTCTAGGAAGCGGCTCTTCTCAAATACTTACATATTTCCAGCCCAGGGTGGTCTTGCAGCTTTCGCAGAAAATGTCAGCTACCGAGTGGAGTCCTGTGAGCAGGAGGCGCTGTTCAGCTGGCCCACAACCCACGTTGACCCTGTCTCGGGAAACAAGGACCCAGCACACAGTAGGGTTGCTCTGTCAGTCCCAACCTACCCAAAAGGATTTCTACCTGGGGGGAACTAGAGCGTCCGCCTTCAGTAATCCACCCCTTTAGGATCAGTCCTTGGGCCTTCTTTAACTCCGCACAACTTAAGACTGCTTTTCTGATCCTTTTGAAGGCTTACCCCCATTTTGCAAAGAGAAAAGCTGCCGTAGCACAAGCAAACACACACGCACACACACACAAAGAAAGAGGTAGACTCACACGGAGTTAAACAGGTAGGCCCGGCCATGGCTCCCTTGGAAGGACTGTGGAAACAGGACAGACAGTGACCACTGGGAATGCCTCAACCCCACTGCCTAAATCCCGCTGGAGTGGCGGGAAAGGAGACCTCAGGTGCTCCCATTGTCTCGGAGGGAAAGCCCGGGGAGGCAGGCGGTGGGCCCTCGCTACTGCGTTACCTTGGAAATAAGCTCATCGTGTTTGGCCAGATGTGCTCGACAGTGGACACAACTGTAAGTGCGGTGACAGCGGGGCAGGTAGCTGCGGAAAGTCTTTGTGGGTAGACAGGCAGGGGCCGGGCCAGGGTCACAGCTGGGCATGACGGGCTGGAGGACGATGCCCTGGCGGGCTGGAGGGGCTGGTGCTGTGCAGCCCCCGCAGAGACGGTCGCAGGTAAAGCAGCGGAGCAGATTGGCTAGAGCCGTGTTTCAGGACGGTAGAAGTGTGGGGGGGCTGCCCGGCCAGGGCCCCCCCAGACGAGAACCAGATAAAAATGGAAATCACCTGGTAAGAAACGAAGGTGTTCGTCAGGGGGGGAGATGTGACCTCATGAGGAGCCGCTCTTGAGCGTCTAAAGAAGATGGGGCTCAGCTCATCTGGACCCTCCCACCTTTGCCATCAGCCCTCAGCTTCCCATTGCACTTTCTGTCCCCTAGAGTCCCATTCTGTTCTGGCAGCGGTTCCAGGCGTCCTGTGCCATGGCCAGGGAGTTGGTACCTCTTGCTCTCAAGAGGCAGTAGCAGCCTCCAGCATTTTCCACTGAGAGCAGCCTGCTGGCACAGACACTGCCTGAGGAGCAACATCACCTGCAGAGACTCCGCTTGGGTCCAGTTCTGTGAGAAACTGCCGCCTAACCTTTGCTCAGAACCTTATAAAAGTGAAGTGTTCCTGAGTTGGTTTTTTGTGGTTGTTGGTTTTTGGTTTTGTTTTTTCTGTCTCAGGGCCTCTGTTTGCAGTACAATTGGCCCACATTTTGGGAAAGAAGGGAGAGGGAACAGGCAGATGGGTGCTCACATCCCACTTAGCCCTTCTCCTGGGGTTGTCCTGAACCCTGGAACTCCACACAACTTGGTAGCTTCTTCAGTATCTCAGACCTTACACGTGGCTGTTCCTTAATCCTGCATCCTGAGCTACACATCCCAGACTAGAGGGAGCACTTGCTGTCTTCCTAGCCTCTGGACCTCATCACTGTTTACTTACTGTTAGCTTAGCTCTGAGTTAAAGACTGGCACCTAGCCCTAGGAGGAAAATTATCTTTCCTCCATCAAGCCTGACAGCTGGACCCATGGAAGACGGGCAGCACATCAGACCAGACTCCTGGGCTAAGCCTGGCAGTGTGGCATCGTGTGAGAGCAACATTAATGGGAAACAGCCGGGTAAGGGGACTCGCTATTTTTAAGAGCTGGGCTTTGGGGCACAAGGCGGAAAATGGCAAACACTGGTGACGGGGCAGCAGCACATGAAATAATTGCAGGGCTCTGATTAAGAATCTTGAGACGCTGGTATCTGCTCACCATCCCTCCAGTCCTGACGTGGCTGAGGGTACTGCAGGCAGGGGATAAGGAGGGAGGTGTCCTCTGGTAACTCCGATAAGCAGGTGAGGTGCCCTATCCTGCAGCTGTGGGTGGGGTAGCCTGTGTCTCCTTCAGAGGTGCCCGCTAACAGCTCTAGTGATGCTGGACCACCAAACAGAGGAGGCAGTCATCATTCCAATTGCCAGGGCAAACGGGCTGTTCTCCTGTCCTTTGTGGTGGCCAAAAGCACCCCGACTGTTCTGTTCTTTTCAAGGCTTGCCATGTAGTCTTTCCACAAATCCCCTTGAGTGAGACCATCTATCTTCAGTTTCTGGTTCTCAACCGTTGGCTGGGTCCCAGGAAGACACCTTGGGCCAAATTCAGGGTGACATTGTGTTCTGGACCTCCTTACTACACAGTTCAGCATCACTCTCTTGATCTGCCTTCAACTTTGCCTTCGAGTTCCCCTCAAGGTTCCCCCTTTAAACACCTACTCCAAGGGACTAGGAGTAGGAGAAGCCAGGTTTGCCCCCTCCCTCTAGCTTCTGCTCCGTCCCCAGCCCTGTCCTCTGTCATTGTCACGCCTCCCTCCCTGTCCCCTGCTTCTCAGTCCAGCAGAGGAGAAGCTGCAAAAAAGGCCAAAAAAAAAAAAATCCCAAGGAGGAGAGTTGGGGTCCTTTCTTTTCCCATCTCTGCCATCTCTTGTCATAGGGTGAAGCTAATCAGGCAAATGACTGGGGGCAGAAAAAAAAACAAAAACAAAGGTGAGTGCTGGGAAGAGGACGATCTGTGATGCTGAGCTGGGGCTGGACTGTAGGAGGTGGGGGGAGCAGAAGGGCTCTCAACTGGGAAAACTGGCAGCGAACGGCAGAAGTGATGAGACAGAGGCCGATGGAACCAGGTGCGAATCCAGTGCCTCCCGGGAATAAAAAAGGGGAGGGGGACTTGCGCGCACAATGGGTATATTCAATTGCTTTGAGGTTCTACCTCCCCCTGGGCCAGCATTTTCAGTATGGTATGGTCCGAATGATTAGCAGAGCAGCCAGCTCCCAGGGCGGGCTTTGGGGGTCTGCACCAGCAGCAAAAACAACAGTGATGTATGAAGCTTGGAGCCAAAGTTGCCGAGAAATAAGTGCGAGAGAATCGTCAGAGCTTGGGGAAGGATGGAGAAGCCGAGAGAGAGAAGCGGAGGCACCGGGGAGGGGGAAGGGAGGACAAAGGGTGGATGAATAATGCTTTTGCAAAGCGGGGAAAGCAACACGCAGCAGGAAGAGAAGATTTGCAAAGGGGAAAAATTGATTTGGAGAAGGGCTGCCCCCTCACCTTGAGGTCTGCTCCAGAGATCTCCGTCTATCTCTCTCAATCCCTCTGCTCTCTCTTCTCTCTTCTCTTTCGGCTCCTTCAGTTGGGAAGGGGATGGGATTGGGTCGTTGGGGGTTTGAGGACTGGGACTGCAGGCTGGATAGCTGCTGGGGGCCAGAGGTGGCCTCTCGTTCTGTACCTCAGTCTGTGGGTAAATGTGGCTGTGTGTTGTGGAACTGCATCATAACACTGTGACTCATCCAACCCCCCACCCCCCTCACCTCCCACGTCAGAGCAGGGCTGGGAGACACAGGAGGCGGGTTGGGAGGGAGGGAGGGATAGAGGGAGGGAGGGAGGGGGCAGGGGCTAGAGGAGTGATGATAGGGAGTGGAGGCAGAGGGATGGCTGGGTTTGGGGTGTGGAGGCTGGTGGTAGGCAAAAGGAGAGATGGGTTGTTAAGGAGCAGGGCCCTGTGACCAAGGAAACAGAACCTGAGGGAAGGGCAGGGATGGAGTTAGGGAGGCAGGGCTGGGGAAGTAAGAGATGGAGACAGAGTGAGAGCCAGGAAGTACACACACACACACACACACACACACACACACACACACACTACAGGATACATTTTTCCACTTCAACTGTGACATCAGCTCTGATGCAGGGTAAAGGAGGATATACCAATTGTCATGGATGACAAACTGGGCTCTCCAGTGTGCTCAGTACTGAGCACTTGGAAGCTTTAGCATCTCAGTGTAATGCCTCCCAAAGAAGTCATAGGTCAAATATGACATCTTGCACCCAAGAAGCTCTTATCAACTACTGCCTCCAAAACAATGTGTGCTGCAAATGGAGATGTCTATGGGACATAGGGTCTTGACTGGACTGTAGACTTCAAGACCACATCATCTAGTGTAAAACCCTGCACGTAGGAGAGACTTACAGAGCAGGGCTTGCTTGCATCTTCAGGCAATGGCCAAGTGTCTGGCTTTGATCTCAAAGACTCCTGAGTCAAAAATCTTAGCTCTGCCAATTATTCACCAGGAACCACGGGCAAGTGACTAATCCTCCTGCGCCACACAGCTCTTCGGCTCCATGAAGCTAATGATATTTACCTCATGGAGAAGTGACTGGGAGAAATGGCACGTACATTTCCAAAGGAGTACCTCACACACAACAGGCACTAAGTAAAGAATGATGTGATTTTCTTTTGTTCCCTTTTTGGTTAACTTTCTAAGCTGGCGTCCAAATTGGAGAGCTTTGTTAGGAGTGGGTTAGTGTTACTTTGGAACAGCGTTCTCCATGTGGGCAAAGAGGCAGGCAGAGGGACTGCCAGTTCCAGGCCAGCCTGGGCTTCATGGTGACATCAGTAATAGATAGAGAGCCCCAAACCAATACAAACAAAAGCATATTCTCAATTTATAACCCCTAAGCCTAGAGAATATGTACTATTAAATATTTGATATTTCAAGAGACATAATACCAAAATTTTGCCTTGTAGAGGGATTACATTTTTTAAAACCAGCTTCCAGTTAAAATTCATCTGACTTAGAATACTTCCTATGTGGTACAGGACTGTGTCACTAAACCATGGACCCAGGATATGCCCCCAACACAAGACAACCTCCCCCTTTTTTGTTTTTCACAGAGGATACCTTACAGAATATGAAAACAGTAGGACTTAGACTTCTAGAAAGTAGTATCCCATCTTTCTTCTCACATGTGAGGGGCGAGGGTCAAGGCAGCGACTATGGGCAATGAGAGATGCTGCTAGCTGGGTAAGAAGAGAGGGGAGTTCTGGATATTCAATCGGGAACAAATCTGGGGTTAGGGAATTCTGAAAAGACAATGTTCGTATCATGAGGGTAGTACTACAGGCCTGGATGTGAGAAGAACTGGCTAAAGAAAAAGAATAGTGTATTCTGGTTACCAGTATTCAAGAAGCTGAGGTGAGAGGATCCCAGTAAGAGGCCATCCTGAAGTACACAGTGAGTTTCAGGCCATTCTAGACTAGAGTGTGAGACTGTGTCTCAAACAGACAGGTTGGCTATGAAGGTGCAAGCCTGTAATCCCAGTATTCCATAGGTAGAGATGGGAGGAGCTGGCATTCAAGGTTCTCAGAAAAACAAAATCCAGAGGGAAAGGTTGAGAGGGGCAGGGGAAGTTTCGTCCGGGCAACAGAAATGAAAGGAAATACGGGAGCTGTAGAGAGACTCAGCAGGTAAATGCACTTGCTGTCAATGCCTGCCTGAAAACCGAGTTCAGTCTCCAGACAGAATCCATGAAGTAGAAGGACAGAGCCAACTTTGAAAAGTTGCTCTCTGGCGTCTGCATGCACGTTGTGGCCACTGCCACCCCGGACATCATCGTCAGCGTCACACACAACATTAGATCAGACAAAGGAGAAAGGAAAGCTAGGGGGAGGACGAGTGTGAGAATCCAGCCTTGAGAGAGAAGGGAAGGTCCTTAGGGCATGGACTTAGAGCCGGGAGCCAAAAGGATATCCATAAATGTAAATCAACAGAAGAACAAAATGACCAAAGATTTAGCTGGAGAGGAGAAGGAGTGGGACACAGACAGGATGGGTTGGGGGTGGGGTGGAGATGGCAGGAGTGCCTAGTGAGACTGGAAATGACAAGAGAGTGGGCAAGCACAGATGATTGATACGCTGCGTCCTTTTTCTGCAATGAAGAAGCGAAGGGGAGAGCCATCTCAAAGGGAGGAGAGGGCTCTTCCTAAAGGCAGCTTGAGATGATTATGCAATATCCACATAAAGATGACCTTCAGGTAACTGGGAGACATCACCTTGAGGGAGCGTGTGGAGGCAAAGAAGACTCAGGAGAATGAGTTCCAAAGAAAGAGGATGAGCTCCTTCGGGAGGCTGGAAGTTTGCTAATGAAGTCTAGTGCTAAAATTCTGAAGAATGGTAAAGGATCAGCCTATGCCTAATAGTTCATTTAAAAGCTACTGTCTGGAGCGAGAAAATGCAGGGTTCAATAAAAATCAATACAATTAAAAAAAAACCCTAATGTCTGCATGGTGAATGAATGAAATAAGTAAAGCAGATCCCCAAAGAAAATGGTGAGAGGTGACAACTTACCTCCCTAAAAACGGAGGGCTGCATAGGGCCAGAAAGGGAAAGGTAGACCAGAAAGCCTTTAATCCGAGGACTCAAGAGCCAGAGGCAGGCGGATCTCTGAGTGTGAGGGCAGCCTGGTACACAGAGTGAGTTCCAGATATCTCGAAAACCAAACCAAAACAAGGAGAGAGAGAGAGAGAGAGAGAGAGAGAGAGAGAGAGAGAGAGAGAGAGAGAGAGAGAGGAAGAAATAAAAAGAAGCAGTACCTGTAACACAGTTACCATAACTACCACACAGGTTCTAGCTGGAATTAAACGAACATGTACCCTCTGCACCTGCGCAGTCATGGAACAATACCTAACAGCTAACACTATGCAATTGTTTGCCCATTATTATAAATGGATCCAACTCCCTAAGTTCTTGGTTTGAATCTGTTTTAGTACATTTCTCATTGCTATGATGAAATACTTGACACAAAAGCAACTGAAAGAAGTTTCTATTTTGACACATGGTTTGGGAGGCAGAGTCCATTGGCACAGGGAAGCTGCAGCAACGGGAGCCGCTACCAGCTGTGGTGTTGGAACCTTGCTCACATCTGGCCAGATGAGGAAGCAGATGGGGTGGAAAGCTGGGTCTTACGCGACTTTTTCCACTTCCTCTTCCGATTCAGCCCAGGACCTCAGGCCCCCAGAACAACAGTGTTGCCCACATTCAGAGTGAGTCTTCCCTCTTTAGTCTCATGCTTTCCTGAAATCCTTTCACAGACACACCCAAAAGGGTGCCTCACTGGTGTTGTTCGTAGGGTTTACTAATTCAATCAAGCTGGAAAGCGAAACTAACCACCAAAAAGCCAACCTCTAAGCCTCATAGTGGTGCACACTTTAAACCCAGCACTCTGGAGGCAGAGGCAGGTGAATCTCTGTTGAGGCTAGCCTGGTCTATGTAGTGAGTTCCAGGACAGTCAGGACAGTGAGACATTGTCCGGAACAACAAAACAAAACAAAAACCCTACATTTACTAATAACTGAATGTTTGGACAAATGCCTCCGATTATCTTAGTTTCCTTCCCGAAGGAAACTGGAGATAATATACCTACCTGGGTTTGAGGGTGTTGTGACATAAGACACCTTAAAAAACTTGGGAAAACACTGTATGAATAAATGAGATTTTTATAGTCTCTTCAGCCTACAATAAAAATTTAAAAGGTGCCAGGCGGTGGTGGCACACACCTTTAATCTCGGGAGGCCAAGGTGAGTGGACCTCCGTGAGTTCAAGGTCAGCCTGGTCTACAAGAGCTAGTTCCAGGACAGCAAGGACTGTTACACAGAGAAACCTTATTAAAAGGCTAACTCAGATACATTATAGGCAATGTGCTTAGTGCTTTACATATATCTCATCCAATCTTCAAAACAACCTTAAGAGGTCGAATACTGTTATTATTCCCATTTTACAGACAAGAGACATCTCAGGGGAAGGCAGCCTGTGGTTTAACCAGTCAAGCAGTGAGCCAACAAGATTCCAAAGGCCCATACTCGTGAAAAGTGGATTGTAGACTTATGGGTAGACGTAGGGGAACCGGTTAGCAGTGGTGTAAATGACTGGCCTTGTATAACTGTCGGATTTACCTATAGAACAGTCCAGATTCTGGCAGAGGTTGATGGATAAGGGCTGATTAATAAGGTAAATATAGGAATTCACTGGGCTTTTATTCTACGTTTACTAAAGTAAACAAGCAAGCAAGCAAACAAACAAAAACCACCATCCTGGCTTGGTGGCTCATGTCTCTAAATTCCAGCTTTCAGAAGGCCCGAGGCAGGAGAAATCACCGCGAGTCCACGGTTGGGTAGCCTGGGCTACAGTTAGACCAGAAAAGAAAGAATGAGGGAGAACAATTAACTGGACAGGCACCCACAAGAGGAAGCTGTTAGCTCTGCGCAGCCTCAAAGCGGTGTGATTGCTGCCAATGTCCCTCCGCCTGGGTCTCCTGCTGAAGCTGGGTTTTGCTAACTTTCTGACTCGAGGTCTAGGCGAGCCGAGGATCCAGTCTGTGAGGCATCTCCCTTTCTGGTCGCCCTTCGCTTTCCTGGACAGCAGATCGGGACAGACCACGTATCCGCCTCCGGCGCGTGGGCGCACCGGCAACGCCTCCTCCCCGCCTCCTGCGGTCTTCCCGCACCAAGTGACGGCACTGCCCCGCCCACCTCGCGCGTCACGGCACAATCCTTGAACTACGACTCCCAGAGGGCCGAGCGGCGGCGCGCGCTCGCCTCCATCCAACTACATGTCCCAAGAGGCATTACGCGACCGCGCCTTCTCCCACCGCGCAAGAACGGAACCGCGTTTGCGTTCCGGCTGGTCTCTAAGTGAGCGTTGTGTCTGGTTGTGCTGCGATTCTGTCCGGAGGCTTCTGTTACGTTCATTTAGGGCCTGTGGTTGTGCAGGTAAGGCTTAATTAAGAACTTCAGCTCACTTTTGCGAGGCCTGGGCAGATTTCGTTGCTGGAGATAACTGCCACAAATGCTGAACCTAGAAGTGCGGTTTAGAATCAGAACTAGTAACTTACGTTTCTTTGGTAGATTGTAATTTACGGTGTTTTTTGTTTTGTTTTTCCTACTGTGATCGCTGTTACGCGAGGACGTGTAAGTTCCCACCGTATGATAGCTGAAGAGTTGGTTCGGGTGTAGATTGGACTGTAGTAGCTAGGAGTCCCAGAGCCGGACGTGCAAATGTTTTCTTAGTCTGAACCCTGTGTCCTGTTCTTTGCACACTATTCAGAGTCTAGTTTCTTCTTGGCTAATAGAGTTGGAGAGCGGGCATCTGTTATTTCTTTTCCAATGGAATGATGGAGCCGGGTGATGGTCGCGCACGCCTTTAATCCCAACACTTGGGAGGCGGAGTTCAAGGCCAGCCTGGTCTACCCAGCTAGTTCCAGAATAGGCTCCAGAGCTACACAGAGGAACCCTGACTCGAAAAAGAAAAGAAAAGAATGATGGAGAGAAACCAGTGTGATCAAGTCTCCTGTTAACAAAATTTAACAAAATCTGTAGGGAGTATTCTCTATATAACCTGGTCATTCGTTTACTCAGTGTTTTCCGTCGAGGTGCGCTACTATTCTACCTACTAGAGATAGGGTAGCAAACAAGAATACCTCTTCCTTCTAGTTGTGGGGAAACTGAATGAAAACAAATACCCAGTCGTAGTGGCATTTTATTTGTCTTTTAATAAATAAAGCTTGCCTGAAGATCAGAGAGTAAAACAACTCCACTGGTTAGTCTTACAGACCAGGCAGTGGTGGCACACACCTTTAATACCAGTAGCCACATTAGTTGCCATAGAAACTTTAATCCCATCTTTAATCCCAGCCCTAGGAAGTGATATAAAACAGGAGGAGACAGCTCACAGACACAGTCTCATTCTGAGATTCTTGGAGGCAGGATCAGGATTGCCATTTTGGACTGAGGTCGAGGTAAGAGCCAGTGGCTGGCTGTTTTACTTTTCAGATCTTCAGGTTGAACCTGGATTCTCTCTGAGTTTTTATTTATTAATCGTGCTTCACCCAGTGAGTCGTAAGGCAATAAGAACTGTGCAGAAAAGGTTAAAGGGATGAAACTTTTGGAAGATTTTGAATGATGGTCTATTGGTGAAAGTTTTTGTCCCCCCCAGCAGCTCCTAAATAAATACAAAGGGTTTTAATATTAATTATAAATGCTTGGCCAATAGCTCAGGCTATTACTAACTAGCTCTTACAACTTAACCTATTTATATTAATCCATGTGCTGTCCCTAGGCTAGTAGCATCTCTAGTCCATTTTGTGTGTCCAGCTCATTCCGCATCTGGCTAGGGACTTCTCTGACTCCACCCTTCCTCTTCCCAGCATTCTCCCTCTGTCAGGCTGTCTTTTCCCAATCTCTTTCTGCCCAGCTATCGGCCAATCAGTTTTTTATTAACAATTATAGCAGTACATATTTACAGTGTAGAAAGATTGTGCCACAGCAGTGGCCTGATGTAATGATTTGAACCAGTGTTTAATTTGGGTTCTAGGTATCGCAGCTACACAGAAAAGATGAGTGAGGAATCCAACGATGACAAGAAGCCAACGACTAAATTTGAACTGGAGCGAGAAACAGAGCTTCGATTTGAGGTGGAGGCATCTCAGTCAGTTCAGCTGGAGTTGCTGGCTGGCATGGCAGAGATCTTTGGCACAGAGCTGACCAGAAACAAGAAATTCACCTTTGATGCTGGTGCCAAGGTGGCTGTTTTCACTTGGCATGGCTGTTCTCTACAGTTGAGTGGCCGGACCGAGGTGGCTTATGTCTCTAAGGACACACCCATGTTGCTTTACCTCAACACGCATACAGCCTTGGAGCAGATGCGGAGGCAGGCAGAAAAGGAAGAAGAGCGAGGCCCCCGTGTGATGGTTGTGGGCCCTACTGATGTGGGCAAGTCCACGGTGTGCCGGCTGCTCCTCAACTATGCAGTGCGCTTGGGCCGCCGTCCTACCTATGTGGAACTGGATGTGGGCCAGGGCTCTGTGTCCATACCTGGTACCATGGGGGCCCTCTACATCGAGCGGCCTGCAGACGTGGAGGAAGGTTTCTCCATCCAGGCCCCTCTTGTGTATCATTTTGGCTCCACCACTCCTGGCACCAACATCAAGCTTTATAATAAGGTCAGTGCTGGAGCTAAGGTGGGGTGGAGGGAAAACTTAAATCAGGGTAGGAAGTAGGGCATTTTGTTACATAAAATAGAAGAAATTAGTCGTGTGGTGGTGGCACTCGCCTTTAATCCCAGCACTCGGGAGCCAGAGGCAGGCGGGTTTCTGTGAGTTTAAGGCCAGGCTGGTCTATGAGAGCTAGTTCCCAGACAGGCTCCAGGGGTACAGAGAAACAATAAATTTTTGCCCTCTAACTTAATCACTTTGGATTTAGAAGAAATCTAAACCTAAATCAGCTTCAGACTGCTAAACATTTTGTGGCCATATTCTTTTTTTTCCCCCTTAGAAAACCAAGCATTTTTTATATTTAATTAGTTCATTTATTTGTGTTTTTCGAGGCTGGGTTTCCTCTACGTAGCCTTATCTCTCCTGGAACTTGCTCTATAGACCACTCTGGCCTTGAACTTTGAGAGTGAGCTGCTTCTGCCTCCATAGTGCTGGGATTTTGTCACCATCTCCCGGCTTTATTTTATCTTTTTTGGTTTTAGACTAGAGTCTTGTACTGAGACCGTCTCATAAAAGAAAAAAAAGAAAGAAAGAAAAGTGTGTGTATGGGGGGGGGGCTTAGGATGTAGTTCCCTCGCCACGCACTTTTCAAGACCTGTGGCTGGGTTCCCAGTCCTGCACACAGACACTGAAGTAGATGGATTTGGGAACTGGAGAGACGGCTCAGTGACGACAAGCCTTGGCTGCCCTTCCACAGGACCTGGGTTCAATTCCAGGGTCCAAGCACCCACTTGACAGTCTGTAACTGTGTAACTCTAGTTCCAGGGAATCTGATACCCTCAGACGGACATTCATGCAGGCAAAATACCAAATCAGTGCACATAAAATAAAAATAACAGACACATTTATCTGTTTTGTGTTCTCATTTTGATATTTTCCAGATTACGTCTCGTTTAGCTGACGTGTTCAACCAGCGGTGTGAGGTGAATAGAAGGGCTTCCGTGAGTGGCTGCGTCATCAACACCTGCGGCTGGGTCAAGGGCTCCGGGTACCAGGCCCTGGTGCACGCAGCTTCAGCCTTCGAGGTGGACGTGGTGGTGGTTCTGGATCAAGAACGACTGTACAACGAACTGAAAAGGGACCTGCCTCATTTTGTTCGAACTGTGTTGCTTCCAAAATCAGGGGGTGTGGTAGAACGCTCCAAGGACTTCCGGCGGGAATGTAGGGATGAGCGTATCCGTGAGTATTTCTACGGATTCCGAGGCTGTTTCTATCCTCATGCCTTCAATGTCAAATTTTCTGATGTGAAAATCTACAAAGTTGGGGCACCTACCATCCCAGACTCCTGTTTACCTCTGGGCATGTCTCAGGAAGACAATCAGCTCAAGTTAGTACCTGTCACCCCTGGTAGAGATATGGTGCACCATCTCCTGAGTGTCAGTACCGCTGAGGGGACAGAGGAGAACCTTTCTGAGACAAGTGTGGCTGGGTTCATTGTGGTGACCAGTGTGGATCTGGAACACCAGGTGTTTACTGTGCTGTCTCCAGCCCCCCGCCCACTGCCTAAGAACTTTCTTCTCATTATGGACATCCGGTTCATGGATCTCAAGTAGTCATTAGCAAGAGCCTCACTTTCTGGACCATGGAAATCTGGCCATCACCCATGGCAGATGGAATGAGATTTGGGGACGAGGAACATCTCGTAGGAAGCACAGACTCTGCCTCTGAAGACAACGGTAGGAGCCAGACTCCTGTACTCTGAACCAAAAGGAGAGACTATGAAGAGAAATGGCTATTTTTTTTTTTTTTTTAAGATCACCTAAGGTGCCACTTTAAATATTCCAAGACCCTGGATAATTCCATGTCTTCCACTGTGCTACCATGAGGGGATTTTTTTGTTACTGCTTTCTGGTCCACATATAGTTCCTGTTATATCACCAGGATGAAAGTGAGATAAAGTTCAAACTTGAAAATAATTATTTTAATAAATATCGTTGTCATATCATAAGTTGTTGTGATTCTTTTTTAATTTCATTTTTCTACCGAAGCATTAGAGAAACTATAGGAAGGGTTTATTGCTAAAGTGTTGTGAGGAGGAGAAACCCAAGAACCTACTTGTGAGCTGAGCATGTTTGTTTTTGTTTTAAGACAGAGTTTCCTTGTGTAGCCTTGCTTGTCCTGAAACTCACTCTAGACCAGGCTGGCCTCAAACTCACAGAGCTTCAGCCTGCCTCTACTTCCTGAGTGCTGGGGATAAAGGTGTGTGCCACCACGCCTACCTGCCAAGCATGTTTTTATGATGGTCCCCACTTGTTTCACACTTAGATGGTAAACCTGTTTCCAGTGCTGGGTGTACTCAGAGATTAGAGACTGGCAATAATCTTGGGATGGTTTCAGCTCTATTTCCTAAAGATAGCCTAATGCCTTTAAAAAAAAATTATGAGTGAGTCTACCTGCCAGAAGAGGGCATCAGATTCCATTTTAGTTGGTTGTGAGCTACAATGTAGATACTGGAAATTGAACTCAGAACCTCTGGAAGAGCAGAGCTCTTAACTACTGAGCCATCTCTTCATCCCCCAGTCATTACCTTATAGTTAAAGCTATCCTTCCTGTTGTCTGTTTGTCTAGAATCAAGTTTCTGTGTTCAAATGTACTAGAGCGTTTGGGTATAAAGCTGGGCAATGTGTACAATGTTCTGCCTGCGTGTATGCTTGCAGGCCAGAAGAGGGCACCAGATCTCACTACTGATAGTTGTGAGCCACCATGGGGTTGCTGTGAATTGAACTCAGGATCTCTGGAAGAGCAGCCAGTGCTCTTGACCTCTGAGCCTCTCTCCATCCCTATCTCCCAATTCTTTATTGCGCACATATGCACTCATTAGAAACTGTTTTAAGTGGGGAACAAAATAAAGTTTTATGAAGCTTGCAGCAAAAGAATAAAAAAGGCAAGTAGTATACAAAAGCTTAAATTTGGGCATATGGGATAGTCAGGAAGGGCCCTTACTGAGAATACATCCCCAGAAGACCTGGAAAAGTTAAACGGCACTTATGCAAAAGCTTCCTCATAGAGGAAACTACAAAATCCAAAATTAAAAAAAAAAAAAAAAGCTGAGCTTAGTGCTAAGGAGAAAGAAGTGTAGTTGGGTGTAACAAACAAAGCAAAGGTGAGTCTGTAGGGAGCTTGAGAGACCAGAGAAAGTGCTCATGAATCCGAGTCAAGCAGACTTTATCCATGCACAGCAGCAGGAGAGACACAGGACAAGGGTCATTTAGCACAGGAACGACAATGCACTTCACACTCGACAGATTTCCTTCTGGCGTTGTCATACTCGATTTTGGTTGATTTTCTACTGCTCTCGCCTACTTCCCTGTCCTCTGTCCCTGTCTACCTCCAGGAACACCCACGCCCCCCCAAACACATTTTTTTAACCCAGTCTTCATTTTGAAAAGATCATTGCCCTGTGGAGAATTGACTACAGAGGGCAGGTCTCTGGAGAAGCCAGAGACCAATGGGATGTTTTCGTGTCGGTATCCAGGTGCGACTTGGTGGGGAACAGATGAGGGGAGTGTTTCCATTTGTGCTTGGGGATATTTGAATGTCAAATGGATAAGACCTGCTGACAAGAAAGATGAGAAGAGAATGGGATCGAGGATGATGATTCATGGTGGAGTCTGTGTGTGCTTTATATTTTATGTGTATGAATATTTTGCCTGTGTGTATGTATGTGCACCACATGCATGCAGGTGACTGGGGAGGAGGTCAGAACAGGGTGTCAGATCCTGACTTGAAGTTTAGCCTGGGAGTGCTTTCTGGGTGCTGGGAATCTCTGTAACAGCTCTGCCGGTCCTGGAACTCACTCTGTAGACCAGGCTGACCTCGAACTCAGAGATCCACCTGCCTCTGCCTCCCGAGTGCTGGGATTAACGGCATGTGCCACCATCGCCTGTCTATGGAAATCAAAATTCTTTGATAAAGTAGTAAGTGCTCTCTCTTTCTCTCTCTCTCGTTCTTTATTTTTTTTGGGGGGGGGTGTGTCTTCTCTGTGTAGCCCCGTCTGTCCTGGAACCTGCTCAATAGCCAGGTTGGCTTCCAACTCAGAGATCTGCATGCCTCTGCCTTCCAAGTGCTGGGATTAAAGACATGTGCCACCATACCTGACGGTTTAGTGCTCTTGACTGCTGAGTGCATGTGTGTGCACTGTTGAGATAAGGATCACTCTCAGACTCAGAATTTCTCCATAGTACAAGTGCTGGAGTTACTACATGTGTCACCATACTTGACTTATATAAGTTTTTAAAAAATTTATGTCTTATGTATGAATGCCTTGCAAGTATCCCTGCATGCCAGAAGAGGGCATCAGATCCTTTTATAGAGGGTTGTGAGCTACCATGTGGTTGCTAGGAATTGAACTCAGACTCTCTGGAAAAGCAGTCAGAGCTCTTAACAGCTGAGCCATCTCTCCAGCTTCATAAAAACTTCTAAATTTTTTAACTATTTTATTTATTTATTTATTTATTTATTTTTGAGACAGGGTTTCTCTGTGTAACAGTCCTGGTTGTCCTGGAACTCTCTGTAGACCAGGCTGGCCTCCAACCCACTGAGATCTTCTTGCTAACTCAGTCTCCTGACCCAAGGTTAATTTTATTAGCACAAATGCAAACTCAGGGTTCACAGTGTGATCGAATATCTCCCAACATACAGTGCTTTTAACTGTAACTTAGCAATGTAGGTGCTGTGAAAATGGAAACGAGGAACAAAGGATGGAGGTAAGAGGCCAGACAGGGTTGGGATGCAGTTCTAGGGGCAAGGCTTTGGATTCCATTCTCAGCACTGGAAAGGAAACAGGCTGGTGTGGGGGTGGTGACAGAACGTGAAGCATTCTGGGAACTAACCAAAGAAACCTCACTATGGATCTGGACGCACTGATGTGGATCAAAATTGGCCTTGGAAAGCAGTCTTTGAATGGTGGGGGATAAACTGTCAAGGCACTGTACAGGGAGGATGTTAGATGCAGACTTATCAGAGGGTGGAGAGTTGGCAGGACGGTTTAGCTGATAAAGGCACGGTTGCTAAACCTGACAGCCTGGAGAAAACTGACTCCCACAAGTTGTCCTCTGACCTCCATACATGTTCTGTGTCACGTGTGTGCCTCTTCTACCTCACAAAAGCAAGGAAGAAAATATGCAGTGAAGGGAATAGGATCCAGAGAACAAAGAGAAAGACTGTCTTTTTGTTGGAGGGAGGCCGCTTATTGGTTCCCAGCTGCTCTCCACTTGTTCCCCCCAGCTGCCTAGAACTGAAATAATCACACAGAAACTGTATTAACTAAATCAGTGCTTGACCCATTAGCTCTAGCTTCTTATTGGCTAACTCTTACATATCAATTTAATCCATTTTTATTACTTTGTGTATCGCCACGTGGCTGTGGTTTACCGGCTAAAGTTTGGGTATCTGTCTCTGGTGGGGGCTACATGGCTTTTCCCTGACTCCACCTTCTTTCTCCAGCATTCAGCCTAGTTCCCCCCCCCCCGCCATGCTCTGTTCCCCTATAGCCCTGCTATAGGCCCCAAACAGTTCCTTTATTTATCAATGGTAATCACAGCATACAGAGGGAAATCCCACATCATCTTTAGAAAGATGCTTACATTTGGCAAGTATGCCAAGCATCCAACCCAAGGCCTTGCAAATGCTAAGCCCAAATTCTGTCAGTGAGCTTCACCCCCAGCTCCAAAAAGATTATTTCAAGAGGACAAGGAGTGAAGATAGGATTTTAACAGGAAGAAAGTTAAAAAAAAATGCAGTCATTTTTACACTGCTGAAGGAAGACATTCTTCGAAGCCTGTCCTGGAACTAGCTCTTGTAGTTGAACTGGCTGGCCTCCAATTCACAGAGATCTCCTGCCTCTGCCTCCTGAGTGCTGGGATTAAAGGTGTGCGCCACCACCACCCAGCAAAGGAAGGCATTCTTTTTGCTAAGTTAACTCTGGCACTGGCTTGCCATATACAGACGTAGGAAAACTCAGGCGAAGGGCATTTTGAAAAAGCGTAGATATGCAGCACGAGAGAAAGCACCAGGTATTTCCTGACACACTTGTCAAGTAATTTATTTTAAATGTGATGATCTGGATAATATATTGTTTTGGTCTATTTTTTTTTTTTTTGAGACAATGTTTCTCTGTGTAGCCTTGCCTGTCTTGGAACTTGCCTACAGACCAGGCTGGCCTTGAACTCGCAGAAGTATTTGTGTTACATCCAGTGAACCCTTCTTTCTGGGGTACACGTTTTGCCATCTTAAGGAAAGGAGAATGGACTCTCTGTTAATCCTTTGCTAGTGTTCACCCAGCAGAAACTGAGTTTAGTAATCCAGCAGTTTTACTACGCCTCTGGAGAGCCTAAGGCATTCGGTACCTCTGGTGGGATGGTGGAATGCTTTTTCCGTTTGGTGTGGCCTGGTCAACAGACACGATTGCTCATCCAGGTTCTGAGCAGAAAAATCGAGCTGGCAGATGGGCCAGTGGGTGAAAGCGGCTGCTGGGCAAGCCTGACAACTCGAGCGTCACCCCTGGAAGCCAAGAGAGCCAACACCTGAAAGGTGTCTCACCCCACCCGCCTCTCTTTCATATAGCTGAGGATTTGAAAAGTAGTCAACATGAACCCGGATCAGTTGTAATAAATGCTGGGTTGAGAACAGTAGTAAAATTGTATCATAGGAGTACAAATGATAATATACACCATGTCAGAGAAGGAGACAGACTAGACTCTAAAGAACAAAGGGTAGATTTGTGCATTAACTTGCGGCCTAAGGCTAAAATGTCAAAGTTAAATCTGCAACATTTAAAGTCAACCCAGGGAGACAATGACAGAACTCGGAAATCACACTGGACACACGACACACGAGAGACCTTGGCTTCAGGGAAGTGGCGGGTGGGACTCCTTTTCCAAGGGCTGTTATGTAACAGAGCTGTTCTACAAATGAGAGACGGCCTGGAGCCGTGAGAGGAGAGCCCTATGGCAAAGCTACAGGGTCCACAGCTGTCTCGGGCTAATTAGGGCAAAACGTAGTGCCGTAAGAGTCGGCCAGCAGCTCGCCAGGGACGAGAGCTGTTCTAGAAAGCCTTCTCTTTTCAGCCTGTTTTCTCAAACTGGGTGAGGTCAAGGCGCCCATCCCTTGGGTAGCCGCGGAGGTGTCTATGCTCACACAGCGCGCTCTCCTAGGGCTTCACTCCATCGCAAGACGCTATGGCTCCAGGGCCGACAGCCACGCTCCTTCATCTATCATAGCCAAACTGGCAGGACACACTCCTTACATTGCTCTACTAACCCTGCCGCCACCTCCCTCCACGTGCGAGCCACAGCCCACGCCAAGCCATCACTCAGATATTTTGCCGGGGTGTGGGAACTGGCCACGCTGAAGACTTTTCGCCCACGGATTGTTTTAAATAAAGTTTTTCTCAAAAAAAAAAAAAAGGGGGGTCGGTGATGGTGTCCTAGCGAGGCCTCAAGCGATTGACCAATGAATGAAGAGGCAAGGCAGGAAGCCGGAAAGACCTACCGCTGATTGGCTGGCGTAGACGCTTGTCAGGACTGTACCATGCTAGCTCGGAGGAGGCTGATGAACTAAGAAAGGGCAGCGGCTTGTTCTTTTGAGTATTTTCGGGACGTACGAAGACTTTTCTTAGGAGGTCTCCTTGAATACACTAGAATAGGGAGGCAGACAAAAGAAGAGAGAGCGCTCGCCCGCCCGGCTCCCCTGTCCCCACTTTCTGCAGTCCGCCAGGCCCCTCTCCCGGCCAGCGGCCAGACACGACGGCCTCCCGGGCGCGCTCCCGCGCCCCTACGTGCTTGCGGCGCCGTGCCCCGGCAGCCAATCCGAAGACGAGGTCGCCGCGGTCGCCCGCGGTCGCGCGCACGCCGCCGGGCGGCGTCGGGGGCGGGGGGAGCGGGCGGGAGGGAGTGGTGAATGGGAGAGTGGACGGGGGCGGGCGCGGCGGCGCGAGCCGCATGAATGAGAAGAACGTGCCCCGCTAGAGACGTCGCCCGCGCCCGCGCCGGGGAGCCAATGGGAACGCCGCGAGACCCGGAGCCCCGAAGCTGAGGGCCACGGTCGCGCGCCGGCTCGGAGGCGAGCGGCGGCCGTCGGGAGCGCGCGGCGGCGGGGCGGGCGTGGAGCGTGCGGGGGCCGCGCGCTGCCTCTCAGAGGCCAGACGGCAGTGCTGGGAGGCGGCAGCGACGACGACGACGGCTGCGACGGCGGCGACCACGACGGCGGCCGGTGACGGGCACCGCGCCGGGGGTGAGTCCCGGGGACGCTGGCCCCTGCGGAACCGGAAGTGCCGGGCTACTGAGGTGGGAGGGGAGAGTGACCTCTAGGGAAGGGGGACCGCGGAGGGGAGGAGGTTAAGGCCCTCGGGCTCCGTGGGCCCCCGAAACGGACGGCCGCGGAGTCCGGAGAGCCACGGCCACCGGGGCTCGGAACCGGTTGGTGCCGGGCTGCCCGGTTGCGGAGCCGCCGCCCCTTCCGTCCCCGGCCCGCGATTCTCTCCGGGCCGGCGGGCCCTGCTCAGTTTTCTGGCCCAGGGGTTTGTCAGCTCGGCTGCCGGGTGGGGACCGGATCCCGGTCCCCTTTCGCCGCTCCATAGCTCAGGCCCCTGGCCCCACATTCGGCTGATACTTATTTTGGCCAGAGCTTCGCCCAGTGGTTATTTGTTCTTTCTCCCGTCCACCCGCTGCTTCTCCCTACCCCCCCCCCCCCATCGACCAGGTGCTCCATGCCTCAAGTACTTTGTACTTTTTACAAGTGGGAGCTTAAATGTGTTTGACAGTATTTTATCTGTAGGAGTCTTATTCATAGACAGGTCTAAAGTTCCTCAACCACTTGGCCAAATGAAACCACTGAAATGAGAAGCTAAGAAGTGACTAAAGTTATTAGAAGCAGTCGTAGAATCACATGCATGATCCATTGCAAACCAGTTTTGGCTTCTTGGGTTTGCTTCCTGGTTAATGCCATCTTGTCCAGGGTAATCTGAGGTTTGCATCTCCATCCTTCGATCCCAGTACGTGTCAACTCTATATCAGACATCTCTTCTGCCTCGTGACAGTGTATAAATTCACCTAATGTGTATAAGAATCTGTCGACAGGTGCTTGGGTACCTACCTCAGCCCGTGATGGCAATACTCTTAAACTTCGGCTGCGGTGTTTGATCTCATAGCTTATGTGCCTCTTCTGTATGGCCTCTCCATTGCCATAGATTCAAGTTTACTGGACTGTGCTATAATGCTTAGTTATTGGAACAGATAATACCTGTGCTGTCGGTGGCACTGCTCCTCAGGAACTGCTTGTATTGAACCTTAACTAAAGCCTTCAAACTGCATATCCTAAATTGTTTGTTTTATAAAATTTTTGTTGTTGTTTTGAGACAGGACCTCTCTACATAGCCTTGGCTGTCCTGGAACTCACTTTGTAGACCAAGCTGGCCTCGAACTCACAGAGGGCTGCCTGCTTCTGCCTCCTGAGTGCTGGGATTGAAGGTGTGGGCTACCACACCCGGCTCCGTGTTTGTTTTACACATTCATATTTTTATTCTGCGATTCCCCCCACCCAGTCAGCGTGTGTCATACACATTCTTGTGCACTTGGCTGAGCCCGCTGTGGATCCACAGAGCGTGACTGATGAACCACACTCACCCTTCCGGTTTCGTGTCTTCTCTTTCTGCACCACATCCCTTTGCTGGGACTTGGTGTGTTCTTATTTATACCTAATCCATTATTTTATCTTGTCCCTTCTAATATCTTAACATTTCAGATGACAGTCTCATTCATATCTCAGTATGTGGTTCCAAAACTGCTTGGCCTTCCATGACTGCTGTACCATGGCAGTATTGGTCTGTGTGACTTTTATTATGTAGTGGGATCTGCAGCAGTACAGGGTTCAAACTAATGAACCAACTTCACATAAAATTTAAGGAATGTAATTTTTCTTTGGAGTTTTGAGGAAAACATTTATTTTAATAGTACTGTACAGATCAAGAATTTTGCTTTTTCCATTTAATAATGATACTTAGGCCTAAATTCATCAAACAGAAATAATCATAAAATCGGGACTAAATTGGATCTGGTTTGTAGGATCATGAGAACTTATTACAATCTTTGGGTTTTCATTCTAATGTTGCTTGCCTGCTCCCTCCCCCCCTTTTTTTGTTTTAAAACTAAGCCTCACTATGTAGCACTGACTGGCCTTGAAGCTATACATACCAGAGTGGTTTGGATACTCAGAGCAATCCACCTGCCTCTGCCTCCTGAGGTTAATGGTGTTCACCACTATTCCTGAGTGGTAACTGTAGCAGGCTCCTTTGCCTTCTGTGTTCTAGGTAAAAGAAGAAGTTATAAATCTCAGGACATATTTGATGTTTTTAATAGCTGCTGTTGGTATCAAATGATATAGTACTTGAGCAATAGCACTGCTTCTTTCAGTTAAAGTTTTTTTTTTGTTTGTTTGTTTTATTTTGTTTTGTTTACCGAGACAGGGTTTCTCTGTAGTTATCAAGCCTGTCCTGGAACTAGCTCTTGTAGACCGGGCTGGCCTCGAACTCACAGAGATCCACCTGCCTCTGCCTCCCGAGTGCTGGGGTTAAAGGCCTGCGCCACCACCACCTGGCTAAAATTCTGACTTAAGCAAAAATCTTGGTCTGTCAATCCTAAGTTATCATTAGGCATATGGTGTGGTAGAAAGGGTTTATGTCAGCATAACCCTATGTCTGGGGTTCTGAACCTGGCTACACAGGTGATTCAGTGGAATGGCTTCAGGCCTTCTCTAGCCTTCAATTTTACAGAATAGGATAAGGGACTCTGTCACCAGATAATGCGGGTAAAGTGCTTTGAGATCACCAGATGAAAGCATCCTGTAGAATTAAGGTGCTGGTGTTGTGTTGTTACTGTGATCAACAGAAATAATTGCTACTCTAATCATACTGGATTATGAGCAGCTTAGTTTGCCTCCTAATAGGCCTGTGTTAGGAGTTAAAAACTATTGAATTTGGAAGAAAATGACCAATCCCTTTGTTGGATTGAGTTTCTCATAGAGAATATTTCATTTCTTGGTGCAAGATCGTTTCTTACCCAGGACCCTTAGATGATTACAAAAGGCTAAAAATTGAACTTCTGCTTATGTGGTGTTGTCGCTAAAAGGCGTAAGCATAGAGAGACACAAAAAGGAAATGATAGTTGCTGTCCTATTTTTAAGCTTCCTTTCTTCATTGTGGGAATAAATATTCTCTTTGTCCAAAGAGAAATATCTGTTTTAGTAGTGCCCTTCACTTCTGTGCCCTTGTTTTTAGACTTTATATTCTTGGTGTGCAATGTTACTGCATTTTAGTCAGGAGAGATGGGCTTATAAGAGCGAGTCCTTGGATGACCTTAGGTCAGATAAAACTAGGTTCTCCTCCTTCCAAACAGAGTAGCCCTTAAAAAGGTGAAGGACTCTGAATATATTTTCTTTCCATTTAGAGTTCATCTCCACATGCATAGAAGTGAAGTCTTCCTTTCAAAAGGCACTTTTTAATAGTTGCTTGTGGGGCTTTAGCCTTTGGGGTTCTTAAGAAATACCATGAAAGAATTTCTTTGATAAAAATATTTGGTTTTCTCCAGGTAAAGCACCGTATCCCAGTTAAATTCTGCATCAAGGAAGCCCAAGATTGAAGACAAAGATCAGAGACACTGACTAGCCTGGAAACAGGGACATCTTTGGAACTTTCTCTACAGTAATCTTTCAAACTACCACCAGGTGAAATCGATTTCATCTTCCTCTGCTTATTGAAAGAACATGGCTTCAAGGATTTTAAATTTCCTTTTAGTTTTTCATGAACTCTCTGGGAAAAGAAACCCTTAAAGGGCTTGGGAATAAGAAGAAGAGATTGAAAACGGACAATACCGCTGTCTGTTTTTCTCCCCCTTCAAAGAAAAGGATTTACAACTCAACCCTGTAACAGCTGTTGTCTAGCTTTGGCCACCAGGAGAGAAGTAAATAAAATACAATCACCATTGCCAGACAGCGCTGGTGAAGCCAGGTGTGAGAGTGGTGCCGAGGAGACTGCCGAAAGGGACAAGGACTGCAGCGGAAGATCGGCTTTCCTCAAAGCTGAAGGGACCCCAGGTTCCTTCTGGGATTAAAATAGAATCCTAGTGCACGCCACTTAGGTGGAAGTGTGGTGTTGTGGAGGGGCTCTCGCAACTCCCCAGAAGAGCTAACGCTTCCTGTCCTCTTCTTTTTGAAGACCTGCCTCCATCCATGAGCTTCACCTTGATCTGCTTGGCTCTCCATGTTTTCCACCTGCAGCTGTTTGCCTGCACACAGCCTTCTGTTTGTCTCCAAGTTTTAAGTTGTACACATTGTGCTTCCTAGTCTCTTTTTCTGCTTTGTTCTGGGGAGGTGGTTATTGATCATTTGAAATCACCTTTCCCCCTCCCATGTGCTTTCCTTCATTTGAGATCTTTTGACCTTTATTTTTGTTTGGGAGGGGGAAGGGTGATAATTTTGCATTTTCTGTTTTCCCCCGTTTCTTTCCTCTCTGTTTCCCTCATCCCATTTTCTTGTCTGTTCTGCCGCTGTGTGGGCCTGGGCTATGCGGCAGGGCACATCTTTCATCAGAGCTCCAACATGCCCGCAGAGTCTGGAAAGAGATTCAAACCCAGCAAATATGTACCGGTCTCAGCAGCCGCCATATTCCTAGTGGGAGCTACAACACTCTTCTTTGCCTTTACGTGAGTTTTCTCCAGCAGTGGCATGTGGGGGTGGGAGGGCCATGCCATGGAAAGTGAAGACTATTTTTTCTTAGTTTCATAGTTATTCGGAAGGCCAGTAGATGACTGTCCTTTACTCTATTGGTGTTTCCTACTTCCCTCTGCTTCCTGTCCTTTGGACTCACAGATGTTTTCATGATTTCCTATCTAGTTCCATCAGAGGTGATTTAAACTAGGAACGAAGACAGAAGACACCTCAGAGAGGCTTGAAGTTTAAATGAGAGAAAGAGAATTGGATTAGACTTAAATCCTTTTTTCCTTCTTTCTGTTTTTTTTTTTTTTTTTTTTTTTTTTTTTTTTTTTTGAGTCAGAGTCTCCCTACAGAACCCTGGCTATCCTAGAACTTGCTATGTAGAACAGACTGGCCTTGAACTCAAATAGAACCTCTTGTCTGTGCCTCTCAAGTGCTGGGGTTTCAGTCTTTTCAGATAGTCACACCTGGGGTGTCTGAGCCACAGGCTAGAGATTGTGGAGCCTGAGGACCTCAGAGAGGTTTTTCTTTTTGTCTTTTTGAGACAGTATCACCGTGTTGCCCTTGTTGTCCTGGAATTCCCTAAGTAGATCAGTTGATCAAATTTGTGTTAATCTTTCCTCTGCCTTCTGTATTGTGTCTGGGGTTGTAGACTTTTCTTTCTTTCAATTTTATTTATTTATTTATTTATTTAATTTTTTATTTTTTTTGAGGCTGGCCTTGAACTCCACCTGGGATTAAAGGTGTGTGCCACCACTGTCTGGCCTGTAGACAAGTTTTTACCATGCTATGCCGTAGTTGGTTTTGAGATTTGAGAATTTTGAGACATAATTTTGCCGTGTAGCCCAGGCTGGCCCTAAATCTATCATCTTCCTGCCTTAGCCTTCTGAGCACTGTGAGAATTGATTTAAGTTATGCTAATGAGACAGTTTTGGTTTATAGTGTTACCGGGATGCTTTTCTCTTTACTTCTAAGAGCTAAGGCCTGGAGACAGGAAAGAGCGGGCTTTATTTAGGAAGAAAATACTAGGAGAGTCATTTGCACTAGTTTCCACTGAAAGGAATTGGAGTTCTTGTGGTCATTAGTTCTGATGGGAAAGGTAATTGGCATTCAAAGATACCTACCTCTATTAGAGCCTGGGGTCTCACTCAACCTTTCTAGTTAGGATCGAAAGGCTGTTTTATTACACTTGTTTTACCAGAAGAGACTGATTTTCCCCTTTTCCTGTCCCCAGTGTGGTAGCTGTGGCCACCTAGCAAGTGTGTTTTCTGTTAGGAATTTGTAATGAGCCTACACTAGCCTTCTGAGCTTTATACTGTTGAGTCACTTCTTAGAGTGGTCAGTGAACCAAGATCTTCATTTTCATTCTCTTTTCCTGTGTAACTCGTATGCTGCCTTTGACATGTTGAGTAGCAAAAGGAGGGATGCTTCTTTGGTATCAGAACGTGCTCTGATTTTTGCTGTTTTGGTGTAAGCAGACTCAAACCTGTAGCTTACCTTTGTGCTTTAGTAGCAGTTGTGCTGGGTCAGGAGAGGTCTGTGATTGGATCAGGCTCATACTTTTAGGCCTACCTAATGGGAATGCCCATTTCTCTTTGAGAGTCAAGCTCTTGGAGTAGCTAAAGTATTCAGGGGAGTAAGTGGTTTTTCTCTTTCAAACTGTTGTTGAGATCAGACATGCAGAATCCTTATTTTTAATTTGTTAATCTGAAACCATTGAAATGCTTGGCTTGTTATACCAGTTTGTCCACAAAGAATTGTCCTGACAGGCATTGTCTTCTTCAACTGATAGTTGAAGCTATTTAACCTACTTTTTCATCCCTTGGTGCCTGTTGAGTTGGGTCCCTCTTTATTTCATGTTGTGTCAGCCGCAGCAAAAGTTGTTTGTGGTGCTCCAGGGTCTTGTGCATGGTAGCTGGGTGTTTTGAACACTAAACTCCATCCTTAGCTTGGAGGAAAAGCGGAGGATGTTATTAACTCTATTTGGAATTTCTGTTTCTAATACAAATTTAAGCCTAAATCGTAGATGAGAGTCCCCATCATTAATCTCTACAGAGTAAGTTAATGGGCTCCTGTTTCTTACCAAAGTCTCACATGCCCACCCTGTAGAGTCATAAGCACTCTGTTGATTGTACTTTTATCACCTGACTGGATTTGTCTGATTTTGGTGCCCTCAGAGGCCAGAAAGGGTGTTGGATACCTAGGAGCCAGAGTTACATAGGTTTATGAGTGCCATGTGGATGATGGGAATCCACAGTTATGGAAGACCTGTAGTTGCCTTAAACACTGGGCTATCTGCATCCCCACCACCTAGCTCTTGCTACCTCTGAAAGTCTTCTCTCTTTTCCATCTGACTCAGGTGTCTCCTCTGTAAGCTTTTTTTTTTTTTAATATTTATTTATTTATTATGTATACAATATTCTGTGTGTGCCTGAAGGCCAGAAGAGGGCACCAGACCTCATTACAGATGGTTGTGAGCCACCATGTGGTTGCTGGGAACTGAACTCAGGACCTTTGGAAGAGCAGACAATGCTCTTAACCTCTGAGCCATCTCTCCAGCCTCCTGTAAGCTTTTCTTTGTTTTTGTTTTTGCTTTGTTTTGTTTTTTGTTGTTGTTTTGTTTTGTTTTCAAGACAGGGTTTCACTGATTTTGGAACCTGTCCTGAAACTTGCTCTTGTAGACCAGGCTGACTTCAAACTCACAGAGAACCACCTGCCTCTGCCTCCCGAGTGCTGGAATTAAAGGCACTGAGGCACCATTCTTAAGAATGGGCTTTTTTGCATTCCTTCCTTTGAGATTCAGTTCCTTGAATAGTTTTAAAACTATGTGCCATGTGCAAAAGAGTTCATGGCTTTGAATGGAGAGGTAAAGAAGGCTCTTTTTGAGCCCACTTCTGTGGGGTCATAAATCTGTAACTGCTCTGTCACCCGCCTGTTCTTTTCACTAGGTTACAAGTGGCTCTTACATCAGTCTAGGTCCCAGGTGATAATTACTCTGGGACCTGGAGGACTGGGAGCAGGAAGAAGAGTTCCTTTCAGCTGGCAGACATAATTAGTGGAGGCATGTAGGCTTCACCTAATTAGGAACAATTTACCCTCCATGCTGCTTTGTTAAGTAGGGAAAGCTATGAACAGAAATTACCAGTTAGGTCTGGTCATCAAAGAAATAATGATGCTTTTCTGCCCCAGAGAAGTCTGCAAAGAGTAGTTGAGGTTCTGCGTAGAATTGATTCTCTGACTTCATTTGTTCAAACAGGAGTGGCAAATATCCTGCCTTAATTCATTTCTCTCTTTGCTGTTTGGGTAGGAGAGTATCTGCTTAAGTAAGCACACCCTTTCCTGGTCAGGCACTAGAATTTGCATCTAAGATAATGCATCTGGGTCCCATCTGTTGTAGTTTAATACTTTTTGTTTGTTTATCGAAACAGGGTTTCTCTGTAACCCTTGCTGTCTTGGAACTCACTCTGTAGATCAGGCTGGTCTCAAATTCAGAGATCCACCTTCCTCACTGCCTTCCGAGTGCTGGGGCTAAAGGCACGCACCACCATAGCTGTCTACTTTTTTGTTTTTGTTTTTTTCTTTCGAGACAGGGTTTCTCTGTATAACAGTCCTACTTGTCTGTTCTGGAACTTACTCTGTAGACCAGTCTGGCCTCAAACTCAACAAGTTCTGCCTGTCTCTGTCTCCCAAGTGCTGGGATTAAAGGCATGCACCACCACCAGCCAGCTGTTTTTTGTTTGCTTGTTTTGTTTTGTTTTGTTTTGTTGTAAGACGACATTCTCACTATGTAGCCCTGGTTGGTTTGGAACTCATTGTGTAAACTAGGCTGACCTCAGATTTATAGACATCTGCCCGCCTTTGCCTCCTGAGTATTGGGATTAAAGATGGTTGTCACCATGCCTGTCTTTGGAGGTCAGGAGACTGAGTTTGATACTTTGTTAATGTTTCTGAATCTCAGTTTTTCCTTCTGTCTATAAAGAAGTTGAACTGGAGCACTTTATTTCAGCTGTATAAACTTTCCTGGATGGCACCGCACATGAAATTTCAGTACATAAGACAAAAAGTAGGAATGTTGTGATTCAAGTGAGACTAATTTAATAAGTCCAGCTACTGGTGCTTCTGTCTTTACCGTTCCCAGGTGCCTCAGAGCTCCTGGCATCGCTATGGGTATCATTACATTGATCTTCTCTAAAGTGTCCTTTGGTTCAATCTCAACTTTCTGTTTAAGTTGGGGAGAAGAGGTAGGGGATTTCTGTTTTTGGTAAAATAAAAAGCAGGTTAGAAATCCAGACACTTTCCAGAATCCTATCCATGGTACAGCTCACTTCCTTTTAGTTCCAGCCTCAGGTCCCTTCCAACTTTTCTGTCTACAGATTTAGGCAGCCTCTGTGGCTTTTTTTCTTCTCTTCTCTTCTCTTCTCTTTCATTCCTGTGGAGGTGTCAGCACCTGATGTTAGTGGGAACAGTCTTGTGATCTGCGGAGGCTCATTGAGCAATGGTTGCTCCTTTCCTTCCCACACGGTTTTCCTCTTCTAGGAGTAAGTGCCCAGGTCCTGCAGCACACATGGCTCAGCTGCTGGAAATCACAGGGTCTAGAAGTCCAAAAGAGCACAGGTTTTAAGAGAAACCTGTGAACCTGTCCGAGGACAAAATGTTTTCCTATGGGATCTTGAAGAAAGCGTTCCTTGATGAAATTCTCGGCAGGAAACGGGACGTTCATTCCAGTCTTCTCATCAAGAAACACTAGATAGACGGTCAAGCAGTGAGCTAGGCTTGGGTGGAATGCATGGGCCTTGGCTGTAAGTGTGCTTGAATCTCTAGTGCCTCAGCTGGGGATGGGGTGATATTAAGCTTGCTGGAGCTGGAGTGACAGCTGATGACAGTGGTAATGGTTCCCGTGTCTTCTGTTTGGTGAATTCTCAATGCTATACATGCTAGTTAGACTAGTAGCAGAGCATGCCATGTGTCTATCTCAGCCTTTGGGTGGGAAAGAGAACAACCTGTCCCAAACAAAGACAAAAAGAGCAGATTCCCCCTCAAAAGAATTTTAGCATCTTTTCAGACATTCTCCTTCATTTTCATGTGTATATTACGCAACTGAAGCAGCAAGCTTAAGAGTTTCTTGTGAACTGAGACAGGATTAAAATCTACAACCTGACTGGCTTTTTCTTTCTAGGAACTTTTTCCTTTGTGTAGTAGAAAGGGCTAGAAAGGCTAGGGAAACAGGGTTTCAGGAGCGTGTACGTTGAAGCCCCCACTTCCCTTTTTACTTGGCATTGAAAATAGGCATAATGAATGGGTGGGCAGAAGAACCTGTTCTACCTGGGGTGGTTTATGTCTGGGAATCCCATCAGTGAGTCAGCCTTCTGGGCTGCAGCCACTCCCTAAGCTCCTGCGCTCTGTGATTATTACTTACAGAGTTAAGGACAAGTTCTGACTTCTCTCCTTAGCTCCGGCTGCACCTCTCTCCATCAAAGGCAGCCGATTCAAACAGACAGTTGTGGTGGTCATCTTGGAACCTGGTGTAGTGCTAAGGCAGTGGAAAAGCTTTTTCTCAAGACAAGGAGAATATAGGCTGTGGCTGGAACAGTCTTTGCTCAGATGGTTAAGGTGGATTGTTTCCAGCTACAGTCCTGGGGCTAGAAGCAGTAGGTCTGTGAGTGTGGAAGATACTGTTCATGAAGGGGAATGATTCAAATCACTCAGACATGCTGCCAGTGTGGGAACGGTCTTTATTTGGCAGTGCATATACTCAGTTCCACGATTATACATTCACTGAGACATGCTGATAGAGATTGAGAGGTGAAGTTTGGCAGGATACACAAGGAATTAGGTGATTTGTTTAAGTTGGAAATGAAACTGAAGAAGAGGGATCTAGAAGGCCGAGAGTTGAGGTAGGTATGGTGGCGCAGCCTGTCACTCAGGCACAGCCTGTCACTCAGGAGGCTGAGCCAGGCAGGGATGCTAACAGTTGTAAAGTTAGTGTCAAGGTGCATAGTAAGTTCTAGGCTAGAATAGGCCGCACAAAGAGGCCCTCTCTCAAAAAAACAAAACAGACTGGTGGGCTGGGGAGAAGAGACAGACTCACTGGACTCAGATGAGTGCTGTGGTGGCTGGTGCTAAGGACCTCGGTACCCTACAGTTAGCTTGTTCTCTAATTATCTTCCAGGCTGGAGGAGTGAAGTGAGTCACCTTTCTCTTCCTCCTCAGGCGGAAACTGAAGGGACAGCTAAGTACCAGGGAGGGGCCCTGACCTGGGTGACTAGTTTTCAGTTTCTCTCCTTCCCTCCTAAGAAACCTGGGAAATAGGCTTGGCTTCGAAGTAGGGCCCTGACCTGGGTGACTGGTTTTCAGTTTCTCTCCTTTCCTCCTAAGAAACCTGGGAACTAGGCTTTGCAGTAGAGTCCTGCAGGGACTCTTTTCTTCTTAAACTCTGCCCCAACTCATGCCAAGATATGAGAAATCTTTTCTGAACCAAGAGTTCAGAGGAAGAAACTTTATAGAGGACTTTGCATGTTAATAGTGTGGGATTCTGGCTGAAGGGATGTTTTCACTTTGATATCTGTCTCTATTATTTTGGTTTCCAATTCTGTGTAGCCCAATAAAGAGATGTAATGATTTTATTGATGTTTACACTCTGCAAAGCCTGGCACATAAATAGTATTTACTTTAACTTTTTAAGTGGATGACTGAATTTGAAAAACTAGATAGTGGAGAAAAAAATTTGTGTCTCTGGTTTATTTATGTCTTACTACAAAGCTTCTGAATAGTCTGAAAGACTTCTGAATAGTCTTGGGTCACTACTTATAGTTGTGTTTTTAGATTGAATGGGAACTAATCACCTTTCTTGACTCTTGTGAATTAGTGTTCCAGACTTGAATGTTCTCTGATATCCTAGGCCTGTCGTTTCCTTCATCAAACTCTTCCTGTCTTCTGACTGTCTGGGTAAAAGGGACAAGAACAGATGCTGTCCTGATTCTGGAGATTAAATTCTCGGCCACAAAGCAGATTAGGGTATTTAGCCGCTGTCTTGTGGTGTGTAGGAAGTTCTCTCTGAGCTGAAATGGAAATAAGACTGATAAAGTAAGGTTCAGAGCCGGTCTGAGCTCCTGGGACATCAGCAGAGAAGGGCAGCCCTTCTATTAAGAGTTGGGTTCTGAAAGAACATGAACTCAGACTTACATGAGCACTCCTCTTTTTTCCTTGGTATCTAAAGCATGTCTCTTGATTTGAATGCCGTGAATACTGGATATGTATGGCCAGTTTTTCCCCCTAAAAGAGTTAGGATTTCTTTGATCTAAAATTCGCTAATTTTTTCTGTCTTGTTCTTTGCTCCATTTTAGATGTCAGAAGTCTAGTTCTTTTTTTTTTTTTTGGAATGCTTCACAGATTTGTATGGCATTCTTGCATAGAGGCTATAATAATCAAATATTCTAATTTTAGCATATGTGCTGCCAAAGTGAACACAGTTTTTGTCTGTAGAGCCCACACTGACCTTGAACAGGCAGTTGTATGTGTTCAGGTGTACACTAATGCGCCTGACTTAATTTTTGTGTTCTGGATAGACATTCTCATTTGTATTATTATCATTATTATTATTATTATTTTGGTTTTTCAAGACAGGGTTTCTCTGTGTAACAAGCCTGGCTGTCCTGGAATTCACTTTGTTGACCAGGCTGTCTTTGAACTTAGAGACCACTTGCCTCAGCCTCCTGAGTGCTGGAACTAAAGGCATGTGCCACTACGCCCAGCATTATATTTTCAATTCTCAACCATTATAATTAGCCTCTAGATACCTGATAGTGGAGAAACCTAATGTGGCTGAGATTGTTTCAAAGTTAACTGAAGATGGATGGGGAGCTAGAGAGGCAGGTGGTATCCACATTCTTAATGCTATTGTGCAGGTCAGTGGGACATAGATCCAACCGTAGGTTGCTCCAGAGACAGGAATATAGCTGATACTCATTATACAGTCAATCCCTAGTTCTTGTGTCTGGTTTGTAAGGAGATGTGGGTACATTGTAAAGTCTGTCCAGTTCATATTCTGCTGGTATCAAAGTGTTAGAGGCAGACCTTCATTTTCTTTATTGTCTGCAGGTGTCCAGGACTGAGCCTGAATGTGTCACCTGCAGTGCCCATCTACAATGCAATTATGTTCCTCTTCGTGCTGGCCAACTTCAGCATGGCCACATTTATGGACCCAGGAATTTTCCCCCGAGGTAAGATCTTTCTGTATCCTCATGTAAACTCCTTGTCATTAAAAATAATTATTTGGGTAGATCTTAGGTTGAAGGGTCTTCAGATTCTGGGATACTGTTAAGAGGAATATGTATCACACAATATTTAGTTATTTGGTTTACTTTGGGTCAGACCTTTTTTATTTAAATTTTATTTAAGGTTTTTTAGTTTGATCATTATTCTTTCTCCTCCCCTAATTCCTAGATGTTCCTCATCTCCCTCCCTACCCAACTTCATGTTCTTTCCCTCTCAGAAAAAAAAAAACAACAACAACAAAGGAAAATCAATACAAACAAAATTTAACCTAAACAAAAATCACACAAAACAGAATCTGTGTTGAGTTGGTCTACTACAGCTTCTGGACTTGATGCCCAGTGTCATTCCATTGGAGAAGCTGATTTTCTTCTTTCTCAGCAGCATCAATTGGTTTTTTATTAATTAATTAATTTACTTATTTTTCACATACCAGTTCCAGTTTCCTCTCATTCCTCTTCTGCACCTCCCCTTTGCCCTACCCCTGCAGGAATCAGTTGTAAATAGCATCTTGGTTAAGGGTGAGATTTTGGTCTGCTTCTTTGATTTTTGTTATTCAGAAATTTACTCAGAGCTTGTAGGTTGAGTGATGTTAAGTACAGTAATATTTACTATATTTAGACAGTTCTGACAGTGTGGTACAAAGTACAGTGGAAGTATGGGTAAGGTTCTCTTGAGAACATCGACAACAGTGCAGTTACTGCCTAGAGAAGTTAGTGAAGTACTGCTAAGAATGGGTGAGAAGACTTTCCCAACTAGAAGCCTGAGGAAGAGGAGGGCAGTTTCAGACAGAGGAAGCGTACACAGAAGCTTGTGCCCATGGAATAGTGACATCATCAAGTTGGAGGCTACAGTGTATGGTCAGACTAGAAAAGAAACCCGGAGCCAAATTGTGAAGGACTTCATTTGCTACATGAGGCCTTTGAAAAATGTGCTGCTTCTGATCCCAAGGGGGTCTTTAGTTTACAACAAAATAATTCTTTTGAGAGTGTACAGACAGCTTTTGGCTTTGGCCATACAGTAGATTCAACAGCATCGTTCATGACAGCTTAATGGGGCAGAGCAAAGAGTGAAAGAAAATCTGCTGCTCCATTGCCCTGGAAAATGAACTCAGAAGCTCGGCGTGGCTAGGCCTGTGCAGTACTTAGACAGCAGAGGATACTTCCGTTGTGGCAGTTTCAAGGGTCAGACCTTGGAAGATAAATCTAATGCTGAATTTTATAAACTGAATGTTAAATAGGCCGTATATTTGCTTTTGTTTTTTTCCATGCTAGGGATTGAGCCCAGGCCCTGGACAAATCCCCAGGCTCTAGACAAGCACTCTATCACTGAGTTCTACTCTCAGACCTAGATAATGAGTCTGAGATACTCCCTACTTCAGTTATCCAGTGGGCAGGAGTTAAATACTGTGCTTTAGGAGTGTACAGCTGTGGTATGTGAAGTGGTAGGAGTAAGATTATGTAGAGAAGTTGAGTGAGGTTAGGAAAGACATGAAGTAAGACCTGGTCAGTTCTGCCATTTTATTATGGGTAAAGGAGAAAGGAGCCATTAAAGAGGGACTGAACAAGGAGGAGGAGAAAGTAAAGTGAAAGCTAAGGAGAATTTATCAGGTAACTGACTTCCTGATAGTATAGTGACTCAGAATCTCCTGTTTGGTTACTAAGAATTGATCCTTTAAATAATTACTTCTATTTTAAAACAGGGTCTTACTCTGTAGCCCAGGTAGGCCTTGAATTCTGTATTGGCCTTCTAAGTGCTGGAATTATAGGTGTAAGCCACTATAATAACCAGCCGAAAAATTGATCTTAACAGTAGTTTATGTATGTCTAAGAAAAGGGTGCAGCCGAATTCCTGTTGTTTTAAGGCAGTGAATGGAAAATGAGGAAGCAGAGTCAACAAACACTAGATTTCCTCTTTTAAGAAGCAAGCAAAGAAGGCTGAAGATGGTGTTATATTTTAAGAGAAAAGCAAACTTTTTATAAGACAAAAGACCACCATGTGTGTAGCACGAGGAACTAGAGCCAGAGAAGAATGGGAGAAGCTCATGTCGGAAGTCTCATGGAGGAGGAGGTTCTTCTTTGGAAGGTGGACTAAAAGAAGAACTGTCATGAGTAAGAGGTAGAAAGACCACGAGCTGACAAAAATTGTTACTAACGACATCTGATTTTCCTCACAAGTGTAAATTATTTTTCCAGGCGGTCTTGGGTTAGCAAGTGAGCTGCGGTTTTCCTGAACTCGCTGTGCTCTGAAAGCCTGCCTCAGTGTTACTGGTCATTTTTAGATTTTTGTGGGAAAAGGCACTTTGAGTCTCCAAAACCAAGGAAGGATGTTTTTAGTGAGTCATTAATGTTCCTTTGTCAAGATACTCAGTGGCCTGCTATACAGAAAGCTCTGATGACCATATGTGATAATCCTCTCCTCCCTCTTTCTGAGTTAGGGTTTCTTTGTATAGCCCTGGCTGTACTTGAACTTCCTCTGTAGAGGAGGTCTGCCTCTGCCTTCCAAGTGCTAGGATTAAAGGCTTGTGCCACCAATGCCCAGCTCAGAGAGAACTCTTACATTTTGGCATATTCCCTTTATTTTAAATTTTTTTTTTTGTTTTGTTTTCCTACATTGCTGAGGATCAAACCCAGGGACTTGCACATGTTAGGCAACAACTCTGTCACAGAGCTATATCCTTGAAGATTTTCATATGAGCTTGGCATGATTGCACACCTTTAATCCCAGCTCTTGGGAGGCAGAGGCAGGCAGATTCCTATAGTTTCAGCCTAGCCAGGGCTGTGTAGTGAGACCATATGTCAAACAAACTCCAAACAAACTATATGTGTGTGCGTGTCTGTATGTTTGTTTATATATAGCTTGTATCTACCAAAGTAGTAGGATGCCTTTCCATTCTGAGAATTGAGCCCAATACTTTGTGCATGGTGCACAAGACATCTACCTGCCTGGATTAAAGCTATTCATCACCATGCCTGGCCAAAAACTTTATAATCCCCCCCCCCCCCCAGTGCTTTTCTGTGTAGCAGCAGCCTTGGCTGTCCTGGAGGAACTTGCTTAGTAGACCAGGCTGGCCTTGAACTCAGAGATCCACCTGCCTCTGCCTCCCAAGGGCTGGGATTAAAGGAATGAGACACAATGTGTGGCAAATTTTTTAATAAAGGAGAATGTATATTCTTGCTAATCCTGATATTAGAGAAAACCTTTTGCTGTTAACCATGCAGTATGTGAACTGTGGACCTATAAAATACGACATTCTATTTAGGTACTTAAGAAGTTAGGCTAGAGAAGTTGCTCAGTGGTTTTAAGTCTCTGCTCTGGCAGAGACCCTGACTGATTCCAGCACCCACAGCCCACAACTACCCATGACTCTAGCACCTGAGGATCTAATAACACCCTCATCTGGCATGCACAGACACACAGACACACAGACACACACACACACACACACACACAAAGTCTTAAAGAGTTACGTTTTAAACATCCTTATGTTCCTAGTACTTAATAGTTTGGACACAATTGTTTTTAAGTTGATTTTCCCTCTTTTCAAGCTGAAGAGGATGAAGACAAAGAAGATGATTTCCGAGCTCCTCTTTACAAAACAGTGGAGATCAAGGGCATCCAGGTGCGCATGAAATGGTGCGCCACCTGCCGCTTCTACCGCCCTCCTAGATGTTCCCACTGCAGTGTCTGTGACAACTGTGTGGAGGTAAGAGCACTTACTGTAGAATTACGTACAGTGTTCTGCCTGCATGTATGCCTGCAGGCCAGAGAGGGCGCCATATCTCATTACTGATGGTTATGAGCCACCATGGGGTTGCTGGGAATTAGCTCACAACCTCTGGAAGAGCAGCCAGTACTCTTAACCTCTGAGCCACCTTTCCAGTCCCTCTTTTTACTTTTTTAATTAAAATTTCTATTATTTTATGTGTATGGGTATTTTTGCCTGAATGCATGTCTGTACTGTGTGCATATTGGAGACCAGAAGAGGACGTCAGAACCATGGAAATGGAGTTATAGAAAACTGTGAGCCTTAATGTAGGGAATTGAGCCTGGGTTCTCTGGAAGATCTCTCCAGCTTTCTTCTTTAAAAAGATTGGTTCTTATGTATGTGTGTACCTGGTGCCTGAGGAGGTGGCATTAGATCCCGAGGAACTAGAGTAGATGGATTTTTCTTTGGGTTCCCAGCCTATGAAAAACACAGAGACTTATTATGAAAGCTTGGCCTTAGTTTAGGCTTGTTTCTAACTAGCTCATAGCTTAAATGAACACATTTCTGTTCATCTATGTGCTGCCACATGGCTCTTAACCTCTCCTGCATGTCATGCTTCTTTGTGTCCAGCTGGCTACTCTCCAACTCTCCCTTTCTTCTTCCTAGAGCTCCCTCTGCCCCCAGAAGTCCTGCCTGTTTAGCTATTGGCCATTTAGGTTTTTTTTCTTTTAAACCAATCACAATTATATATCTTTTTTTTTAAGATATGTACCACCACAATCAGTACATTCTTTTTTTTTTTTTTAAGATTTATTTATTTATTATGTATACAACATTCCTTCCATGTATGCTTGCATGCCAGAAGAGGGCACCAGATCTCATTATAGATGGCTGTGAGCCACCATGTGGTTGCTGGGAATTGAACTTAGGACCTCTGAAGAGCAGTCAGTGCTCTTAGCCTCTGTGCCATCTCTCCAGCCCCACAATTATATATCTTTATACAGTGTAATCAATTACCTCAAAACACTAGAGTTACTGATGGTTGATTGTGAGCCACATGTGGGTGCTAGGACCCAAACCCAGGTTCTACAAGAGCAACCACTGCTTTTAACTGGGTCATCATTGGACCCCTTAGAGCACATTATTTCGCCTACAAAGATTTATTTATTTATTTATTTGAGATAGGGTTTCTCTGTAGCTTTGGAGCCTGTGCTGGAACTAGCTGTTGTAGAATAGGCTGGCCGCAAACTTGTGGCTATCCTCCTGTGTCCCAAGTACTGAAGTTGTAGACTTGTAGCACCATGTTAGTCAATTTGTTGATCAATTTGGGTTCTGGCCAACCTCTGGAAGGACTTCTTTCAGTTAACAGAGCAAGAGGAACTGCTTAATTTATTTATTTTTTTTTATTTGTCTGGGTTTTTGAGATAGAGTTTTTCTGTGTAGCCCTGGCTGTCCTGGCGGCTGGCCTTAAACTCAAAACAAACTGCCTGCCACTGCCTCCTGATCGCTGGAATTAAAGTCATGCGCTGCGATCACTTGATTTTAAATTTAATCTTTTAAAACTTTAAATTTTTGTGACTAAGTGGTGAATATGAATACTAAAAGTAAAGCTTAAGTTCTGTTATTTTGTTCCTGTTTTCTTGTCGTGTGTGTGTGTGTGTGTATAATTGTGTCTGGAATACATGTGAAGGTCAGAGGACAACTTGCAGGGATTGATTGTCTCGTTCTGTCATGTGAGTCCCAGGGATTGAACCCAGGTTAGTGCTATGTTTTTAAGGACACCTTTTATTCTGTCTCTTTTTGCTCCTAGGAATTTGATCATCACTGCCCCTGGGTGAACAACTGTATTGGTCGCAGGAACTACAGATATTTCTTCCTTTTCCTCCTTTCCCTGACAGCCCACATTATGGGTGTGTTTGGCTTTGGCCTCCTTTATGTCCTCTATCACATAGAGGAACTCTCAGGGGTCCGCACTGCTGTTACGTATCCTTGGAGGCCTTTGGCTTGTGGGATGGGGCTGGGAGGGCAAGTTGAGTCCTTGAGTCAAGAAGTTGAAAGGGGAAGTGGTTGTACTAGAACTGGGGAAATAAGATAACATTGCCCTGCTTTCCTTGACTACCTGGAATCAGAATGGCAGTGATGTGTGTGGCTGGCCTGTTTTTCATCCCTGTAGCTGGCCTCACAGGATTTCATGTGGTGCTGGTGGCTAGGGGACGTACAACGAATGAACAGGTACCAGGAGAACTGGCAGGAGACTGACAGGCATGTCTCAAGCCCTTAGCTGCTGAAGAGCATAGCGCTTAGACAAACAGAACCTCAGTGAATACTTACGTGATGATGTAGTGTGGTGAAGTGGGCCTAGGTCCTCAGTAAGTAGAATTAAAGCTGGCGATGGTGCTGCACCTTTGGAATCATATTTAGGAGGCTGAGGCACTAGGTTTGAGCTATTTGGACCATGTAAGAAATGGCCTTGTAGCCAAGCGGTGAGATCTCTGTGAGTTCGAGGCCAGCCTGGTCTACAAGAGCTAGTTCCAGGACAGCTAGGGCTGTTAGAGAGAGAATCCCTGCCTCAAAAAACCAAAAAAAGCCGGGCAATGGTGGCGCACACCTTTAATACCAGCACTCGGGTGGCAGAGGCAGGCGGATCTCTGTGAGTTCAAGGCCAGCCTGGTCTACAAAGCTAGTTCCAGGACAGGCACCAAAGCTACAGAGAAACATTGTCTCAAAAAGCCAAAAAAAAAAAAAAAAAAAAAAAAAAAAAACCCAAAAAAAAGGAAAGAAAAAAGGCTTTGTTATCGTTCTTTTTTAACAAATATTTAGTCTGTGACTTTACAGAAACTAGTTGGCACAGAAAACATACAGTACTGCTTAAAGATTATTTTTATGCATATTAATAGCTAACCTTAGTTTCTTATCTTAACAAATTGCCTCAATACTGAACATATACACTGTTTTTCTTGGCATTATTCCCTAAATAATATATTAACTGTTTGCATAACATACTGTATTATGTGTAGTATAATAGTACTATGATGGAAAGATAAATTAGTGTATATAACATGTACATAGGCTATATGCAAATACTGTGCCAATTTATATAAGGGAATCTGGATTATTTATTCAGTATTCAGAAAATTACTTAAACCCATCTTAATACAGGAATCTGATGTTGAAGATTGATTTTCATAAGGTAGACTTAGAATTTTAACTGAGAACCCCCAACTCTAGAATCCCTGTGTTTTTGTTTGTTTTTGTTTTCTGAGACAGGGTTTCTCTGTATAACAGTCCTGGATGTCCTAAAATTCACTTTGTAGACCAGGCTGGCCTCAAACTCACAGAGATCCACTTGCCTCTGCCTCCTGAGGGCTGGGATAAAAGGTGTGAGCCACCACTACCTGGTGAATCCTTGTTCTTAACCATTACAAGTGTCACTTTTGTACATGAAAGGATGGCTGCACAGCCAGGTGGTGGTGTACAGGAAGCAGCCTGGTCTACAAGAGCAAGTTCTAGAACAGGCTCCAGAGATTCATAAAGAAACCCTGTCTTGAAAAACAAGCAAGCAAGCAAACAAAAAGAATGGCTGCACACTCATTTGCCTTTCGGCATAGTATGACCTGGTTCTTTTTATTTCCTAGGTTACAGGTAAATTCCGGGGAGGTGTGAATCCCTTCACCAATGGCTGCTGTAACAATGTTAGCCGTGTCCTCTGCAGCTCTCCAGCACCCAGGTACACCTACATTCTTGGGTGTTCATGCTTGGTCAAACTTTTGTCTTCTTTGGCTTGTTCTGAATAAGGGAAGTCTGATGGAAAATATCTTTTAGGAAGGGCTTTGCTCTTAGAATAGTGAGTGGTACAAGGATGAGACATGGTGAACTTGTAGGTGTGGCTCATTGCCTTTGAGAATTGAGGATGCATAAAATTTAACTGCAGTGCTTGACATTTGCTTGTAAAGTCCTACTCTTGCTGAATGAAGATGTGTACCAAATCCAATCAGTTTAACGCTAACTTTACACTAGACTGAAGATTAAACTGAGGATCTTACTGCATATTCAGAAATCTTCCTTCATACTTTGTATGCAAGTAGAAATTTTGAATGAAATAGTAAATGAAAGCCTTTTTGCTCTTGCTACACAGGTATCTGGGGAGACCAAAGAAAGAGAAGACAATTGTCATCAGACCTCCTTTCCTTCGACCAGACGTCTCAGATGGGCAGATCACTGTGAAGATCATGGATAATGGCATCCAGGGAGAGCTGAGGAGGACTAAGGTGAGAACAGGGAAGTATACATCTTTGTGTTAAGTAACTTAAATACAGATCTTTTCTCTATTAGATTTCAAGTTCAGTGACAGACACTGAGTCCATCTCTTTCTGTGTCTTCATCTTTAGATGATAGATGCTCAACTCTTCTTTGTCCTTTTTATCCCCAAACTGACTCTTCCCAGTTTAGAAATGTAACTGGTTCTCCAGTACTGTTTTCTTATGCCGACCTAATGCTACCTTAATGTAGTTTCTCAGTCTGATTTCCCTCCCTTCCTTTAAAGTCTAAGGGAAGCCTAGAGATAACAGAGAGTCAGTCTGCTGATGCGGAGCCTCCACCTCCTCCTAAGCCGGACCTGAGCCGATACACAGGGCTGCGAACGCACCTTGGCCTGGCTCCTAATGAGGGTAAGGGCTGCTTTGATATGTGAGATCCTTGACATAGAAGACAGACAAGGTACCATGTAAGCTGTAGAAAAGATGAGCAAGGGCCGGGAGGTAATAATTGAATTAGGGCTTACAACACCCAGCGAATGGAGTTTTCTTTGGATAGCTAAAAGGAGTGCTGCCAGTTAGTAATAGACAGTGATTAGCTGGTTCCTTCCTTCCACTATGGATTCTGGGGATTCAAATTCAGGTCATCAGGCTTTTGTAGCAAGTGCTTTTACTTGCTATGAGTTTGCCTGAATCACAATTTCTTAGTACGTTTGGTGCATTTGCTCGCCACAAATTATGAAGATCCTTGGTCTTTAAAAAATATCTTCCCTTCCCCCGGGTGGTGGCACATGCCTTTAACACCAGCTCTCAGGAGGCAGAAACAGGTGGATCTCTGAGTTCAAGCCCAGCCTGGGCAACAGAATGAGTTCCAGGGCAGCCAGGGCTACACAGAGAAACCCTGTCTCTAAAAACAAAACAAGACAAACAAAAAAAAAGAAAAGAAAAAGAAAAACAAGAAACGAAAGAAACAAACAAGGACTATGTGGACCAGACTGTTGCTGAACTCAGAGAAGTCTGCCTTCCTCTGTCTTCCGAGTGCTGGGATTAAAGATGTGCACTACCACACCTAGCCTTACCATTATTTGTATTATGTGTGTGGGCGTTTAGCCTGCGTATGTATGTCTGCTCACCACTTGTAGTACTGTATCCAAAGACCAGGTTCAGCTGAGTCTTTAGAATTAATTTCAGCAAAATCTTGTTTCCTAGACTTTGCTTTTATTGGGTATACTTGATTCTGCTGTGCCCTTTTCCTGTACTTTGAGAAACTCTGTGACAGTTAAGAATTAACTTATACAGTTGTACTCTGGGTTTCCCGTGTAGATAGCAGTCTCCTGGGCAAGGACAGCCCCCCTACACCTACCATGTACAAGTACCGACCAGGTTACAGCAGCAGCAGCACATCAGCCGCCATGCCTCACTCCTCCAGCGCCAAGGTACTGTGTACCCTAAGAAGTGGGGCCATACATAACCTTTCTTGAGGAAAGCATGGGGGTATCCTACTGATTATTGGCATTAATGGAATTGAATTTCTTTGATGTGTTCTTCATCAAAAAGGAGCAATGACAAATACTAGATAAAAACACTGATTAGTGGGCACTAGAGAGATGGCTCAGAGGGTAAGAGCACTGGCTGCTCTTCCAGAGGTCCTGAGTTCAATTCCTGGCAACTACATGGTGGCCCACAACCATCAATGAAATCTGGTGCCCTCTTCTGGCCTGCAGGCTTAGTTGCAGACAGAGCACTTATTTAAAAAATACAAAAATAAAATTAAAAAAAAAAACCCCACTAATTAGTGTCAAATCTGATTTTAGAAACCAAGTTACTTAGTCTCTATAAGCCTCATTTCCAGCATCTTACAATGAGGCATTTGTTCCCAGTCACAGCTTTGTGTTAAAGGCCAACCATATGATGTCCAAGTTTAAAGTGTACCACTGGAATATAATTTCTGTTCTTCAGTGTCTCTTTGGGCTCAGGTGCCTGGCAGCTGTCAAAAGGAATGCTAAGACTATTTTACTCTTTCTACAGTTGAGTCGTGGAGACAGCTTGAAGGAACCAACCTCAATTGTAGATAGTAGCCGCCATCCCAGCTACCGCTCAGAGCCCAGCTTGGAACCAGAGAGCTTCCGGTCTCCCACTTTTGGAAAAAGCTTTCATTTTGATCCGTTGTCCAGTGGCTCACGATCCTCCAGCCTCAAGTCAGCCCAGGGCACGGGCTTTGAGCTGGGCCAGTTGCAGTCCATTCGTTCAGAGGGTACCACTTCCACCTCCTATAAGAGCCTGGCCAATCAGACACGTAATGGAAGCCTCTCCTATGACAGTCTGCTCACTCCTTCAGACAGCCCTGATTTTGAGTCAGTACAGGCAGGGCCTGAGCCAGACCCACCTTTAGGCTACACCTCTCCCTTCTTGTCAGCCCGGCTGGCCCAGCAGCGGGAAGCCGAGAGGCACCCACGTTTGGTGCCAACCGGCCCACCACACCGAGAGCCCTCGCCAGTCCGATATGACAATCTGTCTCGCCACATCGTGGCCTCCCTCCAGGAACGAGAGAAGCTGCTACGACAGTCACCTCCACTTGCAGGCCGTGAGGAAGAGCCAGGCTTGGGAGACTCAGGCATTCAGTCAACACCAGGCTCAGGCCATGCCCCTCGTACTAGTTCCTCTTCAGATGATTCAAAGAGGTCACCCTTGAGCAAGACTCCACTGGGACGCCCAGCTGTCCCCCGTTTTGGCAAACCAGATGGGCTAAGGGGCCGGGGAGTAGGGTCCCCTGAACCAGGCCCCAACTGCCCCCTACCCGGGCCGATCAATGTCTTATAGCAGCCAAAAAGCCCCATCTGGTGTCTCTGAGACAGAGGAAGTGGCGTTGCAGCCATTATTGACACCCAAGTAAGTATGTCTTTTCCTCCTTCATGTGATGTCATTAGAAGTCTGGTTGTACATGATTCTAGTATAGGCAGACCCTGGGGACCCTGAGAACCCTTTCATAATTTGATAGCCTTATGGACAACAACTCTTTAGAGACTGAAGATTAATAATATTCCCTTAATACTATCTTCCTGATAATTACTTGCCAGAATAAGTATATGAGAACTGAGGTTGGGAATAAATTGGGAAAAAAGAGAATCCATCTTATTTTAAGCATGTCAATAAAGTCAAAGAGACTGGATTGTTTAGGTAAGAAGATAGATGGAAAAGATGCTCCCTCCATATTAGACCCTTTTTGTGTATGGTTGTATTGTATATGTATTGTGCATCTTTTCCTGATGTCTGTTTCTTCTTTTTCCCCCAGAGATGAAGTACAGCTCAAGACCTACAGCAAATCCAATGGGCAGCCCAAGAGTATAGGCTCAGCTTCCCCTGGCGCAGGCCAGCCAACGCTCAGTAGTCCCACAAGGGGAGGAGTCAAGAAGGTGTCAGGGGTGGGTGGTACCACTTATGAGATTTCTGTGTGAATCTTGGCGCCTCCCCTCCCCCACACCTCTGCACCTACACCAAAGGGCCTCAGGTGGCCACCTTCCTTCCCTCAAGGGGCTCCCCTACTTTGCATGGACATTTTTAAACCACCGATTCCAAGAGGATGAGGCTTGTTTTACAAAATGCCATGGGGTTGAGGAGAGTTGGGGCCCTGAGACGGGTGGCACCCCCTCCCCCTTTTGATCTTTTAAGACCTTCCTTCCCTTTGATCCCTGGACCAGACTCAGTGGACATTTGTGCAATTGCTCGCCCTGGAGGGAACCAGATCATTTTTAAACCAGAAATAATTTTTTTTATTATTGTTACGGATTCTATTTTTTTCCTCTTCTCCGTTACCAGGTGTGTGTGTACATATATATATATATTATAAATATCAAAGAAATTATATATCTATCCTGGGATGGGAAAACAAGGGAGGGATATATAGAGATATATATATATAAGGAGGGGGATTTTATTCTTCCCTTTCCTTAGACCAGCAGGAAAAGAGACAGTACAGTCTTCCTTTTCCCCACGGTTCCCTCTTTTGTCCCAGTTATCAACTAAGGAAATAGCACCCTCTGCTGGTGCTAAGTGATTAGGAAAGAACCCTCAGTTAAGTCTGGGGTTCTTGGGTCAGAAAAAGGAACTTGCAGGGTTTTTTAGGCTTGTTGACATCTGGTTTCCCCAGGAAAGGGGTCACAGTTCCATGACGGTGGTGGGAGATCAGGAAAAGAACTTGGCCTAGTTTACAAAAACATCAGGCAATCTCTCCCCCCTCCCCCATTCTTGGTAGACAGGGATTGTGGTTGGCTTAGTGAGCCCATTCAATGCTTCCCTATAACTTAGTTAAAATGATCTTCAAACCCCAGGCCAGAAGAGAAGAATCCAAAAAGCAATATTTCTCATCACATGCCAAAAATGGGATAGAGAGAAGGAGTGGCAGGCCTAGGCCCCTCCGATTGTCCCCTGGGGTTTACCCCTTAGCCCACCTCAATATGGTGCTGGGTAGAGGGGTAGCTGGGGTCTAACCTTTAACAGGAAGAGCCCGGCCTCTATACAGAGACCCTATCATTTTTTTTATTCTGATTAGCCATTTTAAACCAACAAGGAATAAAATAAATCCTGATCTAACCAGCTCCCCCTGGACTTGTGTTTTATCTGGCTAGGTGAATGATCTTGTGGGAAGTCAAAAGAGAAGCCCCATTCTCTAGTCTGCTTTTATTCTGGCTAACAAATTAAATGTCCTGCTGGCTGAGAGAAACCTAACTTTTTGTAACAAAAACTTCCTCTTTTGAAATCTTAGAACTCTTGGGTCATTTCTTAATTTACTCTTAGAAAGTAAAGCAGGTTGGAGAGATGACTCAGCACTGACTCCTCTTCCAGAGGACCCAGGTTGCAGCTCACAACTGTCTGCAACTTCAAGATCTGACACTCTCACACAGACATACATGCACACAAAACACCAATGCTCGTAAAAGTAAATAAATTATTATTTTTCCTTTTTTTTTTTTTGAGACAGGGTCTCTCTGCAACTTTGGAGTCTGTCCCGGAAGTAGCTCTTGTAGACCAGGCTGACCTCGAACTCAGAGATTCACCTGCCTCTGCCTCCCGAGTGCTGGGATTAAAGGCATGTACAACCACTGCCTGGCCAATAAATTATATTTTTTAAGAAAATAAAAAGCTAGATGTGGTGTATGCCTTTGATCCCAGAACTTGGGAAGTAAAGGCAGGTAAGTCTCCTAAGCTTGAGGTCTTTATAGCCTGCCAGGGTTACAAAGTGAGACACTGTCTCAACAACCACAACCTAAAACTTTGTTTTTCCCAAACAACCAAATCCATTTTTAAAAACTAAAGAGTAGAGAAGCATTATACTTCTTCCAGAGGTTCACCTAGCACACACAAGGCTTGAGTCGGTGCCCAGAAGAAAGGGTGGAGCATAATGAAACAAACACCAGCATTTTTTTTCCTGCTAAAATATCCTGGTGATTATGGGTGTTTCTTTGTAGTCCCCTGTTGTATATCAACACAGGCATAAGCCTTATTTGGGCCAGCTTTCCTGACGGGTTGAAGATCATCCAGGCACTTAGCTCTGAACATTATGGGCAAAATACTAGCAATTAGTGTTGCTTTTCAACCATGTTCTCTTTTCTCATTTTGATTTCCCAACCTAAGGAAATAATGTGATGGCAAATGGCACTTGCCTCTTAAAAAGTAGCCATACTAGCTAGTCTGGTAAACACGCTGTTTTTTTTTTGTTTGTTTTTTTGTTTTAGAAAGAAAAGAAAAACCCTAACAAATGAAGTCCTAAAACTAAATTGCACAAAAGAAGGGGAGAAAAAAAAAAAAGAGCTGCTTGTGAGAAGGGATGTCCATGAAAAAAGCCAAATGGACTAAGCCATAAAAAAGCACAGCCCTTTTTAAAAGTGTATTCGTCATTAGCGCAGCAGGAGCTGGCTTCTGTCTAGCTGTTGATGCCCCAAGGCAGTGCCCAAATGCCTGGAAGACAATTTTTGTCAGCAGGTTCAATGTGGCAGAGTTCAAAGGTCCTGTTAGCGGAGGCTGCTGCTGCTGCTGGCCTGGGAGCTGCCCATACCTGGGTGATCTGGACTATGTCGGTTCTGGAGGAGATAGAAAAGGGGGAAAGAACATTTAGAAATGTAAAGACAGACCTGGCTGGACATGGTGCACGCCTTTAATCCCAGGGCTTTGGGGAAAGCCTGAGGCAAGCCTATCTCTCTGGTCTATATAGTTAGTTCCAGGTCAGCTAACCAAGTTTATATCTCAAGACAGTCTTAAAACAACAACAAAAAAAATCTTAAATAAAGATTAAAGGTGTGGTGGCACACGCCTTTAATCCCAGCACTCGGGAGGCAGAGGCAGGTGAATCTCTGAGTTCAACAAGAGCTACTTCCAGGACAGGCTCCAAAGCTACAAAGAAACCCTGTCTTGAAAAAACAAAACCACCACCACCACCACCAACAACAACAAATCTTAAATAATACAAGATGAGCCTGCTTAGCATAGACTTGTAACCTCTTGCAACTGCTTAGGAGGCAGAGGTAGGAGGATTGCAATAATTTTAAAAGACTGGATCTGACTCAGTGTGTAGAGCACTGCCTCAAAGAGAAAAAGAACATGAGAAATAGCCTTGGCCAGTTCTGGAAAAGACAAATGTTTGCCCTGGGTTTTCAATCTTGGGTCCAACTTGAGGCAAAGGGTTCTATTTAAGAAGGGTGAGAAGGAAGCTGGAGAGATGGCTCCAGTTATGAGCATGTTCTGTCTTGTGGAAAACCCAAGTTCAGTTCCCAGCACCCCCACAGGATGGTGACTCCAGCTCCAGGGCTGACCTCTCCTGTTCTCTGTGGGCACTGTACTTGTGTAGGGAAACACATGTATACGTAAATTAAAAATAAAAATGGCTACATGGAAAACTCAACAGGCGCTACAGCAGCCCTCTACCTTCTTCTTCTTCTTTTCTTTCTTTTTCCTTTTCCGTTCAGGATCCTCTTCTTTTTTCTTTTTCTTCTTTTTGTGATCTGAATCAGATGGCGTTTCTGTAGGAGACATAAGAGCCTGTTTAGCATAAGATCTGTTGCTATGAACTCTTAAGGCTGCAGGAAACCGAGCACCAGAGGATCTGCTTTTTTCCTGTGTTCAGAAAAGATATAGAGGTGCTGGGAGAGCAGCTGCCAAGTCACTGCTCGCCCAAGACAGAGCTTCTTCTTGGGGAAATCTGGGCGTCCTGAGGAACTAAGCTTAACTGAAGGCCACGCAGACTTGGGCTGAACAGAAATGCTTCTTACCTGGGGGGACAGGATCCTGGGTACGGCTCTGTTTATGCTTATGCTTGTTCTTCTTCTTGGGAGGCTGGATGTGCATCAGACGACACTGCTCTGGCAACTGAGGGAATGAAAGGAAGGTCCAGGTGAATAGAGGAAACTGGATAGAACACTTCCTCCGCGCCTTTTAGGCCTCCCCAAGAAGGGACTCACCGGGCCAGTATGGAGGCGGAAGCCAGACAGCATGGTCCCTGTGATTGGATTAAAGGAGCTACTAAGAATAGGAGGCTTCTCGATGAGGGAGCGGAGGCTGCTGTTGTCATGGGAGCCAGGGAGGTCGATCATCCCTGGCAGGTCAGGCAGGAAGTTACTTAGCTTCTCCTTCACCTTCTTCCCACAGAACTTATTATAGGCCTGTTCCAGGTTGTAATGTGTGATTAAATTGGTGCTGCCCGTCAGCTCTGTGCTGCCTAAAAAACAGCAATAATGAACTTATTTTTTTTAATTTATTTTTATTTTATTTGCATTGGTGTTTTGCATGTATGTCCTCGTGAGGATGTCAGATCTTAAAGACAGCTGTGAGCTGCCATGTGGGTGCTAGGACTTGAACCCAGGTCCTCTGGAAGAGCAGTCAGTGCTCTTAACTACTGAGCCATCTCTCCAGCCCCACAATAATGAACTTATATACAAAAAGCAGATGACAGGGTTTGTTTTGGTTTTGTTTTTTTTTTTTTTTGGTGCCACCAACCCAGAAGGAACTGAAGGAAAAAACAATTTTTAGGTTTACTTTATGTATCTGTTTATTTTGCCTATGTGTATACATGTGCACCACGTGTGTGTCTGGTTCCTGCAGAGGTCAGGAGAGGGGTTAGATATAGAAGTACAGATGTTGTGAACTGCCCTAGGAACTGAACCTGGGTCTTTTACAAGGGCAGCCCATACTCCTAATTGTTGAGCCATCTCTCCAGCCTATATTTTAATACTAATAAGGAATCTAGTAAAATAAAAAACAAACAAACTATTGTCTTACTCACTGTTATATTGCTATGAAGAGACATGATCATGGCAACTGTTAAAACTGAGAAAGCTCTTAATTGGGGTCTTGCTTACAGTTTCAGAGGCTTAATTCATTATCATGGTCGGCAGGACAATGGCAACATGGTGCTGGAGTTGAGAGCTACCTACTGATTGGCAGGCAGAAAGAGTCTAGACCTGGCATGGATTTTTGATACTTCAGAGCCCACCCCCAGTGACATACTTCCTCCAACAAGGCCATATCTCCTAACCTTTCTAATCTATTCAAAGAGTTGCACTCCTTGGTGACTAAACATTAAAATATGTGAGCCTATGGGGGCTATTATTCAAACCACAATTGTAGAATTCCAGCACTTAGAATTTCAGATTTTGGAGCATTCCAGACTTCACATTTCTGGATTTGAGTAACTAGTAACTCAAATTACTAACTAGTAACTAGTAAAATTTATGCAAATATTCTGAAAACCTCGAACCATTTTAGATAAGCATTTTAGATAATAGACACCCAATAACATAATAGTCAGGTGTGGTGGTGTACACCGGTAAGCCTGGAATGCCGGCACTCAGGAGGCTTGAGGCCAGACAGCTCCACTCAAAGCCAGCTTGGGCTGTGTAGTGAATCCTGTCTCAAACACCCCCAACTCGGGAACATACAATAAACACAAATATTAAACTGTGGGCTAGAGGAATGGAAAAAATGGAACAAAGTAGGATAGAGATGGTAACAAAACCATACCTTGCTTTAATAGGAAGACTAGTCACCATAGGAAAACAGACTTTGTGACTGTGAGACTACCTTGTGACTGATACATTTATTCTTCATGATACCAAGTATTACCTAGGAAGAACTACTCAATGAAAATATGAGCAACCAGAATTCTAATACTAGCTGTCCTCTCTGCTGCTCTTTCCTTTTATCTATGTAATGGGGAAAATAGCTTTGTGTTTCACTATTGTTTTTAAAGATTTATTTATTATGTATATAGTGTTCTATTTGCATGTATGCTTGCAGGCCAGAAGAGGGCACCAGATCTCACTACAGATGGTTGTGAGCCACCAGGTAGTTGCTGGGAATTGAACTCAGGACCTCTGGAAGAACAAGTGCTCTTAACCTCCGAGCCATAACTCCAGCTCCTGTTCCATTATTTTCAAGGCTCATTGGTTAAAGAAATGTACAAGATAGTACCTATATATTTAGTGGCTGACTTTTTTGAAAAAAATAGAAATATGCTACAATATGGACCAGACAGAGTAGACATAGTTACCTGGCAACTGCACTGGTAAGTATGACAGCACAACACAGCAAGAACGGCTTGTTTGTGATCATTTACTTGGGAAAGCTGAGGGCAGATTGGTGTCTTGTGCACAGGACTAGTTAGTGCCCAGGTCACACACTAAAATGTTTCTGAAAGGGGGCTGGAGAGATGGCTCAGCGGTTAAGAGCATTGCCTGCTCTTCCAAAGGTCCTGAGTTCAATTCCCAGCAACCACACGGTGGCTCACAACCATCTGTAATGAGGTCTAGTGCCCTCTTCAGGCATGCACGTAGACAGAATATTGTATACATAGTAAAAATAAATATTTAAAAAATGTTTCTGAAATGAGCTTTTTCTTCTGGTCTAGGCCTCCCTCCACCTGTCTGCTTCTCTTCGCTGTCAATGACTCAGAAGAGCGATGTGCAACTGGCACTGCCTTCTGCTTGTTAGGGTGTTTCCTTCCAGATGAGAAGGAACTTAGTGCTCTTCATAATCTCTAAACAAGCTGATCAAAGTGGCACACGCCAGTAATCCCGGCATCCAGGAGGAGGGGGTAGGAAGCTCAGGAGCTGATGCTTATCCTTGGCTACACAAGTTTGAGGCCATCCCGGGTGACATGAGACTGCATCAAAGGGGGAATTAAGAAAGTAAGTATCGGACTGGCTAGACGGTTCAGCACATGACCCAGATTCCATGCCCAGCACCCACACAGCCGACAGGCATTTGTATGTCATTCCGGTTCCAGGGAATCTGATGCCTTCTCTGACCATCCATGGGTACCAGGCACACACGTCACATACACACATGAAGGAAAACATTCATACATATAAAATAAACACAAAAAATAAAGACATGAGTTTAACTTCTATTTAAACTGCTAGTTCTCTGAAAATGACTTATAAACTTCTTTAAGAAGCCATGGCTCCTGAACACAAATCCTAAAATGTCAATCCTATGCAGATTCATTTTCTTTCTCCTTGAAATTCTAAATCCTGCTCACATCACTATGGCCTCTTCCAGTTATTGGACCTCAACATTCTGTAATACATTCTGTAAGTGTAGAAAATAATACTTTTTTTGTTACTGTTATTTTGAGACAGGGTTTTTCTGTTGCTTTGGAACCTGTCTTGGAATTCCCTCTGTAGACCAGGTTGGCCTTGAACTCACAGAGATTCCCCTGTCTCTGCATCCCAAGTGCTGGGATTAAAGCCGTGTGCCACCACTGCCTGATGAAAACAGTATTTCTTAGTTAAAACAAAGTTAAAAACAGTGGTAGAGTGCTTGCGTAGCAATGTGGAAGGCCTTGAGTGATTCTCAGTCCTGGAGTCGGGGAAGGAAACTGCAACTTAAATTCCCATAATACAGCCGGGCTGTGGTGGCACAAGCCTTTAATCCCAGCACTCAGGAGGCAAGAGGCAGGTGGATCTCTGAGTTCGAGGCCAGCCTGGTCTATAAGAGCTAGTTTCAGGACAGGCTCCTAAAGCTACAGAGAAACCCTGTCTCGAAAAACAAAAACAAAACAAAAACAAACAAACAAAAATCTCATAATACATGGCGGTGCATGCTCTTAATTTTAATTTCAGTACTTGGAGACATAGGCAGGCGAGTCTCTTAATTCGAGACAAGTCTGGTTTACAAAACGAGTTCCAGAATAGCCATAGCTACACAGAGAAACCCTATTTTGAAAAACAAACAAACTGTGGTACTTGAGCCTAATATTATTTTTTAATTAATTTTTTTTTAAAGATTTACTTCATTTTTTATGGTTTTTCGTGCTGGGATTAAGCTGAGATTAAAGGTGTGAGCCGCCACCACCACCCGGTTTAAGATTTACTTTATTTTGTATGTATGAGTGTTTTTCCTGCACATATACCTGTTTGTCATATGCATGTATGATGCCTATGAAGTGATGAGCCTCTGACCGCGTGCTGGGAACCAGGCCCCACCCTCTGCATGAACAAGAGCTCCTAACCACTGAGCCAGCTCCAGCTCCTGAGCCTAATACTTTTTAAAAAATGATTCATTAAAATAAGATTTTTTTTTTGAGACAGAGCCTCTCTTTCTGGTCTTGGACAACTTGTAACTCACTATGTAGACCAAGTTGGATCCCAAGTGCTGGAATTAAATGTATGAACTCAGACTGAAAGATTTATTTTTTACCTTATTTGTGTGTATATGTGTCTGTGTTGTGTGAACACATTCCACATATCATTAGAGCACCTGTGGAGGCCCAGCAGAGGGTGCTGGAGAACTGTGAGGCTCCCCACGTGGGTTCTGGGAACCAAGTGCCATCTATCTCATAACCTCGGAGCCATCTCTAGCTCTAGCTCCCCTGTAGCCAGGACTGGCCTTGAACTTTTGATGAAGCCAAGGATGCCCTTGGACTCCTGATCTCTCAAGTGCTGAGACTGTAGACATATACCACCATGCCTGGTCCCCAGCACTCCATGCTTGCTAAGCATGGACTCTACCAGCTGAGATCCATCTCCAGCCTTCCGATTCATAGTTTTAATCCAACTTAGTTTTGGAGCCTCATCGACCTCTCCCTATCTCTCTCCTTCCTTCCTTCATTTTCCTTCCTTTGAGACAAGGTTTGTCTATGTTAACAGCCCTGGTTGTCCTGGAACTCACTCTGTAGACGAGACTGGCCTCAAACTCACAGAGATCCGTCTGCCTCTGCCTCCCGAACGCTGGGATTAGAGGTGTGCACCACCTTTGGCCTGGCGGACATCTTATTCTTGATGTCATTTTGGCTAGCAGCACATTTTGAAAACCTAAGATGTGTGAAGCGTAACTACAAAGTAAGATTGACACTAACAAGAATTCAAGTACGATCCTTAAACCACACACACACACACATATATATATGTATATATATATATATATATTTTAAAGATTTATTTATTATGTATACAACATTCTGCCTCCATGTATGCCCACAAGCCAGAGGAGGGCGCCAGATCTCATCACAGATGGTTGTGAGCCACCATGTGGTTGCTGGGAATTGAACTCAGGACCTCTGGAAGACCAGCCTGTGCTCTTAACCACTGAGCTATCTCTCCAGCCCCGTATATTTTAAATCTCAAAAAAAGCTACCTAAAGACTAAGTTTACCAATCTCCACTTCTCACACTCATCCCTCCCCCATTCCTTACCTAGCATTTTCCTCCAACGGAAATTCAGTATTTGTCAACTGATTTACAGAAACAGGTACAATCAGAACAGATAATGCAAAAGATAAAGAAACTACTGGAGGTAGCTGGGCCTGGTGGTACAGAGGCAGGTGGATCTTGGTGAGTTCAAGACCAGTCAGGTCTACAGTGAATTCCAGGCAAGCCTGAGTCACACAGTGAAACCCTGTCTCAACAAAACAAAACAAGTCACAACTGAAATAAAGCTGTTGCAGGACACCTATCACTAAAGCACAGTCTTTATGCTTCAGTTTCTCAATTACAAGACACAATACAAAAAAAAAAAAAGAATACAGACGAGACCTCTTTAAAAGGGCTAAATACTACATATTGCTACACACGTCCCCAAATTGTCAAACCCGGCCTCCCAGTTCCAAACAACGGCTCGGGCTGTGACAGAGTCACAGATGGCGGACAGCGCCCAGAAGCGCCCAGACCCACACCACGAAGGCGAGCTCCTCACCCGGCAACTCCCGCATCAGGTAGAAGGGGCCGCTCCCAGCAGCCGACTTGTCTGCGCCCGCGGGGGCCGAGCTCGCGGGCGGCGGCGGGGCCGCGCCAGGACCCCCTCCCGGAGGAGGCGGAGGTGGCGGGGGCGGCTTCCCGGGCCCGAAGCCCAGGGCGCTCGGGGGCGGTGGGGGGTCGGCTTGAGCTCCGAACAGCGCCGTGAAGTTCTCCATGGCACCCTCAGCTATCGGGTTACCCGGGATCCGGCGTTAGCGACGTTCATTGGACAGCGCTCTCGCAGGGTCCCACCCTCGTCCTCTAAGGACTTCCCGTCATTGGATACATTAGGCCCCGCCTATCGACTTCCGGTGACCACTTCCGTCGCTCTAAGACAGGGTTCGGGAGGTGGGTCTCAGTCCTATAGCCAATAAAATGACTCAGGTGGAAAAGCGACAACCCTACAGACCAATAGACTACCTAACTCATTTTCTGGTTTATCGCTGCGCCCAATAAGATATCTACATCCGGGTTCGTAGGCGTTGCCTCTGCTCCACGGCCCAATAGAAGCCTCGCTATCGGGGGGCGGCGGAGGGACTAGCCGGGGGCGGGACGGAGCCGGCGAGGGACCAGGCCGGGAAGATGGCTGTCCTCGCGCCTCTCATCGCCTTGGTGTACTCGGTGCCGCGGCTTTCTCGATGGCTTGCCCGGCCCTATTGCCTACTGTCCGCATTGCTGTCCGCCGCGTTCCTCCTCGTGAGGAAACTGCCGCCGATCTGCAGCGGTCTCCCCACGCAGCGCGAGGATGGCAACCCGTGTGACTTTGACTGGGTGAGCGCCCCCTGCCTCGGTAGCTCCGGAAGCTCCCGACCTTGACCATCCCCGCCCCGGCGGGTGCACGGGAAAGTGTGGGGGCAGATTTCGGGACGTGACCGTCTCATGGACGGAGTGGAGAGCCGAGGCCGTTACGAGTCTTAACCTCCTGGCTTAAGGTGGAAAAACAGAACCCAGGGTTTCCTCCACATATGAACGGTGGTCTTCAGGGATGCCAAGCTTCCTGGGGCGCCGGAGAGGAAGACAGATCAGTAGCAGAAATACCATTCTTCTATCTATCTGTCTATCATCTATCTATCTGTCATCTATCTGTCTGTCTGTCTGTCTGTCTGTCTACCTATCTATTATCTATCTATCGTCTGTCTGTCTCTGTCTATCTATCTGTCTGTCTGTCTAGCTATCCATTTATATCTGTCTATTTGGCAAATTGATCCCAGTGTAGTTAGGCAACTTTCCCAAGGTCACTCAGCACCCAGAAAGTGCTGTCTTACCTTGTTCAATTCTGATAGGCCAGCCGACTTAGGTCGCTAACTCAAAATGACTTAGGTGGAAAAGCAACCGCACGACTGCCCAGGCCACTGTAACTGCACACCCTATCATCTTCAGGGGGATAGAGAAACAGGGAAGGCTACAGAAACACGAGGCGGTGGGGGGGGGGAGCAATAATTTCAGAACAATTAACATTGCTGTGAAGGTTGTGGACATAGAGCTAATATTCCTTTCCTGTACAAATATTTATGTTAGAATGGCAATGGCCCAGATTCATCGCCTGAAAGTATTACTATAACCTTTGTTAGGCTGCGTTTCTTTCTCCAGACACTTCTGGGACTCTCAAACAAGATTATTAACTTTGTTTACACTAAAGATACCATACTTTTGCCAGGCTTTGTGTTGTACCCCATTTGTCCTAGCACTCTGGAGACAGAGGCGGATGGATCTCTGTGAGATTGATGTAGGCTCTTCTGGTCTGTATCACTCATTCCAGGTCAGTCAAGACTACATAGTGAGACCCTGTCTCAAAATGACACCACACCAGATACCCTACTTTCCTCCATCCCTGTGCTCTAGAGTCATACCTTATAAGTTGTAACACTGCCAGGTGGCTCTTAAGAATCACCTTATGAAACTGGGTGATGGTGGCGCATGCCTTTAATCCTGGCACTCAGGGAGCAGAGACAGGTGGACCTCTATAAGTTCAAGGACAACATGGTTTACAGAGCTCCAGGACAGACTCTAAAGCTACAGCAAAATCCTGTCTCAGAAAACAAAACAAAACAAAAAAACACAAGTAAACAAAAAAGAAGACCTTAACTCTTGGGGCTTGATAGATGGCTGAGTGGTTTAGGGCACTAGCTACTCTTGTAGAGGGCTTGGGTGAGGTTCCTCACACCGACATGTTGGGTCACAGCTATCCGTAATCCAGTTCCAGCACTCAAATCTGGTCTGTGAGTACTAGACACACAGTGCACTTATATATGTTCAGGTAAACCACTAATTCACATGAAATAAAGATAATTCTTTAAAAACGAACATATCCACATCAAACTCTCCGTATTGGCCATCTGTGAAACTTTCTTAATGAACTATGAGTCCCAGTTTGGCGTGAGTGGGCTCCTGAAAGCTTCAAGGAGCCAGGCTATGTCAGCAAAAGTAGACCTGTGCCTGTAGTCCTTACTGGCCTGGAACTTGTTCTGTCGACTAAGTCAGGTTTGGGCTTTTGGCATTTCTCCTGCCTCTACCCTCCAGAATGCTGGGTTCACATGTGTGCAGTACTACTTGTGGGCTCACTTTGTGTGTCCTGAAGGTGCAAAACAATAAAAATTTGAGACTCACTGAAAAGAAATTGTAATAAAAATAGTAATTGTAGAAAGTGCAGCATGGTAGTGCACATCTGTAATGTCAGCATCTGGAAGGTGGAGGCACAGAGATCACAAGTTTAAAGTAGACCAACGTAGGGGGCTGGGCGCCCCCCGACCTACAAAACGTTCTCGAAAACAAAACAAAATTAAAAACATATAGCCTAAAGTATATAGCATGATTCTTTCTCAAAACCAAATGATGAAAAGGAATCCAGCCCTTGAGAGCCTGAGGTGGGAGGAGCATAGTGAGTTTGAAACTTCCCTGGACGACACAGTGAGACAGAAGGAAAGAAGGGAAAGAAGTGAGTCTGGCAGGTTATCTAACTTCCACGCGTGTACTGTGGCACGGGTATGCACACACACAAAGAAAATCAGTGGGACATGATGATGTACCCCAATAATCCTGGTGCTTTAGAGGCTGAGGCAGAATTGCCTGGGCTGGGCAAGATAATGAAAGCAAGTCTCAAGGACGGAAAGAGGGAGGGAGGGAAAAGGAAAAAGAGAAAACCCCAAGGTTAGGGATTGGCTCAAAGACACATGCAGTTGCCAAGGGTAGACTCTGAACCTGACTTTTTTGACTTGTTGGTCCCACTACCACCTCAGCCAGCTCCAGTTATCTCTTTATTACCAGCCCAAACTGGATTTCTTGTTTTGTATTTTGCATTCTGCCCTCTGTCCTAGCAGCCTCATTCACCACGTGACTGTCACTGATTGTCTTCCAGAGAGAAGTGGAGATTCTGATGTTCCTCAGTGCCATCGTGATGATGAAGAACCGCAGATCCAGTAAGCCGACCTGCTTTGCACTGCTGGGGGTCAGGACTCAGGCCCTGCAGAAGCTCCCTTTTCGTGGTAGAGGAGAGGAGTGTTACTTAATGAACTAGTTCCACATTCCTTGCCAGGGGCTAGTTTGACCTTGGACTTCTGTATCCTCTCACCCCGTTCCCACTTCTAAGTACCCCAGGAAGAGGGACAAAGAGTGGGAGCCTTGAGCCCAGCCTGACTCTGGTATCTCTCTGTTCCAGTCACCGTGGAGCAGCATGTAGGTAACATCTTCATGTTTAGTAAAGTGGCCAACGCTATTCTTTTCTTCCGCCTGGATATTCGAATGGGTCTACTGTATCTCACACTCTGCATAGGTGAGAAACTGCATTTATTACGTTAAGGTTCTATAATAAATAATTTGGAATAGTAAAGATCTTTGATAAAGTCTTGATTTTGAGAACCAGGTTCTAATCCTTATTTTACTTGTAGATTTTAATTATATGTAGGCAGTAATTATTTACTTGGACAGTACTTTAAGAGGAATATATGCTGGTGATCTATGCAGACGTGTATTCTTTGGTGTCTGAAATACCTAAGTGGGTTTGCAAATCTGTAAAAGACCCCGCATGTTATCTCTAACATGTGTGTTAGTTATCTCTCCGTATGCTATCTCTGACATACATGTTAACTCTGTGTTCAGTGT